>NC_092693.1:15695765-16036971 GCF_964275005.1 Diadema setosum | reverse complement strand
CTTTGTGATCTATTTCATAGTAGGACCTTATCGCAAATGAGCATTTATCGCTAGGTGGCGCTGTTCACGCAAAGGATTGTGGGACTGAATAGGGGGCAAACGCCGATTCGATTTTGGGGATCGCGAAGCCACGCACCGCTGCCCGCACGCAACGAAGTCTCCCGTTTAGGGTTTGGAAAAGAGACTAATTGCGACGAACGCGCCGCATGAGTGCGAGATTGCGTTGGGTTACCCGTAGTCTGGCTTCCAGACCCTCTGCCCATACTATTTCGCTATCCATGATATTAACGCCCTCAACGTCGAAAACTAGTATAGTTTAAGTTGATTTTCTCGCGTTTGGCAAAGGCGGCGACTTCGTCGCCGCGGAGTCCAGTTGGCAAAGGGTCTGGAAACCAGACTAGGTTACCCGTAGCACTCGTACCCTTATGAACTCGCAATGGTCTTAGTGGTGAGTTAGTCTCAAATCTTAGCCACGTGGCTTTGCTAAAATTATACGCAAAGCCATGCGATTCGCGGAGTGACAGTGTTCAGCGCGTTTTTTACAACTCTGATTCTTCAACCAAAGGCAATAAAACAATGTTTGTTTCATTACTGCACATGACAATAACGACATAGCTTCTCGTAGGTTTTTACAGCTTTTTATAACTGATTTCAAGCATTTTTTTTTTAAGAATAGGCGAGTACAGTACCGTAGATAGCGAGTATAAGCCCATGCGGCATGAAGCACAGCGAACACTGATACATGTACATTTTATCGCAAAAACTAAGTTTTTTTGTAATAATTTTCATTTGTGGAACTACCAGTTTATCCCTCATTGCCAATAATGTTCCCCATCCGTGTATACCATAATAGATCTGCATGAGCTATGGCCTGGTGATCTGCTTGCATTTGTTCGTTGTTTTCAATAAAGTACACAACAATTATGGTATGATGTATGAGGGAAAAAGATAAATCAGAGAACAAAGAATGTGTGTGTAGGTGTGTGTGTAGGTGTGTGTGTACATGTGTGTGTTTGTCTGTGTGGCTTGTTATTCATTAAATTTTAAAAAGGAATAAATTATATGTACTGGTGTGTAAAGCCTTGCAAAGGAGGAAATAACATTTAGACATTATGTTGCAAATCTATTTTTAAGAGAGCTACTATGAATGTTGGTTGTGAGTAAATATTTGGAAATATTTCTTAATGAATTCTGATATGTATTGCCGTGTGATTTGAGTTTTCGAGTGTGTTGTGCCAGAGAAAAAATGAGAAAAGGAATATTTATACGTGTTGAGACATAAGATTCGATTGAAACAAAAGATTGAGCATTACTGTCATGGGTAATCTTTTTAGTTTCTCATTTTCTTTTAGTTCATCGTCTCTTTTTCACATTCTGATGTCCATCTCATTTTTTCTATGTAAGTATCTTTTCATCTTAAGTATTGGAAACCCACCGTTCAACAGTTCAAAAAAAAAATAAAATTATGCAACCTTTCTGTTTGATTAATTTCATTTTCCCTTCACTTACATGCCTGCCCCTCAAACACCACATCTTCTTTTCTATCTTTCTTCGCTTTCTTCTTGCGACTCAACAGAAACAGACAGGGCAACACACATGTTGCTTTGATGAAAAATCTCTTGTCCAACTCTCTCCAAAATTATTTGGAATGGGCTTACATGCAAATTCATAATTGTTACGTGAATATTCATACACCGATATATCTTGACGAAAATGCAATGAGAAAACAAGGACTTAAACAGAATGGTATTATTCATCACTGTGACAGAGCGAGTGGATCAATCCTGTGTCATACATGCACCACAAATTGATGATATTGAATATCAGTCATTTGAAAGGATGACATTTCATTTTACAGCATATAGTTAGTGCATCAATACTGCAGCCGCCATATTGGCTCTATGGTATAAAAGGTGATCATTCAGCAGAAAACTGTTTTCTCCTTTGCAAACCATAACATTAAGGGATACAAAGAAATTGTTGAGTTCGCAAACCATAATATAAAGAAATACAAAGAAGATGTTGAGTCTTTGGAAATTTGTGGAAAGTTTCGGCTGTTTCCCCAGTACAAACTGTTACAATCAAATATATAAGAAATGTCGAGTCTGGGGAAACTTATGGAAAGTTTTGGGAAGGGTGCTAGCCCCAGAGAGGAGGGAGAAGCACCACACATATATACATGGGATTTTCCATCATGACCAGCCAGGTGGTAGTGGACAGTCGCTAAGACAAAGTAGAGTGTAGTCTAGTGGTCAGCCTGATGGTCACTTTTGAACAGGCATGATCATGGCCTAAAGCCATGTAACCGACAACTGATTGGAGGATGGTTTGCATAAATTATTAAGGGGTGGAGCATGTAAATGCTATTATATCCATTATGTTGTTGCTAGGTGTTGCTAGGTGGTGCTAGACAAAATTTTCCATAGCACCATGTGCTGCACCCTCAGAATCATTATAAATAGAATGATTTTGTTCTTTGAAGTTAGTTGATTCGAGCATTCATGTATTCATCGGTCACTCATTGAGTGGGAGATACCCACTCTCTTATACCGCACCGGAAGACTTGTGAACTTCATCTACAAGACAATAAACGACCATCTTTGTACATATTGTACATCACTGTCTGCTTCGAAGTTCTTCAAAGTGTCATCGTGTGGTTGTTGAGCGTGAAAGGTACGCCAGTGTGCTGAGAATGCGGCATTGCTGAAAACCATCCAGTTACAATCACATATAAATGAATATGCAACCTCAGATGAGTTGAGGGATAAACTTCTTTCGGTTCTGCTGAGCTATTTATGTGTCATTGTATTCCACATTCGTAACAAAATTGCCATTGCTCTTGATGTACAAACTCTGCAAAAAAATAATAATAATAATAAAAATATCCGCGTGAAGCAGAGTAATCAAATTATATTCTGATATAATATAGGGCCTAACTGTTATAGAATAGCTTCGGCGGCCTCAGTCACGCCATGATTAGCTGTCACTCATTATTATCACACATGCACACATCGCCGCCGCTATATCCACGGTCATGGTACACTCACTATCAACAAGCTATTACGTCTCTTCGTAACGAGACTGCTTAGAAACACAAAAATGGTTCGTACCTGCCAGGATATATTCGGTCATTATTGCAATCATATATATCAAATCTAGCCCCACCATTACATTTCAAAATCAAAGTGGTCAGCGATTTCGCAAGGCAAATGTGAGGAGATGTTTTAGATGAAGAAAGTAGAAGGATGAATACGATCGACGCGATCGTGTTACATACAGCACTGTACACAGCACTGTACACATTACGTACGACGCGTCGGCTGCTAACATGTCGCATGGTCGCATTCAGACAATAGGTGGCGCTCTTGCTCCCTATTCGTTCCCATCGTCCCTTGCGTGAAGCTATTTGCGA
Source organism: Diadema setosum (assembly GCF_964275005.1). NCBI lineage: Eukaryota > Metazoa > Echinodermata > Echinoidea > Diadematoida > Diadematidae > Diadema > Diadema setosum. Next base: position 16,033,559 of record NC_092693.1, on the reverse strand, counting down.
TAAGGTCTATTGAGTGCACGTATGTAGGGTTCCTCCTTAGCCTCGACGACTGAACACATTGTCGATGTCGTCGGGGCTAGCGCTTTCTGAGGAACATCATCAACAACAACACACACTGTAAAAATCAAGTAGATCTAGGTCTAAGCTGTGGTATACTACAACCTGTACGTAAACTCAAAACTGCCAAAAAAGCAGATTGCTAATTGAAAGTCGTCATTTTGAGATCCTAGCAGATGTGGTACGTTGTAGAAATCAGAAAGTGATATTTTGAAGCTGATCGTAAGTTTGCATTCGTTGTGAAAAATTATTTTTTGCGTAATGGTCATGGGGCCAAGGGGGCGTGAGGGGTTGGGGCCAGAAATATGTAGTCCCATACGTTTGATTGCAAGTGTGTGTTGGAAAAGTTGTCAATCGCCAAGAAACAATTCAGTTGTTTGCAGCTTTTTAGGGATCTAAGGAGCGACTTGTTTGTGTGATCTACATACTTTCAAATTATCTTACAGTATAGGGGATATGCACGACAACAGAATATGAGAAATAGTGAGATACGAAGAAGAATAATGTTTTTCGTAGCAATATATTGTGAATGAAACTGGCTTCGCTTCGTCCACAGGCACAGCTGACAGAGTACGGGGGGTGGAGCCGAGTGAGCGCGCCGGCCCGGGCTAGCTAGCGCGTAGCGGAACATTGATCCCCGCCCGAAGACGTAGACGTGACACCCTTGACAGTGTAGAGCATCGAGTTGCATCCCATCGGATGCAACTCGATTGATTGCAGTTGAGGATCCCAACTTCTCAAATACAGTTGTCGACCTAGATAGTCAGTATATGATGGAGATTGACAGAATATCCTATCCAGCTGACATTTGTTTTATATATGCCATGTATGATTTGTAGTTAGTATGAAGGGCACACAAGGACTAGGTCGGATTTAGTAAGAAGGGGGGGGGGGGGGGTGGCATGGCAAAAAAGGAAAAAACAACAACAATGATGTACTGACATAGTTGAAAATGAATGTATATTCATGCATGTGTAGAGTTGTGTTGCTTGTTTAAAATAGGATTACAAAGTTTCCAGAATCATACTCTGCGCGAGGACAGACAGTAGGGTACATATTAAAAAACATGGATACCAGAGTGAATTAAGGTAGGGTCAGGGTTTGAATAGTACCAGTTATAGGGTAAGGAAGAGTTTGGTTTAAAATTTTCTGAATAATGTTTAAAGAAAATAATGACACAAAAAAAAAGAAGAAGAACAAAGCAAAAGAAAAGCCCATGCCCCAAACCACTTTCACTCTACCCTTGGAAAAATGTTGCCCTCATTTAGAATGTTGGGTCAGAATCCCCCCCCCCCAAAAAAAAAAAATAGATAAATAAATGGAAGCAAACAAAACATAACAAAAGCTTTAATTTCATGGGGGGGGGGGGTACAAGTATAAAAGGAACTCTTTCCAAAAGGGTAATACATGTGCTACAATTGGCTTCACACTGAGCTGGCTTATCTCCAAGTTAACTTGAAGTTTTAGTTGAACTGTGAATAATGATATTATTGATGATAGTGGACCTCATGGGAGTTGAAGTTAGGAACTTTGTTCATGCTTTCATAGTTAGGGTGGGATTTCATGGAGCACGCGAACGATTTGCGAAGGACGCGAATAGCAAAATCCAGCATTCGTATTTTAGTCTGCAGAAGATCGCCAAACGAACGTGAGGGTTCGGAAGCGTCGTCAATTGTTCGCGAATGTCGTTTTTACTTCGGCGAGAATTTCAAAAAAGTTTTACATTTTTTGCAAACCTTTTCCGCACACTTGGTTGTGATTTGCTCGTGAATTGTTCTCGAAAGTGTCTTTAAAGCCTCGTCATATGCGCAAGACCTTTGCAAGACATGCGCGATGTTCGCAAAATGTTCGTGAAACCCCAAACAGACTCCGAAACTTTGGAGAATGTCTCGCGTATGTTACGCGAAATCTGCGAAGTTTTTCCGATCATTTTACGACGTAATCGCAAACTGTTCGCGTACCTTTTGAGATATTCTTGTGAACGTTTAGCGCACGTTTGAGGGATGTATGACCTATATGTTTTTTACAAATAAAAATCGTAACATACATCTAAACATCAAACAATTATTAACAACTATACAATCTACAAAAGAAATTAAAGACTAGCAAGGAGAAATAAATGTTTGATATACAAAAAAAAATCGTAGAATACACTTAAAATTAATCTAAAGTATGTAAAATTTCATTTGAACTATAGAGATTATGTGTTGGAGGAACTGCAAAAAAAAAAAAGATCAAAGGCTTTACTAGTGGAGATATGTCCTAGGAAAAAAAAATGTAGGCAAGCACACGATAGAGAAATGAGAGAAAAAGAAAGGAGAAATAGAGGAAAGAAAAAAATTCAACTCAAGACAGCTTCCACCTCTCCTTGGGTACATTTTCTCCCATGATTATTGAAAATTTTTCGTTGTTCCCATTTCCGTCGCGTGTTCTTCGTGTACGTAACATGCTGTACTTTAGCGATGATACACACGACATTCGCACACACGTCGTGGAAACTTCACACAAATTGCGCAAGAATAGTTTTCGGCTTCATTGTCGGAAAACATTCGGAGAAAAACTTTTCCGAATGTTGGATTTGGTCATTCGCGTCCTTCGCAAATCGTTCGCGTGCTCCGTGAAATCCCACCCTTAGCTTGTCTCCAGTCATCATGGACCAGGGAAGCTCCTAAACACATTGATTTCGTGTTGTTTGGTTGTGGAAATCTTCGTGATTAAGAACCCCTCTCTTCTCCACTCCCACTTATCGATTTGTTAGAATTTATGTATTTATTTATTTATTCATTTATTGTTTTATTTTATTTTATTTTTAATTTTTTTTTGCAGGCACTGTAAGGGATCCGTTGATATGATTTTTCTGTGTGGGCTTTCACAATCTCTCTGTTAGAAAAAAAAAAGAAATATAATAGCACATGTATCAGAAATATTTACACAAATTATACTGATAATGATGATAGAAATGAAAAATCAAATCTAATGGGATGCAGTGCCTCCATAGAGCCGCTAGCGGGAGTGCTAACAGTCATTGAGTATTCTATGACTAACAGCTGTTTGATTTAATGACTCCATCTTCTGGTTTTTCTCAAATTTCTTCCGGTTTTCAGTACACACATTTTCTATAGTAGTACTCTTGTGCACAATGTGGTTTTTGTTGGGATAACTTCGTCCTTACAGGGTGGGGGGGGGGGATGGGGGGAGGGTGAAATCTTCTACCTTTTTCTGGTCTTGATGTTCCTCAATTGGGAACTTCTGAGTATGATTCATATTTTGCCCAATTCAAAGTAAACCATTTCAGTCTTGACCTGAACAGATGTGCATTTCATTTTTAGTGATAGGAAAATGGTGATATCCAGTTGATTTTGAAAGTAGTATTAGATTTTATGTAATGTTATCCATTATTCAACTGAATTATTCTTTTGATATATTTCTCTTTTTTTTTTCATTTCACATTGCTGTCACTTACAATTCTACTTTGACATCCATTTAGTAGTTGTCAGATTTCAATGTGCCACCCCAATGCTTACCCTTTTATCATCCACTTAAGACAAAATATTTGTAAGCCTTTGTGTTGTACTGAGTGGTAATGCTATGATGTTTACAAAGCATGTCCATAGTTTTGAGAGGCAGAGGGTTTAATTAAGAATTGGCTATTAGTTTCTTATCATGAAATCTAGGCAGTGTAGATTTTTGTTTTACTTATCTCTGTGGCATGTATTGCCAAGCCTTGGAATGAACTTTGCCCCCATGGCAGGCTGTACTTTTGACTCCTAGCCAAATATTGATGTACATATCATTGTGTGTATGTGAGTCTTTGTGGTCCCTGCTATAATCAAGTATTACATTGTTTCATCGTTAATTGCAGAGTTTGGCATATATTTGGAAGATTTTGATTTATTGGTCACAAAGGTCACTGTCCAACAACATTTACTGCAGAATCAGCTTGAAGAACCAGCCTAACAAAAATACACACAAATTGACATGATATGTAAACACAGATAGCTAAATAGAGTACAGGCTTAATAGGCAAACTAAATGGATGCATATTCTGTGTTGCACTTGATTTGGATAGGAAAGACCCAACATGTCTCTTAACTACCTGATACTTGTACCAGCCTTTGATAATTTGTTCGTCCGTGGAATTTACAAAGGTAAAAGCTCGGTGTTCCTTATCCTTAGAATCTAGGATTTATTTATAAATATATTTTCAGAACTGAGCGGATTCACAGTGGAATGAATTCATCGCGACTGCATTTGGAGAAACTTTGGCATCTGGACTACAGGCTACACCATCCTAACTTTTAGTGGATGTCAATGGCAAAGTACACTTGAAGAAACACAACAAATTCAGCGAGTGAGTAATATAAATTTCTATTTCATGTGTTAAATTTATATAGGTAAAGTCTAGATTATGCCAGGCTTTTGAGCACCATCTACAGAAAAGAATCACAGATGTTTGCTATGCCATTAGTTCTTTATAGCAAATGTATGTATCACACACTACAGAGATATTTTCTGTTACACTCCTAATTTCAACTACTGTTCAGCTTGGTATTTGTTTCTCCTGTCAAAGCTTTAACATTTTGAATCAAGATTCAACATGTAGAGCATTGGGTGAATGGTTAACGATAGTCAAGAATAAACCACTCACAGTCGGATGTGCTGTTGCAGATTCTTGTACTCATTTACAGATATATGGGACAACAGGGGAAGATTGCTAACCATGGCATAATATGAATTCATCACTAATGCTTTATGATGTCACTGAGGTTATGAAAATTACTAAATGCAAGTCTAAATTTTCGTAGAACTTGACTTTGCATACCGGTATTCTAATCAGAAAAGAAAAAAAAAATAGATATAAAAAAGTAGCTATTTAAGACCTATAACAGGGCTCGATACTAACGGTGGCCCGGGGCCACCAAAAACGCAAGTCGGGCCACCAAAATTTCAGAAATGAAGAATTTGGTGGCCTGATTGGGCCACCAAAAAAGGTCGGATATTTGCCTTTGGGCCACCAAAAATAAAAGTTAGTGTGGAACCCTGCCTATAACGTGTTTTCGAGTACAGGGTTGATCGATGTACCTTGATATGTTTTGCCCCCCATTTTTCTCCCGAAATTGTTGCAATGTCACAGATTCAGAATGAAGATATCGGTTTCCAGTAAGGCTGTCATAGGAGAAGGAGATGACAGCCACCCGACAGACGACTCGAACTCTTTCTTCGCCAAGGGCCGTGACAGGGAGAGCCGCTACGACAACCACCAGTACACGCCCCAGGAGCGTGATCTCCTCGCAGCATACGAGAGTCTCGATTACTTACCTCCACACAGCCATGTCTACAGGAATTGGCTCAGGCAGCAACCGGCAAGGTGAATTTGTAAGACATTATTATCCATGGAGAACTTCAAACAGTCTGGTTTTCATACCTGGTGCCAAAGACAGTCTCCTCTAGTTCATCTTTTTGTTTTATCAAATTTATGTTCATCATTGTCATGAATTAAGATATAAGGTGCAAAAAAACAAAAAAAAAACAAAACACAGTCACAAAACCAAATGTGTAAGGTATGGGATATGCAGTTTTGTGGATGACTCACCCAAGCTTTGTAAGTTGTTAGTGTCGATGATGTTTTTTTTTTTTTGGGGGGGGGGGGGGGACGGGAGGGGGAAGAGGAGAGAAGCTTCCTTGTGGATGCCCTTCTTCACTCTTTTTCTGTTTACATGAAATCAAAGTTTGCTTGCCTAGTACTGCTACATTTGCTCTCATGGCATTGAATTGATCATGCAAAAACAGAAAGAAATGAAAACTTGAGGAATTCAGTCCAATTATGTTCGTGAACAAAAAGTTAGGATTTTAGCAGTGATTTTGATCATAGCAATCAATGAAATGTATATGGCTCTGCTGTTGATCAATGTCATGAGTCCAAACCCATGTTTCATTTACATATGTTTCATCCTTTGGAGTCTTCCTAAATTCTCACATCCTGGTTTTCGTATATGATTATTCTCATACCATCAGATTGGACTGGGATCGTTGGGTCATGATGGGTCTGATCGGATTCACCACCGGCATCGTGGGGTTCCTCCTCCATCAGATGATCGACCTCATCTCAGATTTCAAGTGGGACAAGACCGAGGAGTTCCTCCAGGTACACCTTTGAGGTCCTTTCCTCAGAAATAAAAAAGAGAAGTTTTCAGAAAATTTAGCTGGCCTTGCAACTATCTTCGTGGAACCATGGCATAAATGGCATATACTCACTCTCTTGTCTTCACAGAGGCTTCTTTTAACCAGTCCCAAGAGTGATGCAGCCTCCTTTTGGATTATGAATGTAATGCTTTAATCATGTGGGCCTGTGTTGTTTGTTTTGTTTAACTTCATTCAATGTAATGATTGCACTTTGCACACTGTCAAATCATTGTGTAATACAGTTGAACCTCTCTTATCCGGCCTCCCTTTATGCGGATCTCTCAATTATACGGACTCAATCTCGCCGTGATTTTTTTTTTTTTTTTTAAATAATTACGGGAGGAAAGGGGGATTCCCAACTCCTTGAGAACTCCTACACAAACACACATGAATTACATATTACTTCCAACATTAACATACACCTCTATTTTGGGGTCTGTTACTGAGTGTAACAATGAAAAGGTTGCAGTATACACATTACTACATGTGGTACTACAATGGGCTACATCAGTACATGTGTATGTATATGTACATGTATAAAGCATTGAGTCTCCCGTATCCGGCCAAATCCCTTATCCGGATGAGCCCCGGTCCCGACTTGTCCGGATACGAGAGGTTCAACTGTAGATGGAAAATGTCCATTATTGCCTCAGCATGGCACCTCTCTCAAATGACATAATTATGCTATCAGTGGGGAATAGCTTAAAATGGCTGCTGACTGGGATTATCATTTCAAGGTTAAAGGCTCATGTTTATGAACTCATGCAGCATATCTTGCATTACACTTACAGTACTTAGTCCTGCCTTGATAGCAGTGTCTGGAAAATGTTTCAAGGCTGCTATGTAAACAAAACGAACCAACAAGCAATTACACTCATACACCATTTTTTTTTTTTTTTTTTTTATTGAGTGTATATCACAATTCACATAGCATCCCTGTCGGCTAAAAAAGAAAGAAGGAAACAAAGACTTATCTGAAATGAATTTTAATTGCAGTGACAGCAGTGAAAACCTGCCCATCATTGCACAATACACTATTGTCACTTTCTTATGTAGTGATACTCTTTCATTCTTAAGTGCCATCAATGAACAATGAAAAGGTACATTTTCTATTTGTCACATGATACCCAATTTTGAAATGATAGATCTCGAGAGAAATTTGATGTATACAATATTTTCTGAATGAGAAAGAACGATGTTTGTGGTACTATGTGCTTTTTCTTTTTATTGTCTGTGATTTTTAGGACCGCAGTAAAGGGATAGCGTGGCTTTTCCTGACCGGCTTCAGCCTTGCCGTAGTCCTTGTGGGCACTGCCATTGTTGTGGTAATTTGTTATCCTTCCTTTTGTTTCCCATGATCCCATAGAGCAGCTTCAGTTATAATTGTTGTCTATCACTTAACAATGTGTAAGAGCATACCAATAAGTTATCTGAGTGATTGGACGAGCAAACCCACCGTCGTCTTCCACAAATATTTTGAAAATCATTTCTAGATAGATGGCAACTGATGATGAAGAGTAATGACAAAGAACTAGTTAATATGAAATGTATAAGTTTAAGCTTGTGGGTCCTATTATATAACATCTATTTGCTGGCTTGCTTGAGAGGCTTCACTAGCACTGATACAGTGTGTAATGTTGACAGTGGCTCTTCTGTTTGAAGCATTGTTATTGTAAGTCTCTTTTTTTTTTTTGACAAGAGTTTTTGGACAGTTTTCACATTCAGGCATTAGTACCCTACCTCTTGGAGAAGAAGGCATGAAACAGAGAGGCTTTTTATTTTTGGGTTTAGTGAACAATGATTTGAATGAAGTTGCTGTGCTTCCATATTTCTCAAGTATTGATTTGCCTTTGAAAATTCGAATTCATGATATCAAAATGTATATTTGATTTTCTTTTAATTCATATTTTTTCGTGGGGGCGAGGGGGAAATGCAAGAATGTCTTACAAATATAAACGTTGAGTACCTACCCATTTCTAAGGGATATGTAATCTGTGGAAATGTATGGAATGTGAAGACTGTGAAAGATTTTTTTTTTTTGTATTCTGTTTTTCAACATAGGAATCTATGTGGTAGTGTGTGCATGTAGGCATAGAGTAACAGATTTTAAGACAAAATGTGTAGGGATAATGATCAAAGTCACTCTTTACTCTGGTTCGATGGTAGATGCATTTTAATGATTCAGTCATTGGAGAGAAGAAATGCTCATACATGTATTTGCTGGAAGTTGACGTGATTCCATATTTCATCTTTTTGCATTTCAGTACTTGAGACCTTCTGCTGCCGGGTCTGGTATGCCAGAGTTGATAGGATTCCTGAATGGGACCAAAGTGAGGCATATCTTTAACGTCAAGACACTGGTGGTGAAATTCTTCTCCTGTGTCTGCGCAGTGAGTAGTGGATTGCCGGTGGGACCAGAAGGACCCATGATACACATGGGGTGAGACTACACATATATTTTTTTTAAATCTCTGAAGAAAACAAAATCGCAGTCAGATCTGCCTCAGCGGCCATCTGCTATAGCAGCCACCTGCCATATACGGCCACTAGAAAAAAAAAATCCCCTGGAGATAGAAAACATTTTAAAAACCCTGTCTATAACAGCCACCTGTCTATAACTGCCACTCTTTTTATCTCCCATGGGTGGGCACTATAGTAGACAGGTTTGACTGTACCAGCCAACATGGAGTAGTAACAGGAGATCTACTGTTACAAATTCATGCAAAACCTGCATGTAAATGCAAATATTTAACCTCAAATTTCATCTTGTCAGTGTGGCAGATAAGAAAAGATGTACAAATTGCCAAGAGAGATAAAGACAGATAGTTTGTGTAAAAGCCTGTTTGTTGTGGGTTTTTTTTTTCAGCTTTAATCAAGATGGACAGTTATGTAGCATTTTATTTTTTAATTTTGAGTTTGATTTTGATTTTGTTTTTGTCTTTCAGGTCTCTCATAGGAGCTGGAGTGAGCCAGTTCAAGTCAGAAACCATGAAGTTTGCCCTGCCATTTTTTGAGAGGTTCAGGAATCCAGAGGATAGGTGAATTGCATTTTAATTTCTCTCAATTAAAATCTCACTGTGATGTAGAAAATACACTTTCCTGCAGTACTGCATTTAAAAAAAAAAAAAAAAATTGTCATGTGTTTTCAAGTTTTTGACAAAACTTGAGAAAGAAACTTCTAAGAATTTTCACAGGAAAAGGGCCTGCTAGCACCAGACACCAGAAATGTGCACAATTAATGCTCTTGAAGAAAAAACAAAACAAAACAAACATACAAAACACCTACTGCTTGGGAATGAATAGGAACACCACTCTTCCTGACCACAAAATTAGAATACAGTAGATAGTCATTACCAGGTCATTACATCTATGATTAGCATATAGCCTTATTGAAGTACTATGGCCAGTTCTTATCAGGCATATCACAAAATATTTTAAGAGGCTGGTAAAAAAAGAAGAGAATTGAGAAGAATCTACCTTCAAAGTTTATTGAGAATATCTTGTTCTCTGATGTCTGTCCTCCAGGCGTAATTTCATCTCGGCGGGGGCAGCAGCGGGCGTGGCCTCAGCATTTGGTGCCCCGGTGGGAGGACTGCTGTTTGCCATGGAGGAGGTATCCTCCTTCTGGAGCATGAAGCTCTCCTGGCAGGTGGGTTGGTCCTACTAAATAATCACTTTGGAGTCGGAGAGATGGGACTTCCTTGACTATTTGGTTCCATATTTGCACATGAGATGTAACTTTTGCCTAACAATCACGGGATAGTCCTACGTGCTGGTGGTCTGTGCAAAATTGGTGCAGAACTGGTAGAATTATGTAGAAAAAAACCCCGAGATTTGATGGAACATAAATGGTACTCAATCACAAGACTTGTTGCTCAATTTCATTTTGCTAGTAATGAGCATTGATGGCAATGAATGATAATATTTCTCTAAGAGCTGTTTTTCCTCATGAAAGGTAAATTTCAAGTCTGAGGTAATGTCTAGTCATCATTGCTGGTATTATTGAAGTTGTCTATTTGTTTAACAGAACAAAAGCTTCTGTTAAACATTCAGAGCTTGAGTTTGGACTTTGTAAACTCTTTAATGTTTTATTTTATTTATTTGTTGTTGTTTTTTTGCTGAACAAACTATAGATTTGGCTTTTTATGTTACGAACAATTACATGTAGGTAATTTCTTCATGTATTCGTGTTGAAAACCCTGAATGATTGTTTTATCATCCTATATCTGATAAAAGAAACTGTTCTCATGGACTATAAAAGGATAGTAGGCCTACAGTATACGCATATACAGTTTGACCTCGATTATCCGGCCATGTCGGGACCGGTGCTCATCCGGATAAGCGAATTGGCCGGATGTGGGAGACACAATGTTAATGTATATAGCTGCCGTCCATGTTGCAGTCCCAGTGCACTGGCAGCTTGGCAAGTAGCGTACCCCGCAATGGTGGTGTAATCTATGCTAGCCTGCGTAAAATTGTAGTCCCTTCTTCACAAATATAAAGTATATCTTAATGTGAAAATCATACATGTTTTAACTCATTAGATATTGAGAAACCTATCATGCACATCTTATGAAATCAGTGAAATAGATCCATGAAAAGATGTTAAAGTCACTGTTTTTTTCTCAATTTTTGGATGAAAAAAAAGGTCCTTCACTGCGTGAACACGTCCGCATAATAGAGATTTCTGGATAAAAGGAGGCCGGATAATCGAGGTCGAACTGTACTCACATATAACTGGAAAATGCTATTTTCAGTGTACCCAGTGACGTGAAAAGGAAAAATTAGTTTGCGCTTCTAATTCTTGAAATGTATCTCCTGCAGGTGTTCTTCTGCTGCATGATATCAACAGTCACTACAGATCTCTTCAACTCAGCCTTCTCAGCGTTCCGCTATCAGGGTGATTTTGGCCTCTTTAAGGCAGAAAAGTACATCATGTTTCAGGTTGGTAAGGCCTTGTAATCTTCTCAGACAACTATAATAATTCATTTTGAATTTCGGGTATGCATAATTAGACATTTTGAGTTATTTTGCAAGTACATCACATCATGTAGATTCATGGTATGTTCACGCAACTTATGATGCTAGGGCAGTGCAATTAGAATGAGTTTACATTCAGTGGATTTCGAAAAGAATATCTTGCATTTGAAGCAAACATCCACTGTTACATGGCTAAGGTATGGCCCATGTGCACTTGAATAGTTAGTGGTCTTGTCTTCATGTTCTCTTTATGCTGCTTTTTATATCTAGATTACTGCTTCATTTGCTTTGACAAGGCATCAAATAGATCATTATCTAATGTATGTATCTGTTTGCCCAGAAGAGCAATTCCTATGTACTCATCATGGAAACAGTCAATTTGTTGGAATCGTTTTGTCGTTTTCTCTGTTGCCATTTTTTAGTTCCGTGTATTTTTCAAGCTCAGGTGCATTAAATGAATGGGGCATCTCTATTGATGCTCTCTCTTTTATGTTTATTTGTTTGTTTGTTTTTTCTTTGTGGTTAGGTAAGAGAAGGCCTGGACGTGAACATCATTATGTTCATCCCAACGGTCATCATTGGCGTCATTGGCGGTGTCCTGGGGGCGCTCTTCGTCTTCACCAACCTGAAGCTGACGAGGCTGAGGCGGCGGCTGCTGGCCCAGACCAAAGTACCGTGGCAGCAGAAGCTGATGAAACTCTGCGAGCCATGCATCATCATCGTAGGTCCCGTTTTATGGCTTCCATCCCCTATTGATCTTCAACATTTTCCAAAGTGTCAATCATGACTTCTTACATAGCCACAGTAAGTGGCTTTCTAATCCCGAACTATGCTTGTTATTGAAGTTCTGCAAATATGTCAAGATGCCAATGATGGCGATACTGCATTTGTTCTTGCAACAACTGCTCTGGTCTTATTTTCTCCAAGGACTTTGGGTTTGGGTTATGGTTGTGATAGGGTCTTACAAAAATGTAGGTTTAGTTTGATTTGAGGATTAGGATTAAGGTTAGGGTTATGTGTGTGGGTTGAATTCATGTTTGGCTATTAAAATGTGCAGGAGCAAATTTCATAGAAATGCCAATGATGTGTTGCTTATACATGGCATGTTTTATTATTTGATTCATGTACTTATAGTATGTTGGATAAATGTACCAGAAAGCTGCTCAGGGTCTTGTTGTGGTATATTGTAATTTGACTAGTCAAGCATGTCGCCAGCCTGATTAAGAACAGTAGTCCGCAATCCGAGTGATATTATTCTGGAAATAACTCTCACACTCTATACAGGTACTGGTGGTCACTGGCACAGTGTTTTTACCAGCAGCCTTCAAATGTTCACCCATCACATGTTACTACGAGGGTGAAGATAGACCGTGAGTGCTCAATCATTCGAAATAATGTTGGTATTGATGTCTTTTATTATGACAGTATGATACTCCCAAAAGCCTGCCACAGCAGTGAATGCTTGCTTCCCTGAAAATCAAAGTTTGAGTATTTTTCTGTACTCTGTTTATTCTTTTGCTGGATTTGGCTTTCTCATTTCAATGCATGTAATAAGGAGACTCATCAATTTGTATTACATTATTTACCTGGTGTACAAAACCTATTTTCTTACCCTGCTGAGGACAATTTGATTTTACTACAACACACATTTCCCATAGACATTTGCCTGAATATACTTGGGACTCGTCTTCAACAGGTTACATACCATCACAGTCACGTAATCATATAAACTTGTGTTTAGAATTCCTGCAAAATGCTGTAAAGCCAGAAGTATTCACAGTATGAATTTTTTGCGCATTGCCTCTGGCATTCAATGTAAATAATGCAGACAAGAACTTTCATGTGCAGTTTAGTTTCATGAATCTTGGCTCCATGCAAAATTAGTGAAAATTTTGTCTGCACAAAAATTTATGGCTTTACAGTATTCTCCTCTTTTGTCTCTTTTAGTTGTTGATTTTATAGATCAGTAAAAACGTGCCATCAGTCAAAAATAATTCACATTTGATTGGAGTAAAAAATATCCCAAGATTGTTTTTTTTTTTTTTAATGGAACTAGCTTACTAGCTGTGATTGCCAGTATTGTGTCTGAAATGCTCAGGTGATTGTAAATGTAGAATGTGATATAAGACTGCTTGCAAATTCTGGTTACCAGGCCAACAGGCTACAGCCCAAAGTGTCTGGATTCAACCAGTGCTACGGAGGGATCAGTCAGCTTATACACCTGTCCTCCCGGAATCACGGAAAGGTTCGACAACGGCTCCATCAAATTCAGCAACAAGTCTTTCAACCAAGGTTAGCATTGACGGACCCAAGTGTTGAAGTGAAACAAGACTTTTCATGCAGTCTAGCAAAATTCAAATATTTACCCAAATTTAATTGTAGAAGGTGATGACCACAAAGTGAAAAATATACAAGGAAGATGACCAAGAGGAGAAATATTCATATCAAATGAAAATGAATGAATTACAATCTACAAAACCGTTGAAATTATGTCATATTTTTATTCAGCCCTGATGGAACCACATGACACCAATCTCTACTGCTTAATCTTTAATGTTTTACCAGATACTTGGTTAGTTTGTCAGTCAACAGTGTCGCATAAAATGATTACATGGCATGTAATATATACTTCATTTTTTAATGATTCTGAGCGATCACGATTCTAAGCTTTCTGGTGATATCTTCATTTGGAAGCTTAGAATTATGATCATTCAGAAATACCAAAAACATGAAATCAATGTTCAGTGACTTTTAAAAGGTCATGTTCAGATTTAAAGAACAAAACAAAAACAAAACTACTGCATCTCTCTGTCCAAGTCGCCTATATCTCTCTGTCTGTGCAGTCGCCACTCTGCTGTTTGTGACTGGAGAGGAGGCTATCCTCCACCTCTTCTCCAGGGAGACCCACTGGGAGCTGACCTACGGCGCCCTTGTCACCGTTCTGGCCTTCTACTTCGTCATGGCCTGCTGGTCCTGTGGGCCGTCCATTTCGGCTGGCCTGGTCGTCCCAATGCTGTAAGTGCTTTTGATGATGATGATATTATGATAAGGTCTTCTTTATCCAGGGTAGCCTCTTCAGTGTTGCCACTGCTCTACCTGAGGGCCCTGCCATTATTATTACCCCAGCGTTGCCAGGTACCCATTTATACACCTGGGTCGAGAGGGATGTGGTGGGTAAAAACATCTTGTCCAGGAACATAAGCACTAGACGGGGAATTAAACTCGAGTCCTGTTATTGGGAGTTGGGAGTCTTATCCACTATGCCATGAACTTGCTGCAAATATAACCATGCTTATTAAAAAAAATAGAAAGAAGAGGAAGTACACAAAACAATAGGCAGTAAAGTCATATTGAGTCATCAGAATATTTCATTTCTTTTGGTGAAAGTTCTTCTTTTTTCTTTTTTTCTTCTTTTGAAGTGCCATGAGCACTAAAGTGTGGACCTGTGCACTATATAAATAGCCCCTATTATTATAATTATTTTTATTATTATTATGAAAGTGAAAGTATTGGAGTTTGCCTTTACATCCTTATCCTCTTTAGATATTATGCATTCCTTTCATATACTGACCTTCGAATTCTTCATTGTCAGTTATGAAACAAAAGCAGCCATTAAAGTATTCCAAGACTGGCTTACGACAATAGAATTGATTGTCGTGGGAGCGATGTGGAAAGCTGTCATGGGTGATTTATGACCAAGTTTCTTTGTACAGGGAGAAAGTCCTTAGTCCCAAGCATAATTGCTTCAAGCTCAAATGAGGATATTTTTTCCCATGAATAGACTCTCACATACTTTCACAGAGCAATTGGCTATGTACAGAAGATTTCATATTGATTTTTTATCTAACATTTTCATGCAATATTGTTTAAAAGGTGGTATCGTTATGGTGAAAAAAAAAAAACCACATGATTTTCAAAAGTGAAAAGACAACATGCTGATATCCACTCCAGTTACATCGGGGGTCTGTACGGTCGCCTGATTGGCCTCACCATGGTCTCCATGTTTGGGGTCATGACCTCGGAAGACAATGCCTACTGGGCATGGATGGACCCGGGAGCCTTTGCCCTGATTGGTGCAGCATCCTTCTTTGGGGGTGTGTCCAGGCTTACCATGTCACTCACAGTCATCATGGTGAGTGAGTACATACGGTGAATATGGTACAATATGGCCTCATTCACACACACATATAAGTTATCGGTTTTTGCATCATTATGCGAAATCGATTCTATTTGCCATTGTTCACACAAGGCCAAACAATGACCAGAGCATAAACCTGGGCTCCCTATTGTGGCTATTAGCACATGGGATGTTAAAAAAAAAGAAGAAGAAATTGATTGTTTCTTCATGAGCTGTTCACACACACAGCACGCCAGGCAAATTTTTGCAAGGATTTCAAAAAAAAAGAAAGAAAGAAAGATCCACTTATTTTTTGTGTTGCGGAAAATGGAGTGAGTGTACTATGTGAATAGGTTGATTCCAGTGACAGGGTGATGATAATAACTACATGGATGCTGTAAAGGTCTCTGGACCTCAATATTAAAGGTACTTATTATATTAACAGAACAAGTATGTTTAATAATCAACACTGAGAGAACTTGTTTTTCTTCAGTACATTAAAGGTATTGTTTACCATTGGGAGCAGTGATTTAAAAATATTTAAGTTTTTATCACATTCAATGCATATGTGTTGGTCAGTCGTGTCACAAAACATCCTACCGTATAAACATTTTACAATAAAACCTTGAGTATAAGGAGATATCACTATTTTTCTCAGTAAATCATAACTGCAGATGGTTTATTCTACAAACAATTTTATTATAACTTTTGTTTTAATTTTGTGTATTTAACAGTACTTAACATTGATTACACTGATTAAATTTTTTATGTTGGTCGTTTCTATTTGTAACTCACATTTTAGATCTATTTTGAAGCATCAAAGCTGGATTTTTATTTCATATGCAAATGGTAAATAGTGCCCTCGAATAACTAGTATTTTCATTCCCCACAACCTATTTTCCCCCTCCCCCTCGATCTCCCCACCCCATCCTCCCTTTTGTTTTTGTCCACTACCAAGATGGAGATAACGAATGACATCCAATTCCTGCTACCGATCATGGTTGCCATCATGGTGGCAAAGTGGGTGGGGGACTTCATCACCCACCCCCTCTACCATGCCCTCCTAGAGGTCAAGTGTATCCCCTTCCTGGACGAAGAACCGGTCATCATGCATGAAGGCAAAAAGTGAGAAGACCAAGCAGCACTCTATCCAAGTTGATAACCTATTATTGCACAACTCGACTTTAGCGGTGGCCCGGGGCCACTAAAAATTGATACTGGGCCACCAAATTAAAAAAAACTGTCTTTGAGAGTTTTGGTGGCCCGATCTGGCAGCTAAAATTCAAAATGAATTTGAATATTGGGCCATCAGAATGTCAAATTTCAAAGATTCTAGTGGCCCGAATGGCCACTAGAATATGTTGAAAGTTGTTTACTTCTCTGTTGTCATGTTTAAACATGTAAAATTATCTTTTAATTTTTTGAAGAGCCATGAGCACCAAAAGTGGACCTGTGGGCTGAACAAGTAGCCACTATTATTATTATTATTATTATTATTGTTGTTATTATTATTATTATTATTATTATTATTATTATTATTATTATTATTATTATTATTATTATTATTATTATTATTATTATTATTATTATTATTATTATTATTATTATTATTATTATTATTATTATTATTATTATTATTATTATTATTATTATTATTATTATTACAAGAGAAAAGAGTTTTGTTGAGCCCTGCCTATTGTATGTGTAAAGAGTCAGTCTAACTCTTTTTCTTTTTTTTTCAACATTAAGTGTTTATTTTTTTCGTCTTGCTGTCTTATGCTTTAGTTCTGTTATTTTGCTAGTACTGTTGCTCCACCCCAACTTTCATGGTCAATACCTTTTTTTTTTTTTTTTTTACATTAGTCCAGTTACTTTTGTTTGTTCAGTCTGATATTTTATGTCTGTTTCAATTTATGTACATATTAAGTTGTCTGTGCCTTTGCATTGTTTGTAGAAATTGGCATATTGTAAGTTGTGATAGCAATTGTAACTACTGTATGTCTAGCACGCTGCGTGGACAATGATATAGACATATCTGGGGCATGACAACACTCTAGTATATTACACTAGTTAATTTCCTGAAGAAATGAGATTAGATTTTGTTTCCACAAAATATGAGAAAAGTATTTATTTCCAAGCTATTGGAGGAGAAAGTTGCACTTAAAGATATTTATAGCCATCATTATTTGAGTCTGGAATATATTCTGTATGACTGTCAATGCTGTACTTGATTTGCATTTCAAAATCTTATGTGAAGATATTCTATTTGAACAGGCTGATTTATTAAAAATCATATTCTTTTTAATTTTTTTTTTATGTGAAATTCAAAATGGATGATGCCAGTGTGAACTTGGAGCTATACCAATCACGGCACGCCATGGCCTCACCGGTCAGGACTGTCCATCCGAGGATGAGGGTCAGTGACCTGGCTACGATGCTCCTGGAGACGGACCATGGGGGATTCCCCGTTGTCAGGGGGGGAGAGGATGCCCTGGCAGTGAACCAGTTTATGGGTATCATCACCAGGTGAGGTGCAATGCTTGGTCACTATTTGTGTAGATATTTGCCAGATAAGGTTGAGTTCATCGAGCAGGGCTGCACACTAATATATTTTTTCGACTGGTCTGACCTGTCTGTCGGACCAGCAGGTACCCAGTTTTCCGATTTTTAATGGTCCATTCCTGAAAAAGTTACTGGTCTGACAGTGATTTTTACTGGTCCTGAACCGTCAGACCAGTGCCTGTGTGCAGCATTGCATAAAGCCAATTCATCAGATATGGACACAATAACATTTAGTAGAGAATACATATGAAGGGTTTGTTTGCAAAAACCGATAAGTCCATTTTTAAAGATTTTGAAGTACAATCTCTGTCATAAAGTACAAAATAATACCTTTTAAATGATATATTGGTCACTACATATCGTCGGTTGAGAATGATAAGGGCGTTAAGTTGCCACTAAACCCATAGTGTTCACGACCACTTAACGCCCTTCTCATTCTCAACAGACGATATAAAGGTATATTTTTGAAGTTATGGTCAAAAGAAGCAAAAAATTTCTTATTATTCTCTTTATTTTTCTTGACCTTTAATCGCAAATATCTCCATTTGGCAAATGTGGACTTATCGGTTTTTGCAAACAAACTCTTCATATACTAATAGCACACCCGTCACGTGTATGAATGTAGGGAAGAAATCTCATGATGAATATCAGTGTGAAGGATTAGTGTCAACTTTTTGTGCATTTGTAATGGAGGTTTTTGTTGTGCAGTGATACTTGTTTATCAGGATGAGGTCATTGAATATCATAGTAAAAAAAAAAAAAAAGATAAGCCAGATAAGCCATTTTTGAATTTTGAAGTGATGCTACAGAGTGTACTATAGTACAATAAGAACCAGATAAAGAAACATTATAGGGTTGGATTGCCCACTCGGAAAGAAAGAAGTTGCAAGTAACTTTTGTTGTAGCTGTTTCTTGGAAAGATGTCACATTTTCTATTGGAAAAAAACAAAAAACAAAAACATGTGTACAGGATTTGTGAAAACTGTCCACAGTACCTTGCAATGCAAGGTTTTTTTTGTTTTTTTTTGTTTTTTTTTAAGAATTTGTCATCAGAAATGAATGTGAGAATAAATTTATGACAAAAACTGGCAGGGGTATTAAAAAAAGTTAAACCTGTTGATGTTGATGGCTTGCTGTTTTGGTTATGACTTGCGAGTATTTTCTATGTCTTCTGTTATCACTAGGTTCTGCAACTTTTCTTTGTTGATCTTTGTGTCCCGATGAATGTACCATGTCTTATTCTGTTTGCCTGTGTTAGGGTGGAGCTGATGGTGATTCTATACAGTGAACAACTCTTTGAGGCTCCCACGGATGCGAGTACAGAGACTCCTGAAATTAATGCCCTAGATTACCAAAAGGTCAGTATCATCATGTCATTGCATGTGTGTGTGTGTGTGTGTGTGTATGTACATGTGTCTGTAGTCTTCTTATACCCCCAATCCACAGAAATTTTCTCTCATCAGTCACTCATCGGAAGCAAAGTTTGTTGCTTCCGGCCACCCACCGAAGTATATCGGATTGCAGTCTGATGAATCTGACTTGGTTGGTCGACTATCGGGTGAGTGTCGGACATGTTGCGCGTGATCCTCGTCGGACAATTTTGCCTCATCAAATCAGTTCCCGACATGTCTTACACTCACCTGATAGTCGACCAGCACACGTCGGATTCATTGGAGTGCGATCTGATACGCTTCGGTTGGTGGCCGGAAGTGATACACTTTGCTTCCGATGAGTGACCGATGAGAGAAAATCTCTGTGGAATGGGGGTATTACCCCTTTAACTGCTGTTTCTTGGTTAAAGGGGAATTCCAATCAGATATTAAAATGTTGCTTTGTACGAAAACAGAATAATCAGAGATGTAGATCAGAGTGTAGATTCTGGGGGAAAAAAAAATTGGACACGTAAGAAAGTTATGAATGTTCAGTGTGTAGAGAAGGTAAGGTAAGCTGTCAACTCTGTGTGATACTGGTGATGAGCAGCTCTCCATTTGATTTGTACAAAAACATTTACCAATTTCTATTTTTCTCCTGAGAAAATTTTCTTCAGCCTGTTCTTTATATGTAATTAGTTTAATAGATTTCTGTGTGCCCTCCTCAGTGGATTATGAATATTCGTGCCCAGATATTTGAGAGAAAGGAGACTTTATTCTATTTAGTGCACAAAACAAATCAAGAGCTACTCAACATACAGAGTTGACAATTTGCCTTACATTCTACTTGTTTACTATTTACGAAACTTTAGTATCGAATTTCTGATTGTTCTCAGTTATTCACTGATCAACTTTTTCAGATTTTTTCTATTTTCATGCCAAGCAACACAATAGTAGGTTGGACTTGCCCTTTAATTGTTCTGCAGTCAAGCTGATAAGCATTGATGACCATGGAAATGCGTGGGCTTGCCCAGGTTCCATAGATATGCAAGCCATATGGCTTCATTGTAAAATCTACCCGTTTGTACTTAAGCTGTTGCCTCAGGAATATGATCAATGTCCATAGATGTGGCACATGGTGTACCAAGTGATGGTATGCAATGGGTTAGTGCTTGGCTTGAGTAAAAAGGTCATCTTAAATCCTTAGTAAAACACCCCCTGTGGAGCCCATTTCATAAGAGATCTAGGATGGCATCTCTTGCAATAATAGCGACTTCTGGTAGCAACATAACAGCCAATCAGGAAGCTGAATTCTTGGCAATCCAGCAGGAGTTGCTATCAAAAACACTTTATGATAGATAGGGCCCTGGTTTCATAAGATGTGAATGAGACTGCGACCAACCAACTTATTTCATAATGTCTTCTTTCACTGCAGAACCCTGCTTGTCCCGACAGCTCTATACTTAACCCTAACCAGGCCAGGCTTTTTGGGGTGTTCTGTGGTCGGGGAGGGTTGATTCAACCCCCCTGTGAGATCTCAGCCGTCGATCGTGCAATCGCCATGAAAATTGGGACATGCATTACCTGTGGCATAATCTACCAAACTATACAAAAAGAAATGGAAATTTTCATCACATTAATTAATTGTGCTAATATATGCATAAAATCATACATATTGCCCTAAATCAGAAAGTAAAGCTCCTAGAATCCTAATTTTTGGCGATAACATTCTTTGTAGCATTCCTAACAATGTACTTCCAAAAAAAAATGGCATCAAAATTAATTTCTTATTTATTTTATTGTTTCATGAACTTCTTATGTATTTCTCTGTTTTTCGACCCTTTGTTTTATCTTTTTTTTTCGCAAAATTTATGACAGAACCTATTTCAAGCATAATCGTGCTGAAATTAATTGATTTCAGCCTATGAAAGTGAAAATAATCATATCTTTATGAATAAGGTGAGAAAACTCTATTTGCATAGACTTAATACACAAAATCACGTTTTTGAGCCATTTTCGGTCTGATAGGCATGTATATAAGGACGTGCAGCATCGTAATGGTATGCGCAATTTTCGCGAAGATTGTGTCAAAAGTTGCACGAGACTTGAAAGTAAAAATTCAGCGAATGGCGCAGTCAGAAAATTTCGCGCAGCGGAATAGTCGCAAAAAATGTCAAGGGGGGTTGATTCAACACCCCCCCCCCTACCCTCCTCCGGCCCTTTTAAGGTTAACATATGATATCATGATATAAGTTACTATAAAAGCTGTTATTTCTGCAAGGGTTTAATTTTCATGAATCTGCTGTTGGCCAGTAAATTTAACACCACATGAACATATAGCTACCTGATCTTGATCGCATTAAATTTGCAGCAACAAATATTTGTAGCAGTAAAGTGGCAGAGTGACTAGACAGGCATTAATGCACTTTAGTACGAGAGCCTGGTTGTCAAATCGGGGAAAAAAAAAACATCTCTTGAAAATGTCTGTGACCCCCACATTTGCGAAAATAACAGCTTTTACAGTATGTCGTAACTAGCAGTATCCTGGACCTTTGTCTCCGACATCGGTTTTTTGACTTGAAATGCTTTGCTTTCTCTTGAAAGGTGAGGTTGGACCACCTGAAAGACGACAGAGCCGCAAAAGATCTGCTCCACACTTACACTGAAGAGGAGAGATACAACGACCTGTATATCACATTGGTAAGATATTCTGTACTAATCTTGGTCAGTGGCAAATCCACCACTTTATCTTTTCTTAAAACTAAAGAAAGAAAAAAGTGAAAGGGGGCGCGGGCGCCCCCTTTAATTTCTAAAGAAACCATTTTTAGTGCCCCCCTCTACGGAATTCCTGGATATGCCCTTGTTGGTTGTGGTACATAAGATTAAAGAGAGGTGTTGTCCTACATTTAGATATGACTCACATACCTACATGTAGCGATTTGTGGAGAATTGCATCATTATATTCTCCTATTGAATTTCATACCCCACAAGCATGATGGAATAAAGGTGATCACTGTACACATGTTTTCTGAAACCCCAAAAGGTTTGAAGAAAGGTTGCAGGTATTTAGACAATCAAAGAATCAGAACACAGCATGATTACTCCGCCTAGAAGGTTATGTTGTTGTTGGCATTGGCTCGTTTGTGTGTCTGATGGCAAAATAACCCAAAAAGTTATGAATGGATTTGAATGAAATTTTCAGGGAAAGTCGATAAAAGTTGAAAGATGATTAAATTTTGGCAGTTATCCGGGTCACTGTCTGCATCCAGGGGTTTTATTTGAAATTTTTTGAAGGATTGTCAGTGGGAAATAGGGCCAACATACAAGGGAAATCGGGCTGTGCGGATTTGAGGCTTGCACACGCGAACTTATCTAGGAGCGTGCGCTTGAGGTGTAGTAAGAAGCTAAGGTAGAGACACTCAAAAGGATTCTTATTGTGTATGAGAAACAGGGCCATTTTTACCATACAAATGTTTATATGGGTGGAAAGGAGCTGCTTGGCGGAGGTCTGCACTCTCCGACTGCTTTTCTAGTTTGTTATGTCACAGGAGGGCAACAATATAAAGAAACTATGAAGAAGATTCTCCATTTTTTTTTCCATTTTGTTAACATAATGAAAGAGGAGTCAATAAACCTCTTTCAAGAGGTGGGGGGGGGGGGGGGTTATACTACCCTTAGCATTATGTCAGTAAATAGTCAAAAGAATACAATTTCTTTACACTGTCCTGCTTTCACATCGCAAATTGTTGTAGTCTTCTGATTCAGTGATGATGGATTCAATCCAAACTTTTAAAAATTCATATTCTCTGAATGGATTTCACCATTGTGTACCACTCATATTTCAGCATTCAGTGAATATGCACGTACATTTAGGGTGAAAATTTCCCTTTAGTTGTGATATTAACGTATGTTCCCCTTAAACTTGCAGATGCCGTATGTGAATCGGTCAGCGCCGTGCATCCCCGACTATTTCTCCCTCCACCGGACGTACATCATATTCCGCACCCTCGGCCTGCGCCACCTGACGGTCGTCGACAGCCGAAACAACGTGGTGGGCATCATCACAAGGAAGGACCTGATGGGTTTCCGCATGGAGGAGAAACTGGCCCCGGTCCTCCACCCAGCCCCACCCGTCTTAAACAATGGACTTTCCGCGGGGCAGGACACCATCCATGTTGAACTTGCATCAGTGAGTGATATCTAAGGGAGGAGGAGCAAATAAGGAGTCCATTCCAGACTAACCCCCAAATACATGTTTATTTGTGTGTGTGTGTGTGTGTGTGTGTGTGTAGTGTGTGACATTACAGTTGAGCAAGGGCGGCATATTTTTGCATCAGAAGACTAATCAAGGTGTTGTTTGCAGCTGTTTTTTTTGACACGTACGGAAGGACAATCAACTTTATAAAATGCTGTCATCCTTCCCCCTGTTGTTCTGATGGGACTAATCAGACGCTGCTTTTTGAGACTTATTTTTGTTTTTAGAATGGTGCTGTTTCAGAAGGGTCTGGGACAGATTATAACCCAGCAGCAACTAACTTCACCCTTCCCTCTCCAGTCTCCCACTATTCACACCAGTATGTTTCTTCTCTTATTCTATTCCCCACAAGATTCTGAAGTCCACAAAGTGACTTTGCAAAGGATCTACTCTGTTAATGTAGGCAAAGGGTTAATGGACAAGTATCTTACATACAGTTACTTCAGAAGCCAGCACAGTAGGATACTGTAGTGTAGACGTCAGAGAAGTTTTCCTTATGATAAGTGTTGTGTAGTTGCCATTTGATCTGTCATGGTTGTATGTTGGGGGCACGATGGGGGGGGGGGGGGGTAGGAGATTAGCAATGCAGGCATTATCCACATTGAGGCTGTCTTAATTGGAAAATTGTCTGTGATAAACATGCCAGTGGATTCTGGATTTAAAGAACTCCACATGTTTTTGCAAATTGCTGGTCTGACATTCATACGTCATTTCATTTAGTTGCCATCTATTCAGTCCTTGGGATTGTCGAGAGACAAACAAAAATATAGTGGTGTTTTGTTGACCAAAATAGATCGTCTGTCCATGGATTATGGAGTTTTGAGACATGGAAAGCATTCATTTACTCTCGTGTCATGAAACCTTTACTCCAATGAAGTTGTAGGTTGTAAACTTTTTTTTTTTTTTTGCTTTTTATTCTGGTCTATTTGTTTTATGTCCCTGATATTGCAAAGACTGCATTTAATTTGCAACATTAGTTTTTTGTTTGTGTTTTTGTATGTAAAACTTGTAAATTTGATTATATACATCACAGAGATTTAGTGCCATTCTCAGGTGAGTAATATGGAAGATTAGTTGCTACTGGGGCCTCCTAATTGAAATAAATACTTCGAACTGCTCTCTAACGTGACCGTTAAGACACAAGTGGTTAACTTTCATTGTGCAAGTCTCCATCTTGCTCACCTTGCTTTACTAAATAGAGTGATATCATTCAAATCAATGCATTCTTGTGTCGAGCCTTCATCGAATTTAACCCATTGAAGACTACTCCCGAGTATACTCAGGCAGATATGGGAAATGCGTGTTATAGCAAAATCGCTTCGTCCTCAATGGGTCAATTAATCAGCTCTGATTATTCAGTGTTCTGGCATCAGCCGTGATACAAATATCATGGGCTTACGTACTTGGGTTGGATATGAACCAACAATCTCCTGATTACTAGACAGGCATGTAGTATCCACTACTAGACTACCAAGCTTCATTAATTTGAATAAATATGCAGTACCCTCCGCATGCTGTATGGATAATGATAATAAAGATAATACTAGAAGATAATCAGGAGATTGTTGGTTTGAATCCAGTCTGAGTATGTATGCCCATGATTTTGGTATCGTGGCTACTACTAAAATACTGAGTAATCAGTGCTTATTTACATTGATAAAAGGCAATTTGTCAATCAGTTGCAATAAAGAGTAAAATCGGTTAAACAGAATAGTAGGGGTCTCACCAATCAGGGATGTTTGTAGCAACCACTTTCATATCATAAACCAAGAAACTTTCACGGCATGAGATTTGCACAAATTGCCACTAGCATTCAAATGCATACATTGTAGAAGTGTAGATAAGAACTTTCACATGCATTATAGTTTTGTGAATCACGGCTCTTGCAAAAATTGCGAAATTAGAATGCACAGGAAAATTCCTGGTTTTGCAGTATCTAATTTGGCAAAGGTGATGATGTCATTACCTTGTAAGTTTTCCTTTTAAAGTGCAGTAACCTAGCAAAGATGACCTTCAGGGGCAATGCACTGTAAGGTCATTGACCCCTAATACACGACTTTACCAATATTCATTGTACAAACCAATGGGAGGGATATTGGATGATGTTATCATTGGCCATCCCAATTCGTGTATGTTTTAAAATGAAAACATGTGAATCTTGAAAATTCTGTAACTTTCTCAGTCTAGGTCAGATTTTGATAAAATTGTGCGATCGCCTTGTCTCATGGAATTAACCTGTTCCATACAGGAACCTGCTAGCCTGTGTATGATCAGCTCTTTGGGGAGTTCAGAATTCGGTATGAAATGGGTTAACAAGAGAGTGTGCAACACTACCTGGTATTCCCCGTACATGAATCTAGTTCCGTGAAATTATAATTCCTCTTGCCAGCGGATGTTTGTGCCTGGTACTGTAGTTGCTCTTATTATCGGTTTCATAATATGCACTGTCTTAGAACTTTCATTTCCCACCTTAACTTGACAGGGACTCTCTATCTAAACAGTATCTTACCACGTGACACCATGGCACATCATCTTTCATAGTCCGTAGATCCTGTCTAGATATTGGCTTCTTTGATTTCACTATGCACGTATGTAGTGTATGCACATACATCACTTTTTGATATGTAGGAGGTTGCACTTTATAACTGTCAGAATTGTGATTAAGAAGAAGAAGAAGAACAACAACAGACAAATATGGTGAGGTTTTGCATTTTTTTTTTTTCCTTTCTGATTTATGGTTGTGATGGTTGTTTCAAAAATCACTGCCAAGTAAATATGTTGAAATTTGGATGAATTTTTAATGCCATTTTCCCAAAACGTGTCATCAGCTGTTGAGATGATGGCTCTGCACTGCAAAGTCCAGTATACCCCACCAAACAAAGTTTGCAAGGGGGTATACCAGAAACAGGACATTGTGCAGTGGTGGGACAATGTGATCGAGTGAACTTTTTCAAGTTTATGAGTGACTGAAAATTAGTTAAGAAGAAAATGTGACAGTTATCAGATGTATGTTAACAATATACATCTTTTGAGTATGTCTGATGAATGTCTCTATGGCAACCATTTTATTCCAAGAAACAACTTTATGGTGCAATCTACTTAATTTCTTTTTTTGAATACTTCTGTCAGATCTTTGGATATGAAATGCTCGTGCCATTTTATGTGTAAAATAGTTTTTCAAGTATGTGACAAGCTGTTGCCATGGATTGCATTGAATAGGATGAAATTTCGTGGAGCGACTTACTTCCACAGTTTTCGATTTTTTTTTTCTTCAAGTAATGCTTGTGGTACCTATGATTGCCTTGTGTTATAATGGACAAGACATGATTTATATTTCTGTCAAACCAATTTATTGCCATGATAACAGTTTAAAGTAAAAATATATACATATATGGAGCAAAATAATCTGAAACATTTGTTAGAGAACTTGTACATGGAATGGCCTTTAGATGCTTTGATGAAAAATGTTTTTCACAACTCAAAGGCGCCATTGCCTATTCAACTCATTATTTCTAGTAAAAATAAAAAAAAGTTATAAAAAATTTCAGTGATCTTCGTCTGTGATTTTTTTTACCAAGCAACAAAGTACCAAGATGGATTTTCCCTTTAACACTTGCTCAAGGAAACCCAGTGGGTCCCTGTCCAAAGACTATGAGGATTTCTAGAGTCTTGTAGGGAACAAGTGTAGCACTCATACTGGTACTTTTCACCACATGCAGAATAATGACCTGTATAAGTTCCACCCAACCTGTGGAAGTGGTCCATACACTGGTATGGGAACACACTATGTGTCAACGCGATACCTCTCTCTGTGTATTTTGTGAGGATGATATCACGTTGGGAGAAGAAAGATATTCACCATGGCATTATTCACTTGGCACTCTGCTGATTTCAGAAATAACATGTTGCTATTGACATATGATCTACTCTGTCCCCCCCCCCCACCACAGACTGTTTTTATTTTTGCTAATTGTCATAAGCTGATTGCTACTAAAATGGTCTCTCTCTCCCTCTCTCTCTCTCTTCTGTTTTCTTTGCACAAAATTGACCGCACTGTTTTTTTTTTTTTTCTATTTTTGTTTCACGTGCAAGGTTAGCATGTTTTTACTATCTTGCCCTTAAGAGAGAAAGGAGTGTTTGATGAAATATCAAAGGCTTAAAGGGACAGTGATAACCAAACAACGTCAAAGTATGTACTGCTGTTACTCAGTACTGCCACATAAAATGCTGTTAAAGATACCAACTATGTGAGTACTAGAATATTTCCGTGGGGCAAGTGTAGTGTGAACTGAATAACTTTTTGCTTGATATTGAAAGAATTGCACAAGCACACCTCTCCCTTTGAGTCTGTCATATTCCCTCCCTATCAAAGTGTAATTTTAAAAATATCCTGGTTTCCTGCAGACAAAATGGTAATGACATCGTATTTCCATTTTTTGTTGTTGTTGATATGTCAGCATTTAATTTGTGCTTTGATAAAAATGAAATGATGATGTTATGTAGACCAAAGAGCACAATATGATCCTTTTTGTCATTATAATAAAGACATGATTTGTATGTTCATCAAACCAATTTATCACCATGTTACCACAGTTGAAGAGAAATCTAGAAAACCAAACCTTAAAACGTATAGGAGCAAAACACTCCCACACATTATATGAAATTGTTATGAAACTTATTGAGTGGAATGAACTTTTCATGTTGTTGTGGAAAGGGTTTTTCACAATTCCAAGGAGCCTTTGCCATTTCAACTGTACTATTTAGAGAAAACAACTCTGTGTATGTTTATACATGTAGTAAGATGTTGGGATAAGGCAGGGGATGACACAAATACATTGTAGCAGCACAAGTATGAAATTGACTGATTTTGGCTATGGTATCATTGCAATGTATTTTTCTTTTGGCTTCAGCTAGTTAGTTTTATACCTTTAAGAGCTAACGAAGATATTACTTAATCACAGGTAAGTGATGGATCAAAAAAATTTTTCCAGAATGAGTGAAAGTTTTTACTGCACAACTCGTACTGGAGACGGGTGTCTTATTTAGTCTCATTGAGTTTTAGGGTCTTGTTATAACGTTAGTGGTTTATGCACCTGCCATGACATGTTTTATCTGTACTAATCCCTTAATTGAAAGGAAGGAGCCCATATTACAATGTGTCTCAAGAGACGTTGATTAATCGATTGTTTTACCACAGCCAGAAGTAGCGCAAACTCATGATGTTGAGGGATATGGCATCTCATTAAAGTCTGCAATGATTGTAAGATATTTGAACCATTTACCCTTTTTTTTTCATTCAATGAGGATGTGTCCACCATGCAAGGAAAAATTCAGCAAAATGGAAGAAGATATTTGCTTTTATCAATCACACTTATCTTAATTCACAATACAATGCTACCAAATTTCATCCATGGATGAATTTTGGCGTGTATTGTGAAAACGTGAACAAAAGTGGGCTCCTACCTTACTAAATCACTTCATATCATACAGAGCTGTCATTAATACATTATTTTCATCCATGCCTTGTTGTATCACACCTTATTAACAGTAATTGTTTTAAAGCTGTACTAATAAATATAAATGCTTTATGATACCAAATCATTCTGTTCTGTGTTTTCTAACTGTCTATCTTCTTGTCTGTCATAAAACAAAAGTCTGGCTAGCTGTCACCTTCTCTCAGTTCTAGTAGCAATAATTATTGTAGTCGTAGAATTACGTGCATCGCACAGATCTGCGCACTATCACCTTGTGATGAGAACGATAGCAATGATGCTTGTATGTAGGCAAATTCCGTTTTAACGAGAGAGTCGGGACCACGAGATTTTTCTATTAAACGGAATAAGAAAAATGGACATAAATTAATAAGGGTAATGTTAACAATTTTACTAATAAAATCCTCTCCTACTAACGAAATCTCGTATTTGTGTTCGCTGAGACGGGGTTCGCCAGTGTGCTGCATTTTCTGTACGTTCTCATGTGTGATGGTGAACACTCTTAACGGCATATACATGTAGTACATGTACTAGTATTACTCCAGTGGCTGGAATGAATGAGGTACTCGCAGTGTGATCTATCCATTCACCTGAGTGGGCACTCCAGCCAACGGTTGCACACAAGCATGCGTTTGCTCATTTTAGTTTACAAGACCAATAAGATTCCGTCAATAATCCCAAACTCTTTCCCCACACGAGTCCTCGACAGGATCAACTCACGCCACCACCACCTCTCTCACTTTACGGTTCCATGACATTTGCTCCTGCGACAATTTCTCCCATGAAATATCTGCACGCTAAGTCATACACAAATTCTACCTACAAACATCACCCTAACCCTAATTCTAATCCGCACATCAAACTGAACCTAAAACCATATCACAACCCTAACCTTAATTCCTTGGAGAAAATAACACCGGAGCAATATTGTCGCAGGAGCAAAATGTCGTGTCACCACGTTTCGTACCGGTAGGTTTGATTCCGCGTTCCACAGTAGTCCGCATCGCTTACCGATTCAGTTTCTCTTGGCTCGTTTCGTGATTCATCGTTTTGAATTTCACATCTTCACTTCTCTCTCTTATCTCCTTGATTTTCCTACCTTCTCCCTCTCTTCCCTGCTTTTTGGGTCATCTTTCTCCTCGCTTCCACCCTCTTCTGAGCCCTGTATCCGATTTTACACTCTGTTCTTCCTTTAATATTACTGTCCCATTCTCCTATTCTGCCATCTCCACGAGTCCAACTTAAATTTCCAGCTCACCGCTGCCCCACGACTGTCACAATTTGCCTTCCTTACACACTCTCCATGTCACTTCCCTCCTCCACTCTCGTCTTTGTAGGTTCTTCTTTCACAAAACAACAGTCCTTTTAAGGACTACGTACACGTGGTGTTACCGCAAACATCTCTTCCTCACTTACATCACCGTGCAAACTTTCAAACCACGCATAACCCTAAGCACAACTCGCACGTTGAAAAACATTTTCTAGAGTCTACTAAATGCTGACATGTGATGTAACGATAGAGATATCTTCTTGGTATCTATCTCTATAGATGACACCTGCAGAATGTCTACTTCACTTCAAGACACCGTTGTTTAATCTGATTTAGTAATCATAAGCCCCAATCATCAATGCATAATAATGCATGGATATTCGTTTCATTTTAAATCAGTGAGAGTGATATGGGCGATACGCAAAACTCAGAAAGCACAGACCATCACATGATCATAACTGTGTACCGGAGCGTTACAAAAGCTCCCGGAAAGAATTTATTGGGCCTGCGTGACGCCAGACTCTTACTGCAAGTAATGACAGGGGCCTGATCATTATTGGCGATATCGCAATTTTGTGGCATTTCCGCTCACAAACACCGAGAGTCTTCAAGCGAAGCCACTTCGAGAACTCTGGAACACAATAAGGTCATCATCAACAGCAAATCAAGTGTAACAAGAACATTGGCAATGTTCGTAAATCTAGGGCAATCTAGGGCTTCCATAATTAACCTTCAAGACATAATCCATCATAACAGGCCTACCCTGTTTTCTATCGACCACACCTACATAACAGCCACCTTTAGCTGTCATTAGCAAAGTGATCGCCGCGTAATGTTGTTGAAGATATAAAGTTTCGTGCAAATCTTTGACTAAAATCCTCCTTATTTGTCAGTCAGTCAACCTTTGTGTCCTTCTTTCTCTTAAAATATCTCCGAAGGATGTCTCGTGCTCCTTTTCGTCTCTTTTTCATTTTCTTGGTTTTGTTTTCTTTGGCTTTTTTTTTTTTTTTTTGCTGGTGTCTCTTAGTTGAGAGTCAAAAATAATGTTGCGCGGGATCCCCATTATGTAAAACGCAGGAGTATACGTTGCTAACACATTGCCTATACTTCAACTGGTGATGCAATGTACAGTGTCTACTATGAATAGTAGGATCCTCGAAAGTAACGGATTTGTACTCGGTGAAAACTCGTGTGACGAACGTAGTTGTTTGTGGAGTACGACGAAATGCTTGCACATAATTTGTGGTGTCAGTGTTTTTTTTTTTTTGGGGGGGGGGAGGTAAAGATCAACAGTGGTAAAATCTAGAGTTATGTCCACGATTAACACTTTCACACACTGTAGCAACAGCGACTAGAAAGGAAGAAGATACGATTAGTTCCGTTACGATTAGCATAATGAGGACATCAGTTCACCTCCTAGATTTTAAAAAGACCGTAAGATTGAAATCAACGCGTCAGAGCAACGAAAACTCCTTTACATCTGGACGTGGAATAAGTACTGCATGGAATTTAGAAAAACCGCATGTTTTCGCAAAAACTGGGATTTTCGTAGTCAGTGGCGTATCTAGGGAGAACGGCGCCCGGGGCAAGCACGAAAATTGCTCCCCTAATTTCTGAAAAAGTGTTCAACCCCAACCCCATCCCGGTAGGGACTTTAAACAAAGTCCACGTGATGCTTTTTCAAGCACTTAAAAGGGATCTTTTTCAGGGTGATTTAAATGTAATGAATTTTGATAGATTTTGGCGAGCGAGCGTAGCGAGCGAGCCGAAAATTTTTGTATTTCAGCTTACAAAACATGGAATTCTTGTCATTTTTTGCTTATTAAATCTCACATGTATAGTGACGACCTTATAGATAACGATTTATACCAACAAACTCTAAATTAGTACGAGCGAGTGAGCCGAAATTTGTACAGGTGTATATTATTTCTGCGTCATCATTACGTTTTTTTTTTTAATCTTTTTTAATTTTTTGCGCCCCCCCCCGTATGTTCGAAACCGTTGGCGTCCTCTTTTGATCCAATCGGCGATCGCTTCAGAACGAATGAAATTGCAGTTGCTGCTCCGTGTAACATTTTTCCTGCTAAATATAAAATGACATGAGTGAACACAATAGACATTATCATTTTGTCCGCGTCATCGTCACGTTTTGTTCTTATCTTCTTCTCTTTTTTTATACAAATTTTGGCGAGCGCAGCGAGCGAGCCGAAAATGTTTGTATTTCAGCTTACAAATCATGAAACTCTTGTCATTTTTTGCTTATTAAATCTTACAATTCTAATCAAGATATAGTGACGGCCTTATAGATAACGATTTATACCAACAAACTACGGACTTGAAAAAATACTCTAAATTAGTACGAGCGAGTGAGCCGAAATTTGTGTATTTCCGCGTCATCATTACGTTTTGTTCTTATCTTGTTTGATTTGTTGTTTTTTGCGCCCCCCCCCCCTATGTTCGAAACCGTTGACGCCCTCTTTTGATCCAATTGGCGATCGCTTCAGAACGAATGAAATTGCAGCCGCTGCTCCGTGAAACATTTTGCCTGCTAAATATAAAATGACATGTGTGAACACAATAGACACTGTCATTTTGTCATCATCACGTTTTGTTCTTACCTTCTTTTTTATATAAATTTTGGCGAGCGAGCGCAGCGATCGAGCCGAAAATTTTTGTATTTCAGCTCACAGAACATGGAATTTTTGTGTGAACACAATAAACATTGTCATTTTGTCCGCGTCATCATCATGTTTTGTTTTTTTCTTCTTCTTTTCTTTTTTTTCTTCTTCTTCTTTTTTTTCTTCTTCTTCGTTTTTTTTTTTTCGTTTTTTGCGCCCCCAAGGAGTGGCGCCCGGGGCACGTGCCCCCCTTGCCCCCCCCCCCCCCCTAGATACGCCACTGTTCGTAGTAACAGTCACATTCATTAATGAGGCGATGATGACCGGTCTTCATATAACCGTCTCATTGGTTTTCTTCACGTTGAAGGTAATACAAATAAACAATAAAAAACATGGAATGGATAATGTTGCTGCCTCAATTTTCACTTCGTTGTAACCGAAATTTCGTTATAACCGTGTTCGTTATAACGGGAGTGCACTGTAATTGAATGTCACGCAAAGTTTCTGTTGTACATGTAATATCATTCAGTAGCTGCAGTTTTCTTGTTCTTTTTTTAAAAGAAACATTTGGAACATTAGAAGAATGAGCATTTCAAAACTTTAACTAGGACCATTCCATTATATTACTAGGGAGGTTGTGACAGTAATTTGCATATGATGGTAACTGTCATTTTGTTTGTGGGTTTGTGTGTGTGTGCGCTCGCGCGCGCGCGTCTGTGTGTGTGTATGTGTGTGTGTCACTGGTGTGGCATGTAACTATCTGTCTTATTTTTCCATGTAATTTCCAAACGTACAGTATTTGGCTCATTCGTGGTTCATTGATGTAGAGACGAACAATTGCTCTCATGAAGACGTTCATTGGTATAGTGAGGTGATGTTCGTTATATTCCGAAGGTTCATTTATCCGAAAATGTAAAGATGGCGCGTATTACTATTAACGAATCTTCAAAATTACGAACCTTATTCCCTTTTCGAACTGACGAACTTTCGGAATAACGAACTTTTTTTTTTTTTCATTTTCGGATTAACGAGCATATTCCATTTTCGGATTAACGAACGTTCGGAATAAAGAACCTTCAGAATAACGAAATGTAACCTTCCTTTCAGGCCATATCATGTTCGAATTTCGCGAGACCAAAAGTTCATTCCATAGCTGACTAAAGTGGGATTTCTACATGAGGCACTTTATATTTCGTATTATATATACATTTCCCACAGGATTTTGAGGATTGGGACTACATGGATGAGACTACCAATAGCCTTGACCAACAGTGAGGCAGCGTGCGTCAATTTCTACCATCCCATCTCAGCAGCCAAGATAGATGGGTCAATATCTTGTTCATCATCAATGTCATCGTCAACGTTATCATCGTCGTCGTCATCATCTTTTTCTTTTGCTTGATCTTTTATTTTCTTGCCCTTCTTTTTCCTTCTTCTTCTTCTTCTTCTTCTTCTTCTTCTTCTCCTTGTCCTCCTCCTCCTCATCATCATCACCATCGTCAGTATCATTCCACAGTCTGAAAAGCTGCCACATGTGATTTGAAATGTTTGAATTGTAATCAGTCTTGGTCCGGGGATAAACTCGGTAGATCGACTTTTATGTAGACGTCGCGAGTGCCGGAGGCCACATCATTCCATTAAAATCTCTGATAATCATAGCGGCATCCTCATACATGGGTGCTTTATCTCTACATACGATGCGTCCGATATGATGTACAATTCTGCAGACCGTATATAGAAATGCATGGCATGTGGATAGGTTTGACACTCACAAAAAGTTGTTGCGATACACGGTAGAGTCCCACTCATGAAGGGACCTGGCAGTGCCTTATATACGGCACTGGGACCTGGTAGGAGGGACACTAGGACCCGGATGATAAGTGCGCCCTCTTACGACTTAGGTTGTCTGTATGTTCTTCCTTTTTGTTAATTTCGGTTGGGCGTGTCGTCTGCTGCGACCCACCAGGTAAACTGCCGCACGACAATCATAAAAGGTTTTGATATGTACTCAGTAGCAGTGTGTGATTTTTGCAGTTCGCCTTTCTATAAGGTTCTTTGTTTTGTTGTTGTTGTTGTTGGGTTTTTTTGTTTTTGTTTTTGTTTTTTTGGTTCTATGTCAGCACGTGGGATGTGGAAAATCCGTTGGCCTATGATGTCATGGACATTTTGCCAATTTGATCAAGCAATATTACATTCCCTTTCACCAACGGCCTCCGTTACAACCATCAGCGTCACTCACACATAGATTAAAAGATGTAGTTCGCAGTGCAATGTATTTGTTTTATAAAAACACATTTAGAGGGCCCCATCTCTCTCTCTCTTCTTTCGATCTTTAAAATAACAACAACAACAACAACACATTTAGACTAGTGCAATACTACTCTCTTGTTTTATTGAGCATGCATTTTGTTTGTAATGCCGTTTTTTTGTCAAAGTTTTAGATGACTTACGAAAAATGTGATCGAATCATTTCAAAACTTTTATAACATCTCGTGATGAACCTTGGGACATGTAATGTCATCGGTTTCCACGTGCTCTGCGTAGTTTGTTTCTATTTAATTATTTTTTTTTTCTGATGCAAGGTTTAGAATCAAGAACCAGTACTGCAAGTGTATGTGGCATGAGCGCGTGTGTCTCTATGTGTGTGTGCGTATGTGTGCGTGTGTGTGTATGTGATATCTTTCTGGAGTTGTACAATGTACTATTTTTGGTAAATACCTTCTAGGTGAAATTTGCGTTATATATTGACAAATTCAAGTGAAGTGCATGTTATTTTACATGTCAGCATTTGCAGATGGAATGTAAGCCATATTTTCAAGCAGAATACAATGCATGTTATCAAAAGTATTGATTTGTTAGTATTGTCGAACTTGAAGTTAAGATGGTTGAACTGTAATCGAATTTTTTTTTTTTTCGCCATTGTCGATGTTAAAGTTTTGTTGGTTTGACTTTGACCGACTTTCCACCATTGTTGATGTTAAAGTTTTGTTGTTTGGACTTTCATGGATTTGTCACCATTGTCGGTGTTAAAGTTTAGTTAGTTGGACTTTAATTGATTTATCACATTCCGTGACGGATCCAGAGAGTGATGTTATGAAATGAGTGAAGATCAAAGAAACATTAAAAAGTATGTGTTTACGTTTATCATCATGTACACCGCTTTGATAACAACTACCGGGAATGGTTTCATAAAGGTAACATAACGTGGCTGACACCCATGTTTATTTCCTTGTATATACTGGGATATTCTAGGTATGTATAAGGAGGACTGTGCAGTTGTATTTTGTCAAATTGCGTATAATGAAAACGAGCGTAGCTTTCCGTTTGTGCGAGTGGCCCTTCCATTGTGTGTATGAAGTTGGAAAATTAGTATCAGGTCAATACTGTTTCGAACCGCAAACAAGGATGCTAAATCTGTAAATGGATTTAAAGTCCCTTTGTCTGTAATGTGATAATAATTGTAATTATGCGACATGTATGTAAATGTACATCAAGTATATTTTTTGTTGTATAATATGTAATAATACGAAAGATGAGAATTCAGTTGAATATTGAAATTAAAAAGAAAGCCAACGTTTCATGTCTTCTAAACTTGTGAGAATATACAGTAAGCCGTCAATGAGATTTTATTTTCTAATAAACCGACATATAAAATAGACAAATGTATACTTTTGCTTTTGTTTGCGTACATTTCTTTCATTTTCTCCCGTGTCTCAAATTTCACAAACGATAAATTTTTAACCATAATACACGTATATATATTATATGTATGTATATATTTCGTCTTTTTGATCTTTTCTGTATCATTTCTTCTCTCAACTTTCTGTGTATGTACCGATTCACATTTTGGTCTTGTTCTTTTTTTCCATGGTTTTAGTAGTCCTGGGCACCGTTTCACGAAACTTGTCAGCCCTGACAAGTTGTCAGTTTCTGACAATCACCATAGTAGCAGTTAGTGACCAGAGCTTGTCAGCCAATCAAAACCAAGGATTGCACTGTCAGAGCTGACAACTTTCATGACACGGTGCCCTAATAATGTCATCCTGATGATACAGTATATAAAAGCCATAACTCTGTTGTTAACTTTTATCAGGTAGGTGTGAGATTCCACACCTCCCTGCTGTTATAGGGTGGCTATACTGTGTGGTACAGTACGGTGCTGAGTCACGAATTTCTACCAGTCATTCTTATGCGCTGTAAACTGGTCTTTTGAATTGAAAAGGCTAAAACACACAAAAAAAAGAAAGATAGAAAGGAAGGAAGGAAGGAAGGAAGGAAGGAAGGGGAGATTGAGAAGAAAAAGAAGAAGAAAATAGATGAAAAGAAGAACGTCGGAGGAGACGGAAGAGGATAATGAGAAAACAAATGTTTTCTCATTATCCTCCTCATTATCCAAATGGATAATGAGAAAACAAACAAAAGTTTGGTTTGTTTTCTATGTAGGCCAATCTCATTTATAAATGCTCCAGTGATTTCTACAAACTGATGTTCATTCATGTCCTTGCCAGCAAACATGTCTTCTTAGAAAAGTGGGTTCTCAACTGACTAAAAACAAAAATAAGCCAACAAACGATGAGATATAATGTGACGAGGAAATCTTGAAGGTGTATGTGTGTGACCGTGTGTAAACACCTGCTTTTGATCGGTTGCCGACAGGTGCGTTTCCAAACGAGTACTTTAAGCAAGGAGCTCCTTACGATAAGTTAGAGAGAGTGATTCCACAAAACGGCTATGATATGCCCCACTAAACTGCGCAGATTATACGATAGTAAGGCAAAAAAAAAAAATAAAAATAAAAGGTATACAAGACGAGCAAGGTGGTAGCGAACTTGTGATCAAACCACAATCGCTCATTACTCGTGATTGAAACAGGTTATAGACACCCAATTCATCTTCCTTGTTTATTATCGTGGTTGCTACTTCCCAAACAGTAAACACTGGGAGGAAAACAAAGCAGTCAAAGGATATCATGTGTGATTGTATCATGGGAATCAGCGCGAGATTGTTATTACAGCTCTCACGATGTCACCAGCTCTCTGTCGATCACTGGGCCACACGTCTCTTTCGCTTTTCCTTTTGCTCCCAGATATTGGGTTTACATTTTAAACGACCTGTTTGATACCGAAATTCAACGCGGCTTCGCGGAAGTAGAGGAGGAAGTGTACACTTCGCGGCTGCCGACCGCCCCGGCCAACGGTCCCGTTGCTTCGTCTTCCGCGGACCGTGGCTTTCACACGTCCCAGAAGAATGCTATAAACATGATTACTAATAATATGTATTTCTATTGGACACACATGTTTCCGCTGACAGTCAATCGTAGGCCTGTATAAAATATTTTTCGTGTTCAAAGATACAGTATAAGAAAATTGGAAATGTCGCTCTTGCAACTGGTACATGAATGTATATGCCTCCGCATCTCGCATTTCCAATACTCTCCTAATAGGTCCCCAGTACATCTGGACAATGTGTGACGAGTATTACATGATTGCACAGACTTACTAATGACCCATGACCTTTTACCCCTTGGACCAAATCTTTCCCTACACTCTAAAATATGAAATGGTAAGTCGGTAAATCAACATTTTTAATGTTGTCACTCCTCCAATCTTTTGTTAAATGTTAGATTTAACCCTAAGAATTTGAAATTTAGCACTCAAATGTTGGATTTACCACTTCGGAAATGGTAAATTCGCGGCCCTTCGTGGCGGAGGCATAAAAATGAGATACAATATGCATGAATACAAATATTTCTTTCGCGGACATCTTCCGAAGACAGCTTTTATGAAAGAGTTTACTCTCTGTTCTGTCCTTTGTCAAGCAGTCTATAGCGCGCTCTGTCCCTGGTGTGCACGCACGCACGCACACACAATCATACTCGCAACCAAAGAGATTGCAGTCATCACGAAAAAATCTCTTTGCTCACAACGCACACACATAGCCTTCTGCCATTCTTCCGCCCTTATACCTACATGCCCTATCTATCTGACCACTTTTACTTTCCTTCTATAACTTCCTTTGTTATTCAAGCATGCGAGCACTGGCGCAGAGTGGTCGGTGGACAATGACTTCGATACAAACCTGCGCTGGAGAATGACTTCGAAGCGTTAATCTATTCAGAGCTGGTTTCAATCTTCATGATGATGGCTGCTACTTGAACTAGGCTTTCACGCGGAAATAAACCTTGCGTTTTCTCAAGAGGACTGAAATAAAATACCATATATCTCACACTCGGTACTGAGCGCTGCGGAAATATAACTTGCCCATCCCCACTATTTTAAGATCATTTTGGTATTTTCACTCATTGTGATGAGGAATGTAAACGTGTATGTATACATTATGATTTACCGACAGCTCAGCCCAGGAACTGTAAACAATACAAAATGCATGTTAACTTGTATTGATTTTACGACATCCTGATGATCACTTGGCAAAGAGAATATCTTAATAAAATTATGTGTCATGTAATTTGTAGTGATATTTCTGTTATTTTTCTTCAGACTATACAGCTATACATGGATAGAAAGAAACTAATCCAAACCAAGATTCTGACTGTGACATCATCTGTCAATCATTGCTACACTATGATCAACAATGTAATATGCCAAACTGTACTTATATACAATAAAAAAAGGCATTGGAAAAAATCTTTCCCTATACCGGGCATAATTGTATTTCGGTAATCATAGTATCATGGAAACATGGAAGTTATGTTCGGTCTAGGGAAAGGTATATTCCAGTGTCTCTTGTTAATCATTGACGTCACTGACAATATTGGTTTAGAGGTGGTTGTTGTTTGGTTGCTTTTTTTGTAGGTGCATCCAAGTAATCCAAACAAAATAGAAGAAAAAATATGATAAAACATATGTCACTATCTAGATATTCATTCGGCAACATAAATATAAGTGATGTCAAAACGCAACATGACTGTTTGCATTTTGGTTCCTTTAATCTGCATATTCTTGGAAAGGCGGGCTGCGAAACATGGTGTGAGTCGAATGTGAGTCAAATGCTGTGCATGCATGCGTCAAAAGCAACGTTGCGCTTTCCATTTCTGTTTCCATTTCCTGTTATTTTGGATTCTGAAGAAGGAAAATGAGATATTGGACATTGAAGTTTGTCGAGTAACAAATTAATATCGGGTCTAGGGAGGGACGTACAATGACGTGATGATATCTACTCCATTGCAAACAAGCGTGTTATGTAAGAGCGGGAACTTTTGAGTCGAAGTTGCACGGGGACTAGTTCCTTGCTATTGTAGTAACTGTGGAAATGAAAGTATGGAAATACGTTTTCATTTGTAATAGATACAGTGTATCAGCCCCCCCCCCCCCCCCCGATGGATGAGCTCAGCTCATCCAGTTTCAACCAGCCCTGGTACAACACATTGACCAAAAGGATTTGTCGGAGGAAAGCAAGATCGTACAAGAAAGCAAAAAGGACCAACAGAGATAGGGACTGGAGGAGGTATCGAAGACTGAAGAGGGAAGCCCAAACTACCTACCGCCAGGCCTACAACCAATACATCAGTGATATTGTCTGTAGTGAGCGGGGCGTTAGTGGCAGGAGACTGGGTGCCATCATCAAGGCAAAACGCTGCGACCAAACTGCTGTGTCCCCCTTGAAGGATGGGAACTTGTTGTACACAGTGATCCCATTCGGAAGGCTGATATTCTGAATATATATTATATAATCAGTTTGCATCCGTTTTCACTGTTGATGACACTCCTAACCTACCTGACCTTGGACCGTCCCCTTACCCACCAATGGACCATATCATCATCAACAACAAGGGGATTGTCAAGCTACTCAAGAATCTGAATCCACACAAGGCGACAGGACCAGATGGTATTCCTGCCAGACTTCTTAGAGAAATTGCAGAAGATACTCGTATTGCACCAGCACTTACACTTCTGTTTTAGGCCTCTCTTGACCAAGGAACTGTACAAGCAGCGTGGAAGAAGGCGTCGATTGTTCCCATTTTCAAAAAGGGAAGCAGGTCATCTCCAACCAACTACCGGCCTATCTTCCTAACTGCCATCCTATCTAAACTGTGTGAGCATGTCATCCATAGCGCCATCATGAACCATCTCACAGTCCATGAAATCCTATGCGATGCTCTGCACGGCTTCCGGAAAAGACGATCATGTGACACTCAGCTGGTCTTGACCATCAATGATCTAGCACGAGGAATAGAGGACAAAGGGCAGACTGATCTCATCCTACTGGACTTTGCAAAGGCATTTGATACGGTGTCCCACAGACTACTCCTCCACAAGCTTGAACACTACGGAGTGAGAGGATGTACTATGCAGTGGGTTGAAGACTTCCTCAGAGATCGCACACAGCAGGTCCAGGTTGAAGGTGAAGTCAGCAAAGAGGTGCTTGTGGCATCTGGTGTGCCACAAGGGAGTGTCCTCGGGCCCTTACTCTTCTTAGCCTTCATAAATGATCTTCCGGACTGTGCACGTTAACAACTCTACAACTCGGCTCTTCGCATATGACATATGACTGCTCTGCACAAGAGGATTATCATCTCCCCATGATGCGAGACTACTCCAAGACGATCTTGATAACTTGCAGGCCTGGGAGCGCACATGGAACATGCGTTTTAACCCAGCAAAGTGTCAAGTATTGCGTGTGACCAAGAAACGCAAGCCAGTCACTTCTACCTATAACATTCATGGAGTACGTCTTGCAGAAGCTGCATCAACAGCAACCTTG
The DNA here is from genome assembly GCF_964275005.1 of Diadema setosum. NCBI lineage: Eukaryota > Metazoa > Echinodermata > Echinoidea > Diadematoida > Diadematidae > Diadema > Diadema setosum. The sequence continues at coordinate 15,991,934 of NC_092693.1, read as the reverse complement.
ACTTCAACAACCATGTCGACATAATTTCCAAGAGAGCTAACTCCACTCGAGCTTTTCTTCAGCGTAACTTCAAAAGGTGTCCTCGTAAGATCAAAGAAGCAACCTGCAAGACCTACATAAGACCCATAATAGAATATGCAGCAGTAGCATTGGGATCCACACACACAACGAAACATCAAGAAAGTTGAGCACGTCCAGCGGAATAGTGCAAGATATGTCATGAACAACTAGTACCGCCAATCAAGTGTCAGCGTCATGCTAAATGATCTTCACTGGCCTATACTACAGAGTAGACGTCGGCACAGTCGGCTAGCAATGCTCTACAAGATACGGTTCAACCTATTTGATATTGGTTGGAAGGACCACCTCACACCCTTGACGTCAAATACCAGAGGCCATGCTAGCCGATTCTGGATCCCACACTCCAGCTCACAAGTTTTCTCTTCATCCTTCTTTCCCATCACCAGCAGAGAATGGAACAACCTAAAGAAGGATCCTGCAATCTTCCCATCACTCGATGTCTTTAACAAGGCATTGAGGGAAGCCCTCATCTAGCAGCACTACACATGTACATAATACTGCACAATATATTGTTCACTCTATGTAAATAATGATTGGCCTTAAGGGCCGTTCTCTCAAAGTGCCATGACGGCATGTACACGACTCTGCAGTGCGCTGATCTTCAACTATGAAGGATGCACTTCTACAGAAGAAGAAGAAGAACTCAGCAAAAGTATAAGGAAGAAATTCGTAAAGCATAACGTAGTATACTGACAAGCATACAGTACTGTAGTAACATTATAGAAGAGATTACTGAAGAGATACAATGAGCAAGGAAGGCATTATACAGGAAAAAATAAGGGGCAGAGGTCAAAGTTCACAGATTCTGGGGGCAATCATTAACATGTGAGGATGGTGTAATGTTAATCTTATAAAGTTATTGCCATTACGATTTATTGTTTATGATTATCGTATAATGTGCATGGCATTCCAAATCAGTGGTAGATATGACGTTCGTGGCATCAATGAAAAGAATGCATGGAAACAAAGAGAAATCATAACCTAAAATCATTATGTTTTCTGAACATTTACCAGTGGCGGATCCAGAGGGGGGCGCAACCGGCGCACGCCCCCCCCTTTATTTTTCGTAAAAAACAAAAGAAATAAAAAGAAAAACAATGAAATGAAACCCGGAAGTGGCACCAGAAACATTAGTCACGCCCCCCCCTTTACAGAATTCCTGGATCCGCCCCTGTTTACAGTGTCAACGAGAAGAAGACGAATGTAACTAAACAAAACAAAGTCTGGGATATTTGATTTGAATTTTCCAACGCCATGTGTCAAGCATACGAAGTGTCATGGTGTTATTCACAAACAACTTCCCGTTCTTCCGACCTCGCTGCATGATTAATGGTCCTATCCCATCATCCAACATGAACGCTATACTACACGCTACCGTCATTTTCTCATTCGGTATAACTTGTTATAACCAATAATTGCTTGTTACGCTTTCTCTTCTCGCTTTGTTTTGTGTCTATATTGTGTGGAGGCACTGTGGCATTATATATTGAAGAAGACCATGACTTTAAATCGGCGGACCCGAGTGCGAATCCCGTCCAGTGCTTACGTCCTTGGACAAGATGTTTTTACCCACCATGTCCCTCTCGACCAAGGTGTATAAATGAGTATATCTGGCAACGCTAGGGTGATAACAAAGGCAGGGCCCTCTGGTAGAGCAGTGGCAACACTGAAGAGGCTATATTGTTAAAGAAGACCCAATAGCGATGATGATGATGACGATAGCACATTATCATTATTATTATATTATTATTATTATTATTATTATTATTATTATTATTATTATTATTATTATTATTATTATTATTATTATCATTATTATTATTATTATTATCATCATTATTATTGATTATTTCATTTTAGATGCATATACTGATCATTCCTACCCAATCTCATTCTGTATGAACTGGACGGTGGTAAACATGCTGGGTCACCATGAATGCACTGCATATGAGACAGGCATATCGCATTCACAGTGAACTGATCGCTTATATTTTTGTTTTTGAATGAATATTTATAACGGCTCAGATTTCTAACGCATCCGTAACGAATACAGATGCGCATCCTGTATAGACAACCCGCTAGTCCTCCGCTTCCCAGAATTTAAAAAAAAAAAAAGAAAAGAGAAAGACGTGCTGTATTTCTACATACATGTACCGCTCTACAGGTTTTCACGAAGTGTTCAACCTGTACGACTTCCGCGCTTCCTGTCCGTGGTGGTGAACGAGATAGTCTGCAGCCATATAACATTCAGTGGCAACTTTTTTCCCCTTCTTCCAATTTCCGGACATTTTCTTCAAAAATAAATGCCGTGTTAGGCATTCACGTTCGCATTTTCGTGTGATCTTCGAGTTTATAGCACCTGCAACTACGAAATGTGATAACTGTTTACCATTGCGATTTACTTAAAGTCACACCCGGGAAGGTGAGCAAAGTGTGTGATCTGTTTGTGCGCGTTATGTTCATAATCTATCATGATGTTGTGCTGATGTGTGTGTGTGTGTGTGTGTGTGTGTGCGATGGCATCATCATATGGCCTGTATGGTGTGTGTGTGTATGTGTGTGTACCTGTTGTTATCGAACCTCGGTGTTCCCATTTTGCTGTGGCCGTTTACCTGTTTGTTTGTTTGTTTGTTTGTTTGTTTGTTTGTTTGTTTGTTTGTTTGTTTGTTTGTTTGTTTGTTTGTTTGTTTGGTTGGTTTTTGCACCATCAAACGAGAATAATTTATTCACATGCACCTGTTGAATACTATGGGGCACGGAATGGACATAATGCACTAAACCAATTTCACGCAACATACAAGAAAATCACAAGGAATACATAATGCACTATACTATCTATCTAAAGTGCATATTTCGAGATTTACGTTTAATACTATATATTGGTGGCATTAAAACGCAAGAAATTCTAGTGTTCTGTGTAAAAGTATAAATCACTAATATCCATTTAGTTTTTAGGTACATAAGAAAGTTATTTCGTTTACTTCAACAGAAGACCTCAGAAAAACTTATGAAAGCGATGCCTTTACAGCGCCGAAAGTGATCATAGGCTATACTTGAAGACTGAATTTAAAAGAACTTGCATTTGTCCTATTAATAAACTGATAGTCAAATGACTAAGGTCACCACTATCACGATTTATGCATAAATCACGATTATTGTGAAGAGAAAAATGAAAATGATATTGATGGAATATATATACAGACCGAATGAAGTGTATGCAAAGGGCAGTCCTAAAGACTGATGTTACTTCATCAGGACAAGAGTGGACTATGAGACTCGGAGAGCTCATTTTCTCACGCGATGAGAGAGAGAGCTGGAGAGAGCGCGGGAGAGTGAAAGTGAAGGTGGAAGGGCCTGTTCACGGCCAAACAATAGGCTAAGTGTCGGCAATTACTGACACTCTATCATTGCACTTATTATGAGCTCTTTCAGATCAATCTCTTTCACTCTTATACGGAGCCTTGGGATAATAGTTCTTCGCATCGACCCGACTAACCCCCCCCCCCCATTAGAAAAATAACAACAAACAAATATGAAAACAAAAAGGAATGAAACTTTATCCAAAAAAAAAATCAAACTAAAAACATGAGGAAGAGATCCTCGGATTCGCTCGAAATCTAAGCGGTGGCAGGATGTTTTTCAGAGCGGAAGAAACCTGTTGGCCCCAAACTTCCAACGCAGGTGTCACGACATCATGCCTGCGCTATGTGATGTGTCTTTTCCCATGCTACATGCTCATTAACCAGAGCGTAGATTATCGAAACGATGTTATGAAACTAAACACGGCACTTGCAAAACGGGAGAGATATTGAAAGTCAATGAAGTGGATATTAGCAGCTTTGGAAAAACTGTGCTGAAGCTTGGATTATCTTTATGCTGATAAAGTCACAGCAAACGAATTGGGAGGGAACCGTTTTACTCGAGCCATAAAGCGTCTTGTATTAGTTGGTGTAGTGCACGGCTTAATGTTGTATCACGCTTTTTACCCAAAACACTATGATTTCCTTGAATTGCTGGAATGTGTTGAGTTGATCTGAAAATGTTAATCGGTGAATAAAAGCATATATTTGCAATGTAGGACAACATCCACGGTGCGACTGTACAGGAAATAATTATGTGTCTGCCAACCTCACAGAAACAGAGACAACATACACACAAACTTATAGAAAACATGTCTACGAAACGAATCATATAATGATAATATAGCTTTCACAAATTGATTATTACATGACAAAGTTATAAAAATACTAACACATTGGTAATCGTACTTTACCAAGATCACGAACAAACACTGAAATATAAAATATAACATTGCATTATATCATACTACTACAATGTACTCATCAATAAATGTTATATAAAATCAATTACTTGTACAGTCTACAAACGCATAATTCACCAAATTCGTGAATATAATGTCACGGATTGTGTACATACCTACTATCAATGGTCATCAAATTCTCATAATTTCAGTTGAATACAGAACCATGATACTGAGTAAATAAGTTTTTAGAGGCCCGTTTGTGCTCCACAAAATATGCACTAAAATATGATCTATGTGAGGCCAGAATTACAGCTGTGATAACTGAAACGAAAGTTTGAGTGAATTCAATAGTTTCTTTTATCAAAAGCGAGTGACGAAATGCTATTGGCAACATATTAATGATAATCATAATCATGGCACAACCGCTGAACAAGCTCAGAGACAAAATTGAAAGAAATGATTTCGCACAGTGATTCGACAGTATGAAATTAGATGGGCTTTCCATAATGTTGACTATATAGCACTGTAGCACATGCCTCGCTCTGGTAAGACTGCAATTTAATTGGTCTGCGGTGGAGTCTAATTTCTTCACGTGCCCCTTTAACTTTTGCGCATGCGTGAATCTCTTTTCAAAAGTTCGCCACTTGAGGATATGTAGTGCTCCCACCATAAGTCCTTGCATCGTTAAATGAGCGAGAATTTTCCAATTGATTCAAAGAGTAGAATAGATATGCATGGATCTATAACGCAAGAATCATGAAGTAGCATGATTATGCTGATGTGTTTTAAAGTATACGTCCGTCGTACGTACCACTTTAAGACAGAAACTTACGTTCTCGGCTAGATAGTTCAAACTTCAGTCATCTTTCTGTTGGATTATGTCTATCAAAACGATGTTGCTCGTTTTGATGGGAAAACCCTAGATGGGACGGATGACTGCGGTTTTATCATCCCACTGATTGTTCCGATTTCTTTTCCAGATTTACCCGCGCTGTTTCACTCCGGTTTGTCAGGATTCAGCGCCACTCTTAAATACACGCCGGATTTTGCTTTGGGTTTTGTTTTTGTTTTTGTATCGCAGCATAACAGGCAGGTGCAAAGAAAGTGGTTTCACACGATGAATTATTCTACTTGCTAAACAATGGACAAGTGTCACAAGAACAGGGACACTTTCACTTTCGCTCTGCTTTGAATTATTACACAGTCACGAGGTAGCTATAGACTGTTGCCATTTCATTGCTGAGCTTTTGATCCCAACTATTCATTGACCAAAGGAACATTGAATAATCCATGCTACCTGTATTCACATTACGACATACATTATCATACCGACTGAAGTACAAGCATACGTCTGCCATTTCGTTTATTTCATTTCCAACGAAAACATAATTGCAAATGAACATTTGAATACATCATAATGAACTACACAAAATCAATACAGCATTATTATCAATGCATGACAGCATTGATATTCTATATGAAATATTAATTAATGACCAATATTTATGATAATCAATATTAGTATTATTACATCATGATTGTTCTACTCTTTTTGTCCAGTGCAGTCTGGGTACGAATGATGTAGAAGGTGCATGGCTTACAGGGAGAGCGTTGGTCATATTGTGACAGATGTACTGTACATGATTTTAATATGGACTTTACATGTGAACATGGTATCCTATTTTTAGACCGGTTCGAAGTTAGCGATGGTTCAAACGACCCCGAATTTTAAACCATCGAAACAAAACAGTTGTAAAACTAGGTGTTATCCACTTAGGTAATCTATCTTGCTTTTATATCATAAATGTTTTCGAAAAATGCGCTTTCACTGCAACGAACAAAGAAACTGTTTTGACGCAGTCCATGCACATTGTTCATTACAACTTCTGTGTAGCATTCATTGAACTTGCATTACGTCGTTTTTCTCAGATGACATTTATCTGCTCATGGGCAGAATGTAACTCCGAGCTGGAGCGAAACATCTTCAATAACACCAGTACGAACAGGGCTAAAGTAGAAATAATATAAGCCTGTGATAGAGTTATGCATCATAAAAATTAACCCCAGGAGGGGTTGCGGATAGCTTTACGTGGTGGGGGGGGGGGGGGGAGGCTGAATCTTTGGCGGAATCCCGGAAGAGCCTGGGTTTATCTGGAATTCACAAGTTGTTCTTGTTATGAGTTATCACTTTTGATTATTCTGTTGTTAGATAACTAAGTCTTGTAAACATTTTCTGTTGTTGTTGTTGTTGGTTTCACGTCTTGCGCCTTCTATCACACTTTAGTGGAGAGGAAAGTTCCAGGAGACATTTCTGATAAACGATGTTTCGAGTATCGCCGAACGGGCTTTCCGAAAGCCACTGATGGTCTCCTAGCGCGCATTTGTCAGTAATCAAGGTGAAAGTTGGCCAAGTTTTGACACCCAATTAACCATGGACTAGATCCCTCAATGTCCGACGTGATGTGATTACTAGTATCGTTTCGAAAATGATCGATGGAGCTAAGGATCATCTTTAACTGGTGTTTGTCAAAATGCCTTCGAGGGAAGCGAACACAAGGTCGTGAGGAGCGGCAACCGCAGCAAGAGCTCTCGAGCTGACGAGCTCGGCTTCGGTCCTTCGGCTCTTTGGCTCGGTCCAATTGTCGGCACTGACAATCTCCAAAAGGGTCTTTGAAAAAGGCTAATTCATACTTCAGAACAGGTATTGCCTCTCATAATAAATATCGCCGTGCCGCATTGTGACGCAACCACTTTCATACGGCACTACTTGTTAGTTCCAATTAGAATTTAAAGAGACAGTCGTGTGTTAACAAGTCCCTTTCAATTCATAACAATGAAAAAGAAAATCAGATCTCATGTTTATGCCCGCTAACAATAAGATCCTCTTGTCAAGACTTGATGTAATGCGTTTACTACTTGATAAGATTTGTATTTATCAATTTTTCCGCACTAGATATTGACATTTCCAGAAGATATAATGAACTTTAGTCTGCAGACTCTGCACCGCGATGACCTCATCCTTCCCTCTCAACAATATGGCGAATTGTTCTCTCCTCTTCTGAGATGCGAACGGCTGTGAGTTCTAATTCATTTGCAGAGCTTAAAGTGTAAGTATGACGATGTATTTCGAATATCAGCAGGTGAGTTTTCACAAATACTGACGGGCTTAATGATCTGAGACGGTTTTGAAACAAACAATGTTCTCTCTTTTTCCCCACTCATACTTGACCCAATTTATACTTTATTTCTCAGATGCAGAATGAAATGCATTGGAAAAAATCACAACAACATGCCATGCAAATACTGCATCATTTTCTATGATGAGTTAGATGATTGTGATGATAGCTCTAATTAAAAGAAAGGCATGGCAACATGATCAAGATATTAAAAAATACAAATTCATATCGATGTGCTACAGAGGTTCTTGAATGAATACCATGTCTTTCATAGAAGCACGATCGAGCTTTAATTGGCCTCAGAAAGTTGGTACCAACTTGACTAATGGAGCAAGTAAGGCGGTTGTACTGGTTATATACGGAAAAGAAGGAAGTGGTATATGGTGATATTTCCTTTCGTGAGATGGGAAACAGCAATTGCACATTATACCTGTTGAGGACGGGCTGATTTTGCATACACATTTCCCATATTATAGATACCTGCCCGAGTGTCATCGGGACTACTCTTCCACGAGTTTAAAGGGGAATTCCAGACGATTTTAATATTTTCATATGTAGTACATAAACTCCATGTATAGATTTGTGGAATTTATTGTGGTTCTTGAGCAGAGAAACAATACTTTGAAAAACCTTAAACAAATTACACTGAACAAGGATGATGACATAGGAGGCTCACATATTTCAGAAATGTAGCAGTGTAATTCCATCACAATACCGCTTGCTTGCAAGTTCACCTGTGATTAATACATACATGCCTTCTTCTTTTGTGCTGCTTCCTTGACCCCCAACTCATGTATTATTATTGTGACTCTGCCATGTAATCATCCTTGTTCATTGCAATTTGTTCTAAATTTTGAAAATATTCTTATTCTCCATCCCAATTATCATAAATTCTGAAACTCCGTCCTCAGTATAACTAATTTATAGTTGTTCAAATGTAAGAATCTGAAAATCATCCGGAGGTCTCCTTTAAATATCTGCTCTTTTCACATTCAAATGAATCTCATGGAAGCAAGAAATGTACTCAGCAGGTGCTGTCAGGTGTCAGTGAAATCATTGTTCGAAGATCACTCGTTGCACAGCTGGTAATGGCCAACATTTTCTTATCTATTATCACTAATATTTTTATCATCAGTATCATTGCTATTATCATTACTATCATCATCATAATCAATAGTTCATTAATTGTCTCATCATTATTATCATCATTGCCATAAAGTCATGGCCTCAAAATCATCTACTGAGTGATTAAACGCAAGTGACAATGCTATTTCCAGCCCTGCATGCAGAGTATGTTGTTATGCGCTTTAATACTTAATTACCCAGTGTAGCCTTGCCACTATTTCCAGGGACTCATTTATACATCTGTGTTAAGAACATTGTGAGCAACCTAGGATGAACGTATTTATAACGGACTATGGTCTGGATTCGAACCTGCGCCCGTCTGTTAAGGATTTATTGTCTTATCTCATACATTGCGGTGCTTGAGATGACTAATCTGCACTTGTGCGTCAGATATGTCATATCCAGTGCGTCTTATTGAAAGAAATATGAAGACATATCGTTTCCATGAATATTACTTCTAATTGATTAATGAATGTGTTGTGCTATATCATGTAGAAATGGATGCCATGGGAATGGCAGAGGTAATCAGTGCTTCACTACATGCACATTGCGCGTCTGAAATATTTGGGGCTTTTAAGCCCCTGTCACACTTTGCCGGACAGACCCACCGTACGTGAAACGAGTGATATTTTGCTCAACCGTTGTTCAAATCGTCAATCCGGTAGACAAAGTGTAAAGTTTCCGTTTTAGAGGAGCGTGCATGCACGGTCTAGAGGCCGAACAAAAAGAAAAAACAACGCCCTGGGCGATTGTGTACTGGACAGTGGAACGTGCGCAAAACGCATGAGAAACGAATGTGAACCGCATGTCCACGGGACAAAACACACGAGGAACAAACAGGTGACGCATGGGATGTATATCTAACGTCAGAGAACCTTGCGTATGCGTTTGATGAGTTATGGACATTCCATCCATCCTTTCCTTGTCAACTTTACAGGAGGCCTAGCGGATGGAGACGCGTGGTAAACGACAAAGTACAGTACAGAAAAAGGAAAATAATATCGGATTAGGGTCAGATTGTGCTTTCCGTTTTTGGTGGAATCCCCCCTCCCCCCCCCCCCCCCCCCACAAAAACAAACTAACAAAACTTTGTGCATGCTCAAAGTTTTCTGGCCGCTCTGACGGAAATCACCGGAAGATAAACGTCCATCCAAAGGATAAAAAGGACATGAAACGCATTAACGGATATCGACGGATGCCAAAAGTCGAAATTCGTTTCTCATGCGTTTTGCATGCCTTATCCGGCACAGTGTGACAGGGGCTTATTATAACACTACAATGATTCGGCTACTAGTAGGTGCCTCGCTCGGATCCCAACACACATCATCTGCGATGCCATGGCGTCGAAAGCCAAGTACGCATTGGTAGAGCGCCATCTCGTGCTCAAAATCACTCCCGTAATTATTGTGACGTATGATCACTGGTGGTTTTTGCTGTATAATACAGCAGATTTTGCTGAAAGCAACATAGATACTTTTTGATTGACGGAACTAGCCGATAGTACATTGCAGGTCTTTGAAATGCGCGAATTCCATGAGCACATCAAGAGACATTGATATTTCTCCTTCGCAGAGGTTTTGCCAACAGATATCAAAGCGGCTACACTGACAACCCTCCCATTTGTGTTCACATAAAGCATGATTATACAAAAAAAAAAAAAATAAATCATGTTGTGATCAATAGATCAGCAGCTTTAACCCTCACTCAATAAAAACTGTTACATTTCAATACAATAACTTTATGCGGTGGTTACACTTTGTCTTTAGCTGCTTCATATCAACAATCACAATTTTGTAAACAATTTTGTCTCTGTCAGTCGTAGATTTGATTTGATTTGATTTGATTTATTTCTGCTTAATTCCGTTACATCAAATATGATTATGTACATGTCATTTATGACAAACAGTATATCGACACATAGTTTTTAGTACAATTATACAAGACAAATACAATAATAGTAATGATGATAAATACAATATGATAATGATATTAAAGTTTACACGTTCAGTTGCCTTTGCCGGAGTAATGACCGAATATGCACTATGAAAATAATAATGTGTGAATACAAAGTGTCCTATACATATTGGTATCTGATATGGAATGAAATATATCGTGCTTATTTTATGTACGCAGTAATGGTAAGGCACATCGTACAAGCGTCATACACATACATAGATACTATGATAAGCACAGTTTAAAAACAACTGCATGTGGAAACAAAACAAAAAACCAAACAAACATTACATTATTATATTTAAAATTTTCCAACATCATATTTCAGCATGATTTGAAAATGTTATGTCATGCTTTAAAAAAGTTAATTTGCAATTTGTTAGCTAAAAACCATGAAAAAATTGTTTTCATTTCAGAATTTAAAACATCATTCAAAACTTTAATATCTTAACATGAGATAAGAAGACTGTAGTAGAATATCATCAGCAAATAAAATGAATGATTATCTATTGCCTACGTTTTGCAAATATTTGATATGAATTAAAAACAGGAGTTGTTCAAGATACGATCCTTTAGGAACACCTCCTGAGATTATTTCATATTCCACCTTTAGATTATCTTTACACATTACGATTGCCCCATGGTAGCACTCCAGTGCTTAAGTTATTAATTAAAGTTAAACGATCAACGCAATCTTAATGTGTATAATAAAAATCTGATTTCTATTCACTAACGTAAGAGTATATTCCATTTTTAACTAATCTCTGGCTTTCAATAAATTGTACATTTTACATTTGTGAACATTTCATACCGTATTACCAAACAGTTGTTATTACTGAGTAAATATATAAATAAAAAAAAATGTATGAATTGAATCATACGCTATTGATTTAAGTCTTAAAAGATTCCTGTGGATGATTTGTGTTCTAAAGTGGTATGTCAAATATACATAATTATTCTGTAAAAGCAAAAGGTGCATAACTTGAGTAGACATGTGACTTTTTCTAGAATCATGTGACTTTCTTCAGAACCGGATTTTTATCACACAAAACATTATGCTTATCAAATAAAGGAATAGATTAATCAAAACAGTTTTCTGTAGGTGTTTACTAAAAACAGATAGGATAGAGACTAGAATGTAATTATGGAGTGGATTTTGCTCTACATTCAAAGACAGGTGTCACCTCGGCAATTTCATTATGTTTGGAAAGATTGCTTCCTCAAGTTTAGAGTGAAAGATATTACACAAAGAATTAGTAATTACACATTAAACATCAAAAAAAAAAAAAAATCTTGCACTCATTTCATCATTACCAGATGACTTATTTTATATCAAATTTCAAAACAAAATCAATTACATCTGGTTCAAGAACACCAGGACGAAAAACATTGAATTTCGAATACTACCTTGTTGAAAACTTTCATGTTATGCACTGGGCACCTTTCTTACACTGTTATACATTTTCTTGTCATGTTTGTATACTTTTCAAAAATTAATCAAGAGTTTAGAGATATATAGTTTCAAAAGTGTATCATTTCTATTATTCTATCAGGCGTTCATTATTATTTAACAGAGTGGAGTTTTGCTTTAATCGGGTGGGCCGAAGGGTCGGGTGGCACGCAACTCTTTCCTTCGTCCTTAATATACCAAATTTTATCTCGTTCCACAGGTTAATCATTCTTGGGACAGGAACCTACCAGCCTCTTGTGATCTATTTTCATTTGCTACTGATTGCTCGGTGAAGCGTTTTTTTCCCATGCACTAAAAACTCTCACTTTTACAGAAAGTTTTGGATTCGGTATTAGTTCTCACGCTCTGGAGTGTAGCGTTTATACTGCCAGCTATAGGAAGATTTTTGTTTCACTTTTAACTTGTTATGGTAAAAAAAAAAAAAAAAAATCCGTCTTGTTTGTGTTGCACTGTGCAATGCAGTGACCAATACTCTGTGCTTATCATCAGGAGCCTGCATTATCAATTAGAAGTAATTAACACCTGTAATCAAGTCTATTTTTAAGAACATAGTACAAAGGAATTTCCTATTCTAGGCAAGATCAGACCTCCACGACGTATACAGAACCATTACTGTGTCACGTTCCGTGGGTAATATTTACTGTCGTTTGGGCTTTCACTTCAGCAATTTCATGGCCATTCGAGCTAAGATTTTGAAAATTTAGGAAACCATATTTGCTATCCCAATGAGGGACACTAATCATGCTAATTATGAAAAGTGAAGGGAGCTTAATTAACTTTACGGAGGTTTTAATCGTGTGTGATCTTACTATTACCTATAGGACAGCCTCCACACCTTACATAATAAAGGTTTCATTATTAGCACAATTGCAGGTACTTTCTCGTGGGTAATGTTCGTTATTCTGAACGTTCGGTAATCCGAAAATGAAAATGGTGCGTAGAATACTAAGACGAAGCTTCAAATTAACCAGGGAGTTGGGAATACCCATCTCCCTGGATTAACGAACTGAAACTCTGTCTCATCCACACCCTTAACCCTATTAAGCCCAAGCTCTTTTGACCCCTCACAGGCCCAAGGGGGAGGGGGGGGGGCACATTGTGCCCCCCATATAACTTTGTTATTATTTGATGTATCATCGCCATATTTGGCACATGGGTAGAGTAACTCATACTCTACATGACCGCTTATTTGAATTTTCTCAAGGTCACCCATGGAGGGCGCTATCAACCAAAATATAAAGAAATACATACGAAATATGCTAAAAACATGATTTTTCTGTATAATTTCTTTATTCCCATTATATATGTCTTATTATAGACCAATCATTTCCATATTTGCCACAAATGATAAGCAAGTGGAATCTTATCATTTGTTATGGTTGAAATTTCTCAAGGTCACCACATGGGGGCGCTATTCATATCAACATAAAGAAATACATTATGAGACCCGAGATGATAATGGGATGGGTACATGTATAGTTATGACATTTCATATATGCATAATAGTGAAATTTTGAGATTGCAAATTGATGATATGGTAAACTAATGATATTAGAGGCATAACTTGGGTGAAGGAATCAAAATAACACAAAATAGAAGGGCAATCTTTAGAAAATATTATTGTTTTTAATAATCTCTATTATATCTATTGTTTTATGCCTTTGTCACATAAAAACAAAGGAAATAATATGAAAAACTTTCCAGAACCATAATTACTGCAAATTTTGCTCCTTCGACAAGTTTCAGTCAAGAAACACCCATTTCATACACTGTAGATGCTGTTAAATGAAATGGGAACAGAAAAAAGATGCAAAATCTGACTGACATGGTTGTCAGTTTATGGTTGCCATGGCAACCAGCAATATCAAATATAGCTAAATTATATATCAAAATGTTCACAATATGATTTTAGGAAAAGTCACCAAATTTGGTTGAAATCAGATCAAGGGCGAAGGAGTGGCAAATGAAAATCTTGTAGGGGGCACAATGTGCCCCCCCCCCCCCCTTGGGCTTTATAGGGTTAAAGCAGGGAGGTGGGTTCTTTCACTTTATTGTCTAGTAAGTCATAGGTCTCCACAGTAAACGGATGACCTTGTGATGGCTACATACATTATTCACTGGTGACTCAAACATACAAACTTTGTATACCACCTTCGTGGAAAGCAAGATAGTTCTTTTGCGTTTCCAGTGTGCACGGTGACATCTGTGCATATTTCTTAACAGTCTGTCGATGCACTTTAGGTATTCAGTAAATAAAGGAGGCGATGTTGAGACAATCTACAAATATATCCTATTTCTAGGCAATCGCTTAAACTATTGACCATCAGTAAAGACTGGAAAAGCTGGGATGAAGAATGAAAACCGACTGTCGCTGTCCCTGTCTTGGAGGTTTGTTTGTTTGTTTGTTGTTTAAAGAGGAAATTCTACCTACCCTCCCCCCCCCCCCACAAAAAAAAAACTATGATATTAAACTTACTATAATTACAGTTTTGTATGAGACGGACAATCCAATGAGCAGTACATTATGCGGGGGGGGGGGGGGTTAACAAAAATAATGGCTGCAGACCTTAGAACTTTCATTTTCAACTATACTGATAGGCCTATAATATATTACGAAATAACTTCAGCGATTGGTCACAGAGAAAAGTTTAAAGGGGATGGCTAGTAACTGATCAGTGGGAATGCTGGGGGATGCTTGTTCCAATCCTTGTGGGATTCATTTAAGAGTACATTTTATATCTATTGCTGTGTGAAAATTATTTGCTTCAGAATGGTCTCATATTCAAGTAATGTGTAGTTCAATGTTTCCAGGTTTGCATACCTGTACAGTGTCGGGCGATCAGTAACTAGCCATCCCCTTTAATAAGCTTATCCATGATGGACGTCAAAGATATCATGTTTTGACAATAATTTCACTTTCTATGCAAATGATACTGTCCGTTGACAGAGAAAGTGAAAACAACAAAATGAAGCAAAGCCAGAATGATTTACGTACTGACATAATAGTCATGACAGTAATATTTACAGCAGACACCATTTACTGGTTTCAATTATGTAATATCATCTATATTTGCATATTATATTAATGAAGTACCTGATGTATTGCAGCCTGTTCTTGATACTGATAATCTACCAACTGCAGTCTTGTCTGATTATCATTGATCATCAAGATGTTCACCCCTACTGTGTTATTTTGCTTCAAACAGAATCTGAGCGCTCAAAATGTTAGTTTACCAGTGAACTGAGCCGTGTCTCATGTTAAAACTTTTCATCTCTGTATACCCATCTACCTGCCCCTCAATAAATCATCCCGTCAAGTGGGAATGGTAGCCCCCACAGGGTCTCTTCCTCCACCCTGCTCCATCCAGGGCATCCCCTTTTGTCTAAATGGAAATGAAACCAAAATATGAATGTGGGTTGAGCAAATGGAGAAATGTTAGTAGAGCACATCAGTGGAGTTTGAGACAACCCGTAAAAAAGTTCTAAAGTTTCATAACCGACTTTTCTGCAATGGAGGACTATATACACTTCTTTATGTCGTTGGCCTAATGTGACATCTCGTCAGAATTCATCAGTGAAACACGGTGTGCATTTTTATACGAATGTCAAGATTAGTCCTTTTTAACGATCTGATTACCAAAAGGCTTATTTAATTTGAGAATTATAGAAGTAACATTCCACTGCTTCTAAGAAAACTCCTGGATATGTAGTGTATGGGAAAGGTAAACGTATGGAAACGAGAAAAAAAGAAGAAGAAGAAGAAAATGAAGAAAGATAATGATACAAAACGTAGCAGGTGCAATGAAGTCACAATCACACTGCTAAACCCCCACTTCAGGTTCAGACACACCTAAAACAAACTGCACTGAACTGAATTGAACTGAACACCTGTTATATCGCCCATCAGGTTGTATTTCCCGTGATAAAACGTCAACGAGCATTAATCTATTGCTGCTTTCCACCCGCTGCCTGAACCGCATGGGGACAATGACAGGCAAATTATTTTCTCATTGTCATTCACAAAAGACTTTCATAAGAATTTCCATTAACGCGAAGTGCATTGACCTACCGCAAGTCTTTGTTCGCTCGTACAAGAGTTAAAGACACCCAGTCGCGAGGATACGTGGACATATTTCAGCCGCGGGCGGCAGCACGTAAACTCGCTTCCGAAGTTGCTACGAAACGAAATGTGTGTGTGCGCAAGACATCCCTAAAGCAATGTATCGCGCTATAGTATCTCGTTTGCTCGCTTGATTGATCTGAGCGCGGGGAGTACGTTTTGTGTAATGTGAATTGAATGTATGGTATACTGTATGTAAGATGCAATGTTCGCATGAGCTATAGTAGCTAGCTGCCTATACTTCGTACGACTACAGTGTACGCCTTCTCTTCATCGCACCGTCGATCGTCGTCACTCGTTAACTACAGTACGCTGTAATCGTCAGTGTTATATATAGGTAGGGTGGCCATCATGGACGATGACACATCGTCATGGGTAGCGGATATTACCGCCGAGTTGTCCATTCTGAACGCGGACGATTGGGTCGGAGACCCTGTGTCTTGTATGGTAGTCCTACTACATATCGACCACCCTTATTGAAACCGACCGCGTATAATTCGCGCACTGAACACTTAGTACACACTTCTCTGCGCGCAAAGCACATAAAATGGATTGGCTTTGAATGTAGATGAGGATGGTGTGGGAAAACGCGATAATTCATTGTTCATTAATGGTTTTAATCAAGGACAAAATTTCGAATGAATATTTTCACCGAATCGTAATGACAGCACAATGTAATGTCTATGGAAGTTTCTAAAAGGCTTCTAAAAAGCTTCGTACAACACGGTGTTCAATACAACTCGGTTTGCGTGCATTGTCAATGCGAAAACAGCGGTCGATCCTAATAACGCGATTTACCGCGGGGAGCAAAACGAGGCCACGCAAGTTCGTCGGCGATATTTTTGCACTGAAACTTCGAATCGAAAACGGAACAACGGCATTTGATAGAGCTGGATTTTCTCAATCACGTAGGTCAAGTTTTTTTTACGTGAATGTCAGTGTTAAATATTCTTATCAAGCAGATAAACATTAGGCGGTCGATTAGTAGTAGGTCCAACCATACTTGCCCTGGCGTGTGTAAATTCAGGACGGGGAAGCTGTGCCCGTGCAGGGCCAACGGCCACAGTTGCACTGCACAGTGTACCTGTGGCCGTGGTAAAAGGGGGCCGTGCACCAACCGACATACCTTCAAGTCGAAGTAGGGCCTAAACTAGAATCTATTATTGTTAGATCTATCATCTTTGAACCTATAGTTCCCCTGTTTAAACGTTAGAGTTCTACCAGATCTATTGGGTTAGACTACATGTATGATGGAGCTTGCGATAGATCTATTAATTTTTTAAAAATTTATTTGCAAATCCTAAATCATATTCTTGGGGAATTTGCATAACATGATTGATATGAAAACTTTCCCATTTAATGGGACTAATGACATTAAACTGCCCCAGCAAATGTCATTTCAATTACGGCATTATCATAATTTGACATAAATGAGAACTTAGAGAAGTTTTTCGCGGAATCATACATAGAAAAATAGGCCTACTTGTCGATCAAACGCAAATGCCCTAAAGTTACTGATACTAGATTAGAAAAAGTCATTCCACTTCAATCATTGATTCATGTGTAGACTTCTACTTACACATCATCTGGATCTGGATTCCTTGAAGTTGTTGACTTGGCCAGCTGGGGTTGCTTGATTGGCGTAAGCCGTGGCAACACAATTCCACCGTGCATGTCGTAACACGAATCTGCACATTCTAAATAAAAATTCCTGCAAAACTGTTCATGCAACTCCAGCAAGTGGAAAGCAAATTTTTCATCGGCACGCTGACGCTGAAGCCTCCCCCTCTGGTCTCTTACTTGTCCTCCAGCTAAGAACACGTCTCTCTGCGTTCTCCACTCGTCGATAGCGTCAAACAAGTAGATACATGTACGTTGCCTCGAGTTGGACGGCTGTTTGATCTCCATTGTGAGGTTTCATTACTAAACCAAAGCCAAGGCTAAGCCGAAACAGTACAGCACTTTTTATTGCAAACAGTACGCGCATACCACACACAATATTGATATTGACATACCGGTACCGACGACTTTCTATCAACTTTGTTATGTTACGATCCGGCCCAACGTACTGTAAGCTGTACGTATAACACATGCAGCTGACGCAGCAGACAACATTGCACGATGAGATCATAACAACCTGCCATATGGCCATATGCATTGCAACTTGCTATACATTCTTCATCAAAACATATTTATAAATACCAAATATCAAACAACGTAATATATGAATAATTTATGATATTGTTATATAATATTTTCAGACATTTTGAAATATTATTGCTTAGATTGCTGAAATTGGCACCATAGTGCATATAAACAGAGACTGGAGCCAGATACGTACGTACGTACACCCGACAGCTCTCACTATGTTGTGTCGCGGACCGGGAGAGATTTTCATGCGCATGGCTGTTGTGCGGTTTTGTTCATGCACCCATTCGGCCCCATTCGGTAGGTGTTCGGGCGTCCATGTTGAAATTACAGTGGACAGCTCGCACGGCGCTCGTGCCCCATCAGGTTTTCGCTGGTGCGCTGCGTAGCGTCGTGTTCGGCATTCGGTACGTACGGGGGTACAATAACGGGAGGAGCAGCTTGTCGTGCTTTTCTACTGAGCTGCGAATCGCCTGCGACGACCGGCTGCCTTTAACATACTTGTTTCTAGAAAGTTAAACAAAATGAGGGGGGCAGTGACGCACCCCTCCTCTGTACAGGAGGTGGGTGACTATGGGAGAGGGGAGGGGGATAGGAGGCTCTGAAGCGTCATAGTCGTATTTCTGGATGTCAAGTTGAATTGAGACGTTATGATTTATATCTACGAAAGGGTTTGACTCGCCCAGTGACTGTATCCGAAATAAATTGCAACATGTGTAATCATTGTGTGCTTCGCACAATTAATGGCACGTATCCGCCAATCATATACTCGTGTGTATGACTGGGTGTGTGTTATTGTCCTCAATTAATACCCCGCAAATATTCGCTATACACTTGTTATTTGGCGAGTCAGAGCCACCTGTACGAGTTACGTGGTGGGCGTAACCAGACGTGCCTAACTTTCGTTCTCACCGACTGATCCAGGCGTGATACTAATGATGACGTACCGGTCTAGTTAGTCTGCAGGGAACGACTCTGAGCAGTTACTTCACTTCGGTCTCTTGAGGTATGGACAGGTTGCTCTTTCAAAGGTACTAAAATAATTATGTCATTAAGACCTAGACGACCGTGTGTCAGCTGCAATGCACGGATAAACCCCTCAGTCACTTTCTCCACACTCGTCATAATGATTTCACTAAACTGGCCATTGCAACTTTCAGGCTGCGAAACCCAAGTCCATCACTAGTGACAACAGACCAGATTAAATCAATGCGTCACTAACTTAGGGCTGTGTAGGAGTCATTTCATTAACCGTTGCAGCACAAAGCCAAGAATGCGTGATCCATTTTGGCGGAAATGTGTTTACTTTTATTTTCGCGTATTGTGGATATGGCCTTGCTCTGTAGAGTTCTTCACCACAAAAAGAGATTTCAATGCAATTATTTTGACTAACATGGCAACAAGTGATCAAATAGACCCACGTCCGGCAAAATTAGGGATGTTTGTGCGGCAGGCATTCAGGCTTATTTACCTTATACGGGGTAACAGATTAATTTGATAATAACTGCCTAAAGCTCTGGGAGTTGTCCAGGAAACCAAAAC
Source organism: Diadema setosum (assembly GCF_964275005.1). Taxonomy (NCBI): domain Eukaryota; kingdom Metazoa; phylum Echinodermata; class Echinoidea; order Diadematoida; family Diadematidae; genus Diadema; species Diadema setosum. Next base: position 15,972,054 of record NC_092693.1, on the reverse strand, counting down.
GAAAACACAACATATCTATAAGTATACATACACACGCCCAACTACTCAAGTACGAAAACAAACAAAGAAACAACATTTATACGCACTCACACTAAACACATGTACACTCACAGTTGTAGATATATGCAGACTTTTTAATAACGATGTTTATTTGAATCTAATTCAATGTCAGCATCATGTTCACAATGAAACAAATAAAAAAAACTATATTCTTCTAAGAAATTGTGCTGCTGAATCACATTTTTTAACATACAGTGAAATATCTTATGTGTGTGTGTGTGCAAAATTTATGGACACACACATACACACACACACACACACACACACACACACACACACACTTTTCATTGATACCGGATCTGTGATTGCAGTTTGTTTGTTTTTTTTTTCTGTTAGGCGAGAACTGGCAGAATGTATCCATAAGCGTTCCATTTATTGAATAAATTTATTAATAAATTGTTCCATTTGTGATATATCATATACGGGCTTTGATTATACTCCCTTTAATTTTGTCAATGATTGTTGATAACCTGCTTGCAGATGAAATCAATAGCATTCATGAGGAAGTGTCCCAAAAATGGACTAACCTGTCGGACCTGAAAGACCTTTTGCATTTCCTACATGAAATCCCAAACAAAATTACGGGAGAAATTACTAGGCAGGAATACTTACAAAATCGAAACCACATCCGCAACTTGCATTCTTCTGATTTGTTTATGCCTTGTCATTTCTGCCATGGTAACTGCTCAATACAATACACTGATTATACAACTATTGGTAGCAATGAGTAAAGTTGTTGTTGCTGTTGTTGTTGTTGTTGTTGTTGCTGCTGTTGTTGTTGTTGCTGTTGTTGTTTTAACACTGATTGTTGTTGTTTTTTTCTTCAGTTACTCCTTCTCTCTCAAAGACAACATATTGTAAAAAGTAGAATTTTGCACGCAGGGTGCCCTGAATTGCCATTCAAATGCCACTTATAAAGTGAGATAGTATTTTCGTTATGCATAAGCAAAAAATGTATTTTGCTGATAAGGTTATGTAACAATCAAATACGGAATGATGAAAACACGAGCAAACGCGTCTGCAATTTCTTTCCTTCTCTTTAATAGTTTGTTAATCTAGTTGGTTGTGTGTGTACGTTTATATGCCATGTGTTCAATAAAGACCATGATTGAAGTGTTTTGAATCTAATTTGATTCAATTAATGCGTACGTCGGTTGCAAAGTATTGCAGGTTCCCTGTATGTGACGCCGGCCTTATTTCGCCTCACCTTCCTGATCAGTGTGTGTAATAGCTTTCAGGATCTTCTCGATCCAAACTCATGACCAGCCATAGATACAGGCAAGCGCGCCTGAACCCTGCGCCTTATATAGCAGCATGCGAGTCGCGCAACTAAAATAGTTCTACTGCTAATGATGATAATGATGATAATATACCACGATCTCATTTCACGAACTCATTATTGTCAGCACTGCTCTAAAGTACAGGGGCTTTACCATTATCAAGCACTGCAAGGTGTGCATTTACAATCTTGGGTCAAGTGGAACCAGGCAAGAAAGGTGACTATCTTTTTGTCCAAGGATGTAAGAACAAGACAAGATTCGAACCCATGAGCTTATCATGTAGAGATCTAGAGGCGTATCAAATCTGACACCTGATATACATCATAAGGGTCTACTTAAATTTAACTGATCTTCACCAATTTCTCACTGTATACATCGCTTGTGAGGTGGAAGATTTTGATCCAAATAGGCGGGGCCGTCTCAGCCTCCCCCCCCCCCCCCCCCCGTCCACCTTGGTGTCACTATCAATGCAGTATGTGACAAGAGGAACATTTAATTACCATTAAATCTACAGTAATCCTCCTCGCCTGGTAAACCTTCTGTGGGCGGTATGTATTTATTGACAATGCTATGACACCAGAGTCCAAGTGGCTGCATCGGCCTAATTCAACGCGAGTCGCGGCCCACAAAATGTTTTCATTTACTAAGTACAGCGTAATTAGATTTATGAACATGCAGAAAGAGCAGTGACAATTTTATTAAACTTGAATTGAACTTGAAATAACAGTCTAAATGTCACAGGAATTGAGAGTGTTACATGTTTTTAAAGCAATAGTAAAATCAACGACAGTCACTTGGAATGGTGCTAGCTTCACTTCTCAGGTGGGTAACTGGCAATCAAACAAACCTTAACTCACTTGCTTTTTTTCGTTAAAGGACAAGTTCACCTTCATAAACATAAGGATTGAGAGAATGCAGCAATATTAGTAGAACACATCAGTGAAAGTTTGAGAAAAATTGGACAATCGATGCAAAAGTTATGAATTTTTAAAATTTTTGTGTTGGAACCGCTGGATGAGGAGACTATTAAGGCTCGTGATGTCATATGAGTACAACAGTATAAAGAAAATGTAAAGAAAATTCAACATATTTTCACTTTTTTCGCATAATAAAAGAGCACTTGACTTGCCTCTTTCTAAAGACAATGGGAATAATATTACCCATAACATATGTCAGTAAGGAGTCAAGGGAATGTGTACTTTTTTCAAAAGATGAAATTTTGTGAAATTCTCTTTATATTTTCCTTATAATAGTTGTTGTACGCATGTGACATCATACACTGCAGTAGTCTTCTCATCCAGCGGTGACTGCACAAAAACTTCAAAAATTCATAACTTTTGAACGGATTGTCCGATTTTCCTCAAACTTTCAATGATGTGTTCTATTAATATTGCTACATTCTCTCAATCCTTATGTTAATGAAGGTGAACTTGTCATTTAAATTCAACTATCCTTGAAGAGGGTATCATGCTTACCATCAAAGAGTTGATAGATCTGAAAGAACGTCGCAATGATAGCATTTTGAAGTGAGAGGTACACTCTAGAAAATGAATTGGTAAATCCAACATTTTGAGTGTTAGATTTAACATTTACAAAAGGTTCGAGGAGTGATAACGTTTAAAATGTTGATTTACCATGTCATTTTTAAGAGTGTACAAGTAACATTAAGCATGTAGTCATTTGCTATTATTGTAAATGCTCATACAGCATCATAATGTGGAAAAAATGGGAGAATTATATTCTAATGACATCACAATTTCAATTAATTCGTGTGATTGTGACGTATATCGTGTCTCGTTAAATCCTTATATGCAACTTTTGATTCCATTTAATTTTCTAATAAGTGTCAAACTTTAATGGAACGTCTATATTTCTGTCACTCAACTCAGAATATCACGCGAACACGGAATGGAGATTCCTTGCAAAGTAAATCTTTGCAAAAAAAAAAAAAGTTCAGGGAACTTGCTATTTGTACAAGCTCTGCATTTTTTTTTTCCTGCAAGTTCCCTCTATATTCCCTTACTATACCTATGTGCTTTTTCAATTCAGTGATTACATGAAGATCAATATATTTGTATGATATGTATCCAGAGATGTGCATGCATGTGCAGGTGTGTATCATAATATACTATTGTTATGCTATTGTTTGTACAAAGTGTATTCGTATTTGCTTCATGTCATTTCATTTTCTTGTACAAATCGTCAATGTTACTTTGCAATAATTTTGTATTATTTGGATATGGAAATAAATGAAATGAAAAGAAATGAAACATTTGTATACACACACACACACACACACACACACACACACATATATATATATATATATATATATATATATATATATATATATGTATATATATATATATATGTATATATATATATATATATATATATATATATATATATACACCTATACAATCAACCTCACCTAAATCGATTCCAAAGAGACAGGAGAAATCCTTCAACTTAACGTGAATTTCGACTTACACAATCGAATTCACATAAAATGTTTGTATTCATGTGGGTAGAAATTTTCTTCGACATAGCCAGTTTTTCGACTTGTGCGGGGTCGATTTAGGCGGGGTCGACTTAGGCGGGGTTGACTGTATTTTCATTTCAACCGTTGTGCCAGGCTGCGAAGTGAATATTAAGACTGATTTTAGTTTCGTACTCTCTTTTCTCCCGCTCTCCCTCTTTCTGTGATGAAGGTCCTGTCTATGTATGTGTTTAGACTAAAACGAAAAATGACGTAAACATCAGAGCAGAAGCAATAAAGTCGCAGGTGTAGCCAGATCCGATGGCAAACTGACGCACAGATTAAAGTTAAGGTGTGAAACTACCCCTCATTGCTCAGAGCGATTGGGCAGCTATATGCCGTCACCCCGAAGATTGAACTCTCAATAGAATGTTCAAGTGTAATTTCGGAGAGATTTCCGTCTTTTTTTTTCCCCCGGTGCGTCCCCAGCCCGCGGAGCACGTGTGGTGATGATATTAATAAAGACGCGAGATTGCAAATACGTCAGAGCGAACTAAATTGGATACCCAATCAAGGAAGTGTCAATTAGTACGACGATCCAGTAACAAGTGCACGAGGTTCTACAGCCAGTGAACATAATAACGCTTAGTGTAAGGCGAGTTTGGCCCCATCATGGCCTGAGAAAGTGCATTCCGCTGCGTCGTTGTGGCGGCTGCCTGGATGCAACTGTGCAACAACAAATAACAACAGTAACAAGAACAACAACGAGAACAACAACGAGAACAACAACCCAAAATGACACTCTTACCTTCAACGGATACAATGTAAGCACGGCAGTATTTTCGAACCGGTATGAATACGGACTTTGAGGGATCGTACATTTTGTGTGTTCAGTAAATTCTTGAGTTTATAGTCATTAGACACCTCTTTTATTAACATGCTGCCTTGATTGGTCTTAACAGTGTAGATTATAGCTGTTACCTCTTTAGAGGGATATTGAGTGATGGTAATTTAATCACCGATACACGTACGATATTCCTAGCCCCAGATTCAACGAGTCTCACACCTTTTTGACCGTTATGATTGTTGTACTTTTAGTACCCCCTCCCCTCCCCCCCCCCAACAGCCTTCACTGGTTCTACCAAACTCCCTATCAAGACCGCCATAGCTAGTGACTGTACAACGACACTATCAAGTAACCCTGTTTAAGAGAAGCCGTGAGAATTCGCAGAAATTTGGTTCCGCCTATATGAAATTGGATCAAAATCGCGCCCAAGTACGATATCGAGGGGAAGTCTTCCATTACACAAAGATCTAGCAACCGGGCGTGAAAACAAGTGACATCATAAAAGCCTGAGGACACTCCCAGGCTTTCTGTAAAAAAAAACATTGTTGTCCGGGGTTTACCTTAATACATTTAAGAAACCACCTCCCTTCGAATTAAGGCGTAGTCGTGGAAGGGGAGGGGAGGGGAGGGGGCGTAAGAGTTTAATATCCTCCCTTTGTTTGTCGTTTTCCCCCATGCATTTCAGTTTATTTTAGTGGTCTAGACTTATGTCAGAAACCCATGATCATAATCTTTCTTAATTATCCTTAAATTAACATCAAGAGTTGATATTGTCCATCCCTTGTTTCATAATATTCGATAATCCATCCTTTTATCAGTATCACTATACTAGGTGGATCTCTTTGGTTGCTTTGGCTGACGCAGCCAGTTTGCAAACAAAATGTTATAAAACCTCATTCACCTAAAAGAGCACGGTATCGTCCAGTATAAAAGTTCTGACGGATCCTTATGTATGGTGCCCCTTTTTTCAAAGCAATTATAGTGCAGTAACAACTTGGCGTACAAGAAGGAGCCGGCAATAGCAGATCAAATTACTAAGAGCATGGGATGGGGAGGGGGGGGGGGGGGGTGGAACAAGCATTAAGGAGGTTATGCAATCACACGTGTATTGTTCGTTTTGTAAGATATACTGATTTCATATATGCGTATAGCTTGGACCTTTGTGCTTACAAAATGTGCTCGAAAATCGATGAAAATGTTTACGTCATTGGTTAATTTCCATTATTTTGAATTTATTATCATTATGGTTAATCCTTACAAAATTTCCAATGTAATACTTCTAAGGAGATGAGGATCATAATCATATTAATACAAAATGATAACGATGATGATAATAATAATGATAGCAATAATAATGATAATGAGGCTAACAGTACTGTTGTTAACAAACAATGATTATCATTATCCTTATTAGAACAAAAATAATAACAAAAATATATTTTTGTGATCAAAGTTTTTTTCTTTTTTTAATTCTTGAGCAGTTTTGTGGCACGCAATGACCTATTTGCCACTATTTCCAGAAATAGTACGCCTAGACCTTGAGAGACAGATAGTTGTTTATTTGGATCGTTGTGTCCTTATGAAGCAAGCCAAACCATGTCATGTTAAAATAGAGTTATTGTCCAGCGAATGTCGTTCCTCCCTGACTCAGACACATAACGGTGTCATTATCCATATTATTGGAAAGTAGCGCTGATATATATTGGCAGCATTGAAAATGAGGAGCACGTGAAGACGACTTTGGAAATACGCCAGCTCGGATTTTTTGATGTGCGTGTGGTGGTGAGACCTGCCAGTATATGCTAGTAGATCTGAGGGCAGATTACAGGCTTTTCTGTGTTGTTTTGTCTTTGTTTCACACTCCTTTATTCGTGCGTCGTGTTGAAGAGTCGGCTAAGTTCGGGTTAACTTTCACCACAACCCATATGACGGGGTGGTTTCATAGCGTGAAGACCCTCCAAGCCCAGTACAGATTCTTCGCATTATCGAAACTCGCCAGCAAAGCCACTCGATGTCTCTGCGAGACTATATCAATATCATACGTAGAACATTCTCTATTATGTGGGTATATAATATGCGCAAGGTTAACTTGATGAATTGGTTCCCCTCAGAAACACGCCGGGACAGCTGTTGATTAAGAGCCTGCAAAGACCTCGCTATAAGTGGAATCAGATCTGGAGGAAAACAACTTGCCGACTGGTATTATTAGTAGTCGAAGTGATCGAAAATGAAATTGGTCGTTCGCACATATCACAACGTATCAGGTGCAAGCAGGAAGAACCTATTCTAAACTTTGTGGCGTTGCCAGCTCTCCCTCTTTCTCTCCCGTCTCTTTCCTTTTCTCTCTATCTATAAATCTCTCTCCCTCTCTCTCTCTCTCTCTCTCTCTCTCCCTCTCTTTCCCTATCTCTCTTTTTGACACTATCTTTCCTGGTTTTTGATAGCAAGTCGACACTACTGTGCTGACATCCCGGGAGTGCAGGAGTCCAAGAAAACAAAATTTGGATTAAATGTCTTTAAAAAAGTTTGTGGTTGACTTTAGATAAAATGCTTCGATACTTGTGCCTTAAAGACAAATCATTCATTATGACAACGGTGAATTGCTCAGACTTCTCTCCCATTAATTCATGGATTATTCTAGAACCCGTGCCATTCAAAAAAAAAGTCACAATGATTGAGAAAAAAGAAATTACAAATTATTATCAAGTTGAGCAATCAAAAAGTACCCAAAGTTCCCACAACACTGTATGAAAAGGCAACTTGCATCACTGACAGTCTTCCATATACTTTTGATAATTTCATAAAGTATTCCCACATGAAACTTCATATGACACAGAGACACATGGCATAATATTATGCATGATATACAGAATATGACAAATCAACAACATGTAACTTTAATATCTTATAATGATATCGTAATATCATAGGCGTAAACTTTGTCGAAAGAAGAACATGTTGGCAATGACAAGGTGGGTAGCGAAGATAATAATATCATAACGTCGTTTCGCCCCCTCCCCACATCTACACATGCAATTGGACTTGATACCTTCATGTAATAATATCAACAGATCATCAATCACGCTCTATCGAGACTTATATTTTTTATTTCCTTTCTCGTTATCTTTTCACCTATTCAATAATAATTATCGTCACTTTCCATACCACTCACAGAAGCTGTAAATGAAGAGTTCGGTAATAAAAATGTGTTACGCTGGGTTGCTTTTGTAGCCAGACTGCTAGATTTGTTCACATGTTACTGCAACGCACACTTGGACATTAAAGCGTTCTGTCGACTTCACATCACCAAGCATAATCGTTTTCTCTCTTTAATCACACAACATTCTAGTTTTAATGTGTGTAAAGAAAAACACTCTCATTCTTTTCATACTGACGAGAAAGCATAAGTTGTTGTCACTGACAAGGAAATAACAATTAATAGACTTTTCGTAGAAAATAAGTTGAGATTACACATTTCTGTGTTAATTTTTTTTTTCTGTGCATAATTTATGAATAAGGGTAGTTCAGTGTGTGTATTTATGTTGAACTAACTATGTATCCCTGGTCGAAACATATATGATATTACATGCGTGCATGTGTGTATTTATAATCACGTTTGATCTCCGTCTGCAGAATCCTAAACCTGGTTGTGCATAATTGCTCTTTTAGAGGTCGCAGCCAGCTCAAATGGCGTTAAGACAGAGAGTACATGGCTCTTCATTCGTACTATCTCTACGTACAGTGTTTGCTCTCACTTTATTTCAAGATTTAAGCAAAGCCAGCCATCCCTTACATTAAACATTTGAGTTAAAACAAAATACAGATAACATCGTCAGTAGATCTCTACAAACTGACTGATTGCAGTATACAAGTGCGTAAGGTATTGGAAATTCCTGTCAACTCTATCATATCCATATGCTGAAATAAAAGTTGTGAGACTACGTACGGTCACAAATCAAAACACTGGATTGTCTGACGGACTTTGAAGTGTAACATTGTGTGAAACTACCCTTGAGGCATGAATCATTATTATATATATAAAAAAATATACACGCGAACAGAAGAAAACACACACCTGTATATGAAGATGAAGTAACGTTTTGATCTAAAAATGATGCTTGGAATTGGTTGAAGAACAAAAAGGTTTCCACAGATGAGAGCACCCCAACTCTGCCATTTTTTTTTTTTTTTTGTCCGAGACATTGCGTGCTCGAAACCAGAGCGTCACACGGCCGACACTTGTACTTTGAAAGTGATTTATTAGCTCCAATTCATAGAGCGATCAAGAGATTCATAAAAGTACCGTCACTTGTGGTGCTAACATAATTATCGGAAAGTCGTCGCAGTTTCGCTTGCATCACGTGGTGATACTTGTCCCTATTCACCAAAATGAAACCCTATATCCATAAATGCAAAGAACGAGTGTATCGGGGTAGAAAAGATCACTCATCTTTCAGCCTTGCTTTGCTGTTTCCGCAACCTTCCCGGTACACAAGTATCTCACAAAAACACACCATAGAAGGCGTATCAATATAGGGAAGTCGCAAGGCGACATTTTCGGAGAAAGAAAGTCATTATGACCATGTCGGTGCCTTCTCGCGTGTCCTGAGAACTGCGTTTTGTATAAATGCATTCTAACAATGAAAACTTTATATAGGAACACACACCTGCTTAACATGCAGGCACACTAACCCATTATTGTCTTCGATTGGTTACTGCATAGGTGATGTAGGCACATACTGTAGTGGATAACCCAGAAGTGCCCTGAATAGTAGTCTGAAAATTAGAGCGATGCATGGGATGGTCCAAAGGGTTATTCCATGAAAGTCATATCCAAAATATAGGTGGTGAGGAATCTACACAATGGACTCGTGTGAGATAGAAGACCTTTGCTGTATGATAGGCAAGTTTATGCACTCATGTGTTGTTAATATCTATATGATTGTGCGTGTATGTGTGTGTGTGTGTGTGTGTGTGTGTGTTTTAAAGTTCTAAAGTTTCAAAGCCTATGACTGCAATCAAGGGCAGTTTGACAAGTCTGCGCCATTTAAATCATTTCTGAACTTGATGATGCTAGCTGTCCGTGCAGTATTCGAGCTGACAGACAGAGCAGAAGATGTGAGTGTGAACTGCCGACCTCATGATGGGATGGGGGGGGGGGGTGGCATTTCATGAAGCGTTTTGTCTCAATGTCTATTTGCTTCATTCTATCCTTGAAAACATTTCCGGATGCCATACTAACAATGAGTTCAAGCCATGAAAGACGAGTTTAGGATATGGTCAATTGTTCTCGAGCTACATGCACTGTTTTTCTACATGCTCCTAACATAGTGATTACGACATGCATGATAATGTGCGAAACAGGTCATTATTGATAAAGGATTCAGTCTATTTCATAGCTATGCCTGTAGCCGCATATGATTATTACACTAAAGCATTATTATTGATTTAGCTAACGGCGGATAAAGTAATTTGACAATACATTTTCGCCTCACGACCAGACCTTGATATGACGTCATGTAGATATATGGACTGACCGGGGAGATAACATACAAAATGTTCTGCCAAAAAGGTTTCAGATGCCTCTTGAGGAGATTACAAGTATAGAAACAATTTTCCCCCATAAAGTCAACCTTGTAAATCCACTTGTACCAGAAACAAAACTGCCATATGCCATATCAGAGTGGATTACTTACAGTGCCAAGACAAAGCACATACCTTCTACCTCGCCTTTGTCTGGATCGTTAACATAATTATGTACAGAAGGTCAAAATATACGCTGTAGATTGCACTAAAATATCGTCGTTTTATTGTTACTATATCGTTTGTCTTTTTTTTTTTTACATGAAATCCTCTCCCGCTCGGGCTGACCACCATATTATGTTCTGCCCATGAGCAAACAAAAGTAAATGTTCAACGGTCACATGGATACATTCATTCAGTCGCTTAAAGGTATTTGCCCCCTCCCCCATCAATGCAATATAGTATAGCTAAAAAAAGAAACCCTACACATTGTTTCCAAAATCAATGTAACTAATTTTGCAGTTATCTCTTTACCACGAAACATATTATATATTATTATCATTTTTATTGTTAATTTTGTCCCTCGGATAATGGAGGTCCCGTGTATGAGAGAGTCACAACTCATGCACGTAAAAGATCCCGCGTGGTCCTGCCTAAAATTCAACTGGACCCCATGGAAGACCAGCTTAACTTAGCTGAATATGGGCTATCCAGCCATCTTCTCAGATGGAAACATACAAACAAACAAACAAACAAACAAACAAACAAACAAACAAACAAACAAACAAACAAACAAACAAACAATCATTCGACCGGAAAAAGAGCATTAGATACATAATCATAAACATTACTTACATGAAACAAAAACCAGAAAGAACATTACAAAGGGATACGCTGTACTGTACATTCAATACGAAAAGAAAGAAGAATAAATGGTGACAACATGTGTGGGTCAGGGCACACAAAAGTATTAAAAAAAACCAAACAAACATTTACTAATGCCCTTAGGCCAACAGTGTTTAGAAATTTGGGATTTGGACTTTTTTGTCACAAATTTACAGTTTTGTTATCTCTTCTTCGGGTAATATCTCGTCAGGGAGAGAGATGAGTCGTTCTAGGCCCTCGAGCTGTCTCATGTTGTTATCTACCGTAGATGTGACGTTTGATTTCGAATTAGTGTTTTTCAACGCGTTTGGGGAGCCTTCCCATTCAAAAAGACCTGCAACACAGCACCTAAACAAGGGAATGCTGCACGTGAGGGTTTTGGAGTCCGTGTCAACCTGGCACACAGGCTTACTTATCTGAGAATTTTTTTTTTACATTGCTTCTTTAATGGCTGATAGGCAAGACGTTGGAACATTTTCCAGAGGAAATGAGAGAGGTATAATCCAAGGAGCTTGAGATATTGTGAAAATTCACTATTTATGTTTCCACAGTCACTGCGAATCAGGGTGTGTATGCATTATCTCTTTCGCTGACAGAAAGCTGCCCCAGAGGGAAGATTGAACTGTAAAAGCAATCAATTTCGAAAGTTAACTTCTGGATATGCCAACAGAATCACTGTGAGAGGAGAGATTTTGAGTGCCGCCACGTTGCAAAACCGTCCCCTGACCCACCTTACTTCCACTGCTATCAGCAACATGTGGGTCTAGGCATATTCCACAGCTCATATTTCATGTATTTCTGCAATACCCCTCAAAAGTACATGTACTGACACATTTTCACTTTCATGTACATTGTGCGTACATGTGCGTATATGTTACTGATCATGTTGAGATGGAGAAAAAATAGAATAAACCTGAAACCTAAACGAGAAAATGTAAGGAGAAGTACGAAAAGTACGCTACTACTGGCATTCTATCTGCAGTGAAAACACATATCCACCGATCAAAACACCGCTACCTTTATCATGCCATATTACGCAACAACATACACAAACCATCACAATCACAACAAAACAAATACTTAACTAAACTTAACAAACTTCCATGGCTCCACGCATATTTTATATTCAGCCCATCGTAAACACACACACACACACACACACACACACACACACACACACTATCAACATCTTATATACGATAAAGTACAGAATTATCTATCATAATTGAAACGTTGCGAAACAATTTCGAAAGGGTTTTTTTTTTTCACGATGACATGCGTGATGAGATGGCAGCTACACTCGGCAAGTTTCTGAATCACGCGATACGACACTATGTCTGCTACCCCATACACTGTAAAGAGATCCAAAAATAGTGTCTCAGTGTTACAAGAAACAATACAAATGACAAACGTGACAAAGATTCTTCATTAAAAATCGATATTATGCCTTTCGCATTGTAGGCCTACATTGATATTCACCTTGGCTACAATCTCGAATAGCTACATAAATTTGAAACCATATTTCTGTCCTTTAGTACAACCCCTTCCCTCCTCTTCCCTCTGCGTATTATACTCGCTGAAGTACGTATTTAGCATTGAAGATTTATTAATATCACGTAATTATTATCCTGGGGGAATCTTGTGGCTTGTGTATTTCAGCAGTCTGTAGCTGTAACGAGTAGAACAGGTGCGGTCCTCACTTCGATTGATCATGACATCACGTCAGCATGCTTAAAGGCATTATTTACCATTTGCAGATGAAGCAAACAAACCCAGCTATTAGAGCTTCAAAATAGTTCTAAAATGTGAATTGGGGATAGAAACAACTAATGTAAAAATTTGAATCAGTATAATCAAGGCCAAGTTTTATTGAATATACAAAATGTGTACAATAGTTATAATAAAGATATTTGTAGACTACAACGTCTATACAGTTATGGTTTATTGTGAAAATTAAGGATATATCCTCATATTTTAGGCTTTATTGCGAAACTTTTACCTGGTAAGATATTTTGTGATACAAATGACCTACACATTACATGCATCATAATCAAATGTGACATCTCGAACATTCTTTAAATCACTGTTCCTAGTGGTAAACAGTATCTTTAAATATAGCCAGGCGGAAAGTTGTCTGAGAACGTATTTTCTTGTTGTTGTTGTTGTTGTTGTTGTTGTTGTCTGTTTGTTTTGGTTATGAATATGAACATGATAAGAAAAAAAAAGCGATAAACCTATTATGATTCACCCAATTAGATCAGTTTGTGGGTGTCATTTCAAACTATTCATTTCTGTCATGTTATGTGAAGCCGAGATCTTCATGGTGGTAAAGGCTAGTGCGGGTTACTTGTTCTTAGCGTCGGTCGTCCTGAGCGCACCTATGAATTATCATGGCATAATTACACCAACTGAAGAATGCCGAACAGCCCCTTCACATTTATTTTGATAATCACGATGATTCAACCTGACCCAATGAAAATGAATGACAGGCGAAGGGTATAGCTAATCAGGTACAATGTTTCAACCACCCCCAGTAAATGTGCGTGCATTGTGATCAATAAAGGGGGCTAAATCAGGGCTATCAATCATCGCGAATGGCAAATTGAGCCTTGTTCAAGTCCGATGATTAAAGGCATAATTTACAAATTGCAGATGAAACAAAAACCAAGTATTAGTGCTTCACAATAGTTCTAAAATGTGAGTTAGGGATAGAAACAACCACTGTAAAAATTTGAATCGGTAAAATCGATGTTAAGTATTGTTAAATATACAAAGTGTGAACAATAGTTATAGTTAAAAATGTAATGTGTCAAGACTAAACCGTCTACAGTTACGGTTTATTGAGAAAAATACAGATATCTCCTTATGTATTAAGCTTTATCACAAAAAATTTATATGATAGGATGTTTTTTGGTGCAACTGACCTACACATATGCAATAAATGTCATATCTTGAAATTTTTTAAATCACTGTTCCCAAAGGTAAACAGGACCTTTAATCTCATGATTACTATTTGATTGAAATCGTTCAGTGTTTTTCTGTAGTAAATGTTATGATACGTTATGATGAGTAAAATTATAATTCCTGATTTATTATGTGTTATGTTTTGCTGGAAAAAAAGAAATGAAATGAAAAGAACGGTTAAAATGACATTATCTTCAGATGTTTGATGCTAAATACGAGTTTTAATCTTTTGAAAATCTACAGGTAATATAGTATTCAGTTTTGCTAACAGAGCGATTCTGATTGATATGTCAGTTACTTCTTGCCAGCATATTTTAAAACATCATCGTTACGCTTATCATCATGATTATTGTGCTGGTATAGTAGTAGTAGTAGTAGTAGTAGTAGTAGTAGTAGTATATAGCAGTAATGTAGTAATAGTAGTAGTAGTAGTAGTAGTAGTAGTAGTAGTAGTAGTAGTAGTAGTAGTAGGAGGAGGAGGAGGAGGAGTAGGAGTAGAAGACCAGCAGCAGTAGTTTAAAAAAAAATCATTAGATACTATCGTTATTGTTCATTGTCTTTACCTGGAGTTCTATGTTTTGTTGCAAAAAGAGAGTATGGAAATAACAGGTAGATGGGAAATGATATCGCCACCATCATCATTCTGTAATCATAATTGACATTGGCACTGACTGTCAGTATCATGTTATCCACATCGTTGGCAAAACTGCAGGTTCTAATTGCTACTGTCATCTGGTCATGTTAGAAAATAGCTGAAAGAAAAAGAAAGGGTGTCACTGGGTTGGAAGTTGTGGTTAGTCAGAACTTACAAAGTCACTCAACCCACGAACGTCAGACTTTCTTGTTATGTTGATTTCCTGCATATCTTGTGACCAAAAGTTTTCTCCTTCGAGCCAGCCGCATCCCTTTATACTACGTCCGAATCTTACTGTCAGCAGTAATGCGATGTGATGTCTTGTACCGACATCTCGTAAGTGAAGAAAAACACAGTGTCATCATCAACACTTTTTTTTTTCCCTAGGGCATTAAAGGGGAATGTTACCCAAATAATAGTGAATTGAGTAAATGCAGCGGGTGATGTGCGTTATTCCGATGGTTCGTTAATCAGAAAATGAAGAAATACGTACTAATGAACCTTCCGAATTACGAACCTTATTTCGTTTCCGGATTAACGAATCTTTGGAATAACAAACTAGTCGTTGTAGTCATAATTATGCAGCAATATTAGTTAAGCATATCGGTGAAGTTTGAGGTTATTGGACAATCGGTTCAAAAGAGATATGAATCATTAAAATTTGGGGCTGCCATCATGGCTCGATTAGACCACAACAATTCGTGACGTTACTGCAGGACGATATAGTGAATATATACGGAACAGAAATTAACAAAATTTCATGTAGCTTTTGAACGAATTATTCGATTTTTCTCAAATTTCACTGATGTGTTAAACTATGCACATACTCAATCCATATAATATTTGAGCATTATTCCTCGTAAGCGAAGGAAGTTTGTCTCCTTTGACTGAATGGTTGTCTAAGTCAGCTGAAAAAGAGAAGGACAAATCACAAATATAGCTCTGCTTCGGACATGTCGGAAGAATTAAACACAAATACCGTAAAACATGCATGTATTCTTCCTTGAGAATATTGACTGTGCTAATCACACCCGAAAACTATAGATATAGAGAGTTTCTTAATTCATCTTTTAACAATAAATATAGCCGTACTCATTTTCCACCAGATCTCCGCATTAAATTCTAAATTTAGAATCACAAGGGGTCTGATGTGCCAACTCGTAGCCCTCGATCTTGGACATGCTGGAGGTGCAAACATGACAGCGTATGATACGTCCCTTTTGATATCCTTTTGTGTCTTCCATCTTTATTACATTTTCCATCCGTAGTCATTTGCAAAATGTTTTCTTCTGTAAAATGTGATGTCATGACCATGGATAAACTGTCGCTGAAGATCCGAGTTTCAATTCAAACCACACCCGGCATATTTTAGTTTTTAGTTTTCCCATAATGCTTTGCAAATGACAGACATACTTTAATCCCCTTACAAGTTAGATGTCCATCGATGAACTTTCCAAGAGACCTGACTCTTTCCACTTACTAACCTGTTCCTTGGCAAGCTCAACGATGTTAAATGCTTCCTCTTCCTACGCAGACTACAGGCAGTCCACTCTGCAAAACTTTCTTCAGGGACCTTAAAGGTACTGTTTACCATTGGGAGCATGCAGGGATTTAAATAATGTTCGAGTTATCATATTTTGATGCATAATTATGTGTAGTTCAGTTGTATAACAAAACATCCTACCACTAAAAATTTCGCAAAAAAGCCTATATCACTCTTTTTCTCAATAAACCATAACTGTAGACGGTTTATTCTAGAAACAACTTCATTATATTCTATTGTTCACATTTTGCATATTTAACAATAGTTAACATTGATTATACTGATCAACATTTTTACATTGATTGTTTCTAACCCTTGCTCATATTTTAGAACTATCCATTGAAGCATTAAAGCTGGGTTTTTGTTTCACCGGCAAATGGCAAACAATGCCTTTAAGAGAGAGAGAGAGAGAGAGAGGGAGAAAGGCACACACACACACACACACACACACACGCATACAAAGAATGCAAACTCAGAGGATCATGTCATAGCATGCGACACGAAAGATCACGTGGTTTACAAACTGGGAGGAAAAGGTCTCAAACCGCTTTTACGTCATCCAGTCCGACGAGAGAGTTAAGGGAAGAAAAGCGCGAAACAAAAATAGTCTTTTTCACCAGAATCCCGCAAACAGACGTGACACAAACAAATCCCCTCTCCGAACAGGTTTGCGGTAAGCGATAAGGCTTTAGCGTCGGTCATATTTCCACAAAGTATTAATTATGATTATGTACAGTGTTTCTCTTTGGCAAATGCGGCTTCTTGATGCGTATTATTGCAATCAATATGTACAAAGGTCCTTATTACGTTGTTTTTTACCAAGGTTAGCTCAAGTACACGTCTGTAAATTTGCATTTGCGCCGAACGGGGCGGAAACGGAAATAATTATGTGTACAGTACATCCATTGGCTCGGAGAACAAGTCAGAAGCAAAAGTCAAAACATAAGCCTATGAATTTGCAAAATGTGCCAACTATGACTTGTGTGACCATTCACCGAGAGGTGCTGAATCGAACTGATGTGGGTTCTTTCTTTATTTGTTCTGCATAATGGCAACTCAATTTAGTGCATGTTTCTTGTTGTTGTTATTGTTTTATCATAGTACATACATATAAATGTCCAAAAGGTCATTTCAAATAAAAGGCTTCTTCAAGTGAAGCCGGATCAAGACCCGTGCTGCAGCTTTATCAACGTAATCAAAGGTCCACCGATTTTTTTTTTACACTCCTTTTTTCAATAACGTATAGAAGAATTTGGGATGTTAAACCTTGAGTTGTCACGGTCACAAATCTTTCTTTTCATCAAAACAAACTAAAAAACAAACGCAAATTCATCGAAATGCTTCACAAAGGTTGCGGTCTAATATGTTTTCCGACAAGGATGTACTTCATACCATCTAGCCCTGATTGGTTGGGGTCTATTTGATGCTAAAGAATGTAGGCCTACACATAATTTCTATTTCGTCCGACACGTCATAGATCTGACTAATTTACATTAACTGAGCTAACCTAGTTTTTCACGGTCAAACAAAAATTTAGCCGTCGAATCTGGTTTCACCTTCAGCAAGGTGTATCGGAATGTAACAATTCATCCGGTAAATTGTTCGTGAAGCCACTGGCGATAACAACGCGATTTTTTTTTTTCCCAGATAGCTAGATATGTGAAAGAATCAAATGATGACTCCGATTAGCAGATGAATTATGAAGATTACCATTCTGTTTTCAAAACAGTTTTTTTTTTTTTTTGCAAGACGATGGATGCAGACAGACAAGACGAGAATTCGCAGCATTTAATCTGTTCATATTTTACTCACATTTCTTTTATCTGTTTGTTTTGACGCCAAAGCAATGTTTGAAATCATTCGTCAACATCCCATGTTAACGTGGCACGATTTGCTGTTGAACTCATCACTAATATACATCTCATTTACTGAGGACTGTAATTCATGGACGAGTATATTCCAAAAGAGACCAGTTGACCTTTCACATGAGAGAAGATCGATATGATAGCAACAATAGATTTCACGAGAAAAAGGTGAAGTTATCCAAATCTAGAAGAAACGTTGCACGCGTTTTTGGGAGTTATCTGCCTTGCTTCCATTAATTTTGGATATTGCAACTCCCGACAAAGAAAATTTAAAAATGAATGATAACATAAATGTATTCCCTTTGCACTAGTCTTAAAAATAGATATTAAGTCTTGCCATCAAGTATCATTTCAGTGGTCCACCGCAAAGTTCCATACCAGGAAAGTTGCTGACAAAAGTCGACATTTAATTCTCTGGAAATGAGCTTATTATTATCAACGATGAATAAATGAGCATAAACAATTAAAATTGACTTAGTATAACATATTTATGAAACATTAACAATGCTGTACTTTGCCCTATTATGAATACGAGAATAAAGACTTTGTTCATGTAAAGCAATGATTGATATTTTTACCTACTTATTTTAATGGACCTTCTTCTTGCTTTTCTTTTTTTTTTTAGACATTTCAACTCAGATTAAAGGACGTTTCTCTCGTCATATATACTGGAGTATTTTCCTATTTCTCCTTGTCTGTGACAGTTATATTGCGAGGGTTTTTTTAACTCTTTTCCAACTTTTGTGATTGTAAAAAATAGACGCATGAAAGCAAAGCACCTACATGCACACCACGCTCACTTAAGCTATTAAAGAAAAACATTACAAAGTTTCCTCTTTGTGCGTGGGGGGAGGGTATGTCCCATATTAGTGGCAGTTAGAACCTTCCAACCCCCTTAAAACAACAAAAACAAAACAGCAAGCCCAACAGTCCCACAACATAATGTGTACAGGTGTGGTGAAAAAAAAAATAGTCAACAAAGGGAATTCTATTACTGTATAACCGAATTATATATCATAAAACTCATAAAAATCACACAAAACATAATTGATTGCCATTTTGAGATCGGTCAAAATTTCACGTTCTTCGTTCGAGGTTGTGGTGACGACGTAGTTAGCCGCATAACGAAAGTAAATCTAATAAATATGAATTAAAGCCGCCTATAATTCTACGTGAAGTTCATTAAAGTACAATGCCCACTGACGTTCTGATTTTTGTAATGACGTCTGTATTTAGTAATTTGGTTGAGAAAAAGATGCAATAATCATTATGCACAGATTCCACTTACACAGAAACTGGAACTCGGCCGAGCAAACAAACCATATCAAAATATGATAGGAAGATGAAAATTCCATTTACATGAAAACAAAAATCCCCACGCCTAGCGTATATAATCATCATTATTCTTATAGAATGGTTAGGTACACAATATCAATGATGTTTGACATCGGTGTTGAATCTGTGATCTCAATACAAGATATTTAACTCCGAACATCCGAACATTTTCAGCTGTCAACGCTACAGCCTTCATCAGCAAAACGATCCGTCTTCGCATTGATTACGTGACAGTCAGATGAATTTCTACTCTAATATCAATGATGTTTGTTCCGTGTAATAGAGTAATATTATTCGTCATTGTTGAAAGATTGCTGAAGACATATACCTAATTGAAAGTATATGAAGAATAATCAAATATGAATGATTTCACTCAATGTTCATTCTTTTAGGGCACAGTTCTGCCTTGTATTTATTGTTTGCTGTTTATGTCATGCTCTGTTTGTTGGTGTTTTTGCAATT
Organism: Diadema setosum; assembly: GCF_964275005.1. Taxonomy (NCBI): domain Eukaryota; kingdom Metazoa; phylum Echinodermata; class Echinoidea; order Diadematoida; family Diadematidae; genus Diadema; species Diadema setosum. The sequence goes on along the minus strand of NC_092693.1, from coordinate 15,952,177 downwards.
GTTTACGCATTTTCGGGAATGTTGGCTAACAATTAGGTCATGAAGCTTTAGGCCTACTCGAGACCTCTCAATTCAATGTCAAAATAAGAGAAGAAGCAGTAAGAAGCGATGACAGTAATGGCATGTAGAATTGAATTTATATGGTTTTGTATTGCTGATGTCACTACCGCATTGTTGTCTATGTCATTGATGAAATAATTGATCTGAATCAACTAGAATATCAAGTCAGAATAAGATATAAAAACTAAAAAGGATTTTTAAAACCACAAAACAGGTAGTGAATTCAGGCAGGAAAAGTCGATGGCTCTATTGCACAACAATAATGATGAAAATAACTAGTTACGGCTTCCGATGGGTTTGATGTCGTCAAGTCTGACAAAGACAGGTTGAATCCCACATGGTCAACAACTATCAACAATAGGAAAATATCTCGTCTCTGTAAATAATTGCTTCCGTACTGTCACATACCAACCCAATTCAGTCTGTCGTTTTTATTTGCCCCTCATCAACCACGCCATAATTTCACATCCCATTAAATCAGACCGCAGAACGAGCGGGGTCTAATCGGAACCGTTTAGCGGTCAACTAACACGCCCACTCCAGTATGATATTTGTGCGTGTTTTTGTGTGTAAACAGACTGGACCCACACACTGGAGTGACGTTTTGTTGAGGAAAAAAAAAAGAATTGGTGTTTTTCCGTATTTATTACTGCATATTGTGAAAAACCGTCGATATTAAGACTTTTTTCCCCCTCTCGAACTCACTTGCTGCCACTTCTTCGGAGTGGAGTTGTTTCGTTACATATCATAATTCACATAAGATAACTTTTGATCTAAGTCATAATTTTAACGTTTCCATGTGTTATCAGGTTACCACATTGTTACATGGCATTGTGTCTGTAGGTCTTCGATATCGTACATTTTTGTCACCATTGCTGTTGTAATATAAACATGATATTATAACACAATGTGCATTTCTTTCTGTTCCTCGTTCGTATATGATTTTATGTGTTAACATGGCAGCTTGTGTATGACCATGCATTCTAGCTTCAACATATTCCTCATTATAAAGCTGAATTAAAATCCACCCTTATAAAATCACCTCCCTGGATAAAGTGACGATAACATTTTGACATCTATTATATACGGCGACTTTCTTTTGACTCTTGATCCATGACTCATTTACGCGATCAACGTGTCGCTTCTTAATATTGTTGGGAAGAGAAAAAAGGCGACAGAGAAGAAAAAAAAAAACATAGAGAAAGGAAGAAAAATGTACAGAAAGAATGGAAAAGAGGGTGCTTCGAAATCGAGGTAAAGTGAAAAGTTTGGCATTATACACATGACAAAAACTATAACCATGCTTGTTTTGGAAGACAATTGGAAAGACAAAGTGTAACTCTGCACTATGTACAAGTTGGCAATTCATCGAACAAGAATTCCTCGAAAGGAATAGTGGAGGTTTCATCAAATTCGAATCTTAAAATGCGAAAATTATGGCTATTTCAAAGTCTCGCATGTTTTTAACAAAGAGTGATAATAGCAATAGCCTCATATTCAGACGTAAAGATGTCATGGAATCACAAGTTTCCAAGATTTCATGACTACAAAAATTATAACGGAATCCTCCTTTTTTTGGAAAACAAAATCAACGAGAAAACTGTATCCATCGCATGACTTTTGTTTTTGCAATAATTTAGCGGTGATGGGTCCCACTGTGATAGCTGTTACTTACGTCATCGATCAAAAATATGATTTCTGTGATAATTTGTAAACATGAGCCCATGTTGTTGTTGTTTTAAAGAACGAAAGGAGAGAGAGAGAGAATGGGGCCCTATACAAATAATTTGCCCCAGACAGCACTTAACATAAAACAAACATTATAAATCTTATGAGCCCATGGGAGAGAAGTGAGTTGATGGTATCATCACCTCAGCTTATATGCAACTGTGATGTGGTTGTCGTCACCGACCTCAAGACACGATTCGGTGAAAACATGTAAATTTTCAGAATTCCATATCTGCCCTTTTCCACTTGCGATGTCATGTAAAACTTTTGTAACATTCTGTTCCTCTCATGTTATTTAATTCATCAAAGTGAAAATTGATATGGTATAGAATTTCATTTGTTTAGATAAGCTTTTCATGAAAAATGATAGAATTGTGTCCAATATCTCCGTATGTTCTGTACATCTGGCATGCATGGATGTGTTGTTGTGCGGGTATTTTTTTTTCATTTTCTTTTTTATTACTGATAAAACTATTTCTAAACAGTGATATGCCCCTCGACTTCGTCTCGGAAGGTTTTACTTTTACTGTGACGAGAATCAGTCGATGTTTGTTTTATATACCGCTCCCACTTAATTTAAGATATTTATGCTAAATCAAGACATGTAAGAATGAAGTAATCGGTAATCGTGCCACCGGTCGAGAAATCACTTAAAGTATAATTTCACAATGAGCAAAATATAGATATCCCCGTCAGATGCACTTGCGCGCATCTTAGCCTAAAAACGTCTAGAAACTCCTTTGTTTCCCTGGCATACACCATGTGGGGCGGAATTTGGCAAAGTCCAGATACACTCGAATACACTCATATTCTTGGGCAAAATCTGGTTTTGAGACGTTCGCCTAACGTATAACTATAATGAACGTATGCTAACCTTAACAAAGTAACAATGAAAGGCGCATGCGTAGCGTTCATCCAACAGATGCTGAGCGTATAAAACGAATGACCAGCGAATACCCAACGTTCTGCAAAGCCATGATACAGTTATATGCCTTTGTACATAATAGTATTCTAGTCGGTATGCTTTTCTGTTTATCAAAATATTCAACAATTTCCTTACTAAATTTTCGCCATATTCACCAAAGTCTCTATGGTAGCGTTATCAAAAAGAGAATCGATTTTCAATAAATTCGGATATGTCTAACAAATAATTCATTAGTGCTTGTTTGCTAGAATTTTCAGAGAGCACCGAACAAGTAACAGAATTCATCTCCATTCTGTTTTAACCAACAATATTCAACATATTCTTTCACCTCATAATATTGTTATAAGCACGATTGAATACCGTTCTCTTTGTAACTCTAGGCAAGTCACCATTCAAACACCTAAAGCGACAAGATAATCTTCTATCAGTGGGAATGAATTGGATCAAATAAATTCCGAATTCAAGTTTGTATTTGGTGCTGAGCTCAGGGAGCTACAGGCATCAAGATCGCTACCTGTACGGTGCGCACTTGTTACTCTAACGGTAGACCCAAGTCAGGCTCGTCAGATGAACGCCTTGTGAGTGCTGAAGCAGTTTGGATTATGCTGTGTATTCCTTGGCCATTCGTTAGCCATTGTTACACTAACGTTGTGTACTCGGTGTGCAAGCGTTTCAGCAAAGTTCCAGATGGGTCTTGATCTTTTTGGACGAGAGGTGGACGAATAAAAAACAAGCAAGCGTGCAAACGTTCAAGCAGCGAATGTTTAACGAATACATAGCGTATTGACTGATACGTTGTATAATCCGCTCAAAGTTTTGAACACGTCCAAAAAAAAATGTATTCGTTGGGTGTTTGTTAACTCGATAAATACGCTTTAGGGTGACGCGGTCTTTAGTATCTTAGAGTATAAGGTATATAGTTCACAAATAGTTTATGCACAGAGAGAGGCCAGTGGAAAATATGGATTCCGAGGTGACAGGATAGTATTGTCTTATGAGGTGCTCAGCACATACGACATTGAAGTATAGTGCCTACCGCGCGCATGCAGTGGATGTGATTATACACTGTGGTTTGTAGAGGCCGATATAGAAAGTAGACCTACTTAACACACTCTACGGATGATAACACCATGAATATGACGTCATATTCATCATCATCATCACTATGATAATCAAAGCCAAGGACCTCACGTGTAAATCGTGAATGGAGGTAAAACTATATGCCCTAGAGTTTTCATTATACTGCCCGGGAATCAACTAGCAGTTTCAATAACTGCACTTTTAATCAATCAGAGTCTTATAAACTCCTATAGAATCTTGGAGTATAAGGCATACAATAATAATCTATCTTCAGTTAACCAACAAAGATTATAGAATCACAATTACCCTCTGTACTTTGCTGAAAGGGAAAAACAACAACTAAACAACTAAACAACAACAACCCTGCTGACAGTTGACAGTTGTTTTTCCCTGTCAGCAGGGTTGTTGTTGTTTAGTGAAAATAAAACGGAATAAATAAAAAATAAATAAATAAATAAACAACTTAATGGATAAAATCATATCAAGCTGGAGTGGAAGTGTTTTTATCTCTTGAATTATAGCGCTTTAAGAGCATACACCCGAATGCACTTTGCTAGTGGTTTCTCGGATCTAACGATGCTATTAATAGGTCAGTGTGGGTAGAATAACTTCGACATACCCCACTGCTCTTTCGCCCAAACAACCTGCCAAGACTTACTGCTCCATCCGTAATGCTGGGCCATTGAAATAACAATAATAATAATAAAAAAACCCACGAAACTTCGAACATTCAGGGTTGTTTTTTTTTTTTCCCCAATTCCATACGAACGACCCATCAACCTAATGGTACTATGAAGATTTGGAATGAAATGAGAAAATTATGGCAATTTCCTTTACAATACTGGAGACTCTTATTCACTTTGTCAACTCATTCATAACGTCTATAGTTATAAAGCATTGTTGTCTACAAATGGAAGCTTTTGCATACCATTGAGTCTATCGACTGTAACTAATTGTTCCGGTTCAAGTACTAGAGGGGGTGGATGTATAGGCAAAAACAAACAATTCACCTTTTTTTTTTTGTCTAACATCATATTTTTATTCGTATAAGCAGTGATATATTTAGCAATTGATTCTAAATCCAGTGCTATCAATTTAAGGCATCCGTGCAATGCATTGTTCCTTTGAATTACACGTGAGGACCGCGTAGACGTGACGATGTTTAAAGTTCAATTCTACCCAACATACAAGTTGGCTTCATCGAAAAGTGTCAAGTGAAGCAAAGACATCTAAGTTCTGTCAAATTTGAAGATAACAAAACTTTACAGAATTTCAGTGTTTTCCTTTCTTTTTTGCAAACTTACTCTATTTATGGAAGTTAGATGAGGTGACACGATCACCGCGTATCTAAGTAATCTCATTGGTTTGTAAAAATTATTATACAATATCATTTTTTTTTGGGGGGGGGGGCGATGAGAGTTAGTTTTTACATCAGACTCTTTCTCTCAGAACGTCATCATTGGTGGTTATGATCATACCAGAAGATAACTATCATTTATTTTTACGTCAGAACAGAGAAGAATGTTGTAAAGATTTGAATGCAATTGAAGGGAGCCTTGTAACGCAATGGTATCATTACACTGTTCTCATCAAATTTAGATGATAGATGATAGATATGATTAGACTATATCGCTGTTTTTGTTAACTATGCGTAAGTCCTGTGATTCTATGTCCGATGTGGAAAATTGTACATAATCTATTATCTGTTTGTTTGATTCCACACTACCTTTTGAGGTCAGCCTATTTGTGGGATGGAATAGCATTCTGACTATCAACTGTCTCTTCCTATTGTTGTCTTGCTCGATTGACATACCTTTTGGAGTTGCTGTCCGTTCGACACATTATTCTTTCTCTATCGCACAAGCACACACACACACACACACACACACTTCTCTATCTTCTAGTTCTTTTTGCTGTCATTATCATCTTTTTTTATCAGTGTTGTTGTTGGTTTTTTTTTTAAGATTATCATGTCTCGAAAGGGTCTTCCTCTCCGGCGTAAAAGACCTATAGTGTACATCAGTGGCGTTCACTCTTAAGTAAAGTCTGAAAATTTTTATGTGTTAAAGTGATCAGTAATATTCCGTGATATATTTGCGCGTTCTCTATGTTTATATCTTTCTCTTTGTTTATCCGGTTCTGTAAATATTTCTCCGTTGTTCAAGAAGAAAGAAGACCTTTCAGATGCACTAGACAGCAGAGTTCGCGTTTTGTCCCGTAAGTATCTTAAAGACTCCATATAATTCACAAGGAACATTAAAGACACCATTGTCACTTTGATATCTCCTTTTTGTTCGAGATCTTTTGAGCTAATACTGTAATGTAATATTGTGTATATTTAACGTGTCATGCTACTATTAATAGCAAACAGCCTACTCGCTCTGCCTCTTCCCTTGAGAAGTCACCCGAGACAAAATAAGTCACGTTGCCTTCTATTCACAGTTGGGGCTTGGTTATTGTTTGTTAGTCTGATGGCGACAGGTCCTAATGTGTACCTGCATGGAATGTGAATTCCTTTTAGACGCATATGTGCGTATGTGTTGTTTATTACTGACTTCCGATGATATCTGTTGTCACGCCCCAACGACTAGACCGACGTCGAGGTTCACCAATCAAGCATGCGATCACGATCACTTGTTTTCCACAATATCCACTGCCTTGCATATCATTGTTCTATGTGGCGTGCTTATCGAAAACACCTTTGCATGCTCCTACGCAGTTCGGGAAAAAAATGAAAGAAAGAAGAGATGTGATGTCAAATTAGGGACAGTCAATCGTCTTGGCCTCCCTCAAAAAGGGCAATACTTATGTTTTAGATCTCTTGATTTGAAAAAAAAAGGAGGAAGACATACAGTTAATATTCGCACTTCAGTCCTTGAGGATGTTTAGCTACATGCCGTTTTCATTGCAACAAATCGCAAACCAGATGTGGATTCAGTTTGGGTGCTATAATATTATTTGGACCAAGGAGGTATCACGCATCTCCCTGATAGGACTTCACCATTATATTAAGGCGTTTGCTCTGTTAATTGTTTGTCATCATTAAGCTCGTGATGGGTCTGCAGAGCCCAAGAATCCAGCCCTGTAGGAGCACATCTCCCTTTCCCAGCCTCCGTGCGGGTCGAGGTATAGTAGGCGGCTGCGAGGTTTTCATTATGACGCACGTTCTCATCAGGAGGAGAAGGAGTCAAGGGGTGCAGGGGATGGCCAAAATCCCACCTCCCTGGTCTCATCGAGAAGAAAGTCGGGAAGCGGAAGGGTAGATGACGTGAGGGGGGGGGGGGTGGGTTTTAAGTGTGAAGGGTTACCTTTTGTACAGGGAGCTTTTCCCACCTCCCTGGTCTGTATTTACTGAGCATGACGATGATCTCCAGCGGACAGATATCGCCTCAGTGTAAAGTAAGAAGCCTGCCTATCATGCTGGCATTATTATAATTCTGTAACTTCAATGCATAGTACATGTAATTGTAAATGACGATCATACATTCAAAGTGTGCAGTTTAGATATAGTCTGTAATGACAGACATTGTGATATGATATCGATGAACAGTTCTCTGAGTTACACAATTTTCGAATACAGTTATTCGGGTTATTATAAAAAAGTAATTAATTATAACAGTAATTATGAAAATGCTAAGAATATGAAAAATGTGACATTCAAGTTCTGATATTTTCATACTTAAAATTCCAATACAGCTATATAGAAGTATATACACATATCTATCTATCTATTTATCTGTCTATCTGTCTATCTATCTATCTATCTATCTATCTATCTATCTATCTATCTATCTTATATCTATATCTAATTATCTATCATCTGTGTATAGGTGTGTATGTATGTACAGTGTGCAACCCCCTCCCCCCCCCCACACACACACACATAAACACACCAGATATATATTGATGAATGATACCATGACATGGGAATAGACCCGTGAACATACCCTGGCACTGCCAGGTGCACCTTGTGATGCAACACGTACAAGGCGGGACAGATGGGTGGTTACAAACATGCACCTGACACGAGGGCGCGATCTGGAAAGGTGAACGCACTCCCACACCCACACACTCATCGCAAAGTCATTGCCTGCTGCATGGCAATGACCAGGTGTAAAACGGGCCGCGGGCTTTGTATTGTGCGAGGTCTCTTCCCACACCGCTGGGAGCTCCAAATCTTTGACGGCAAAAACCGAATGTGTCAAGGAGATATACTTGTTCTTCACTACAAGGCGAGCCCACGCCCGACTCTGATTTAACGGCCAGCAAAACAGCTTTCTGACGATGTGCCGGGCACAACTGTCAAAGATCTGATTTGATAGGTACCATCAAACTTACACTGCCCGTCACCATGACCCTGGCTTGGTCCGGGTTGCCAGTGTCGTAAATTTTACTCAGAACCTTGCACGGCTGAACTCGAGATGGTTCGCTTCATAATATGTCACTGTCATATTTTGTGTCAGGATGTTGACTAAAATTCTTTGTTCAGGACGCCAAGAACGATAGATGATTGCAGACATGTCAGTTTGCTGTCCGAGTCCTCATTAAGTCTCCCTGTTTCAACGGTCACAGCTCGTTATTCCGAAGGTTCGTTATTCCGAAGGCTCTTCAGTCGGAAGATTCCTTATTCCGAAGGTTCGTTTTTCCGAATTTCACTTTCGGATGAACAAATCTTCGGAATAACGAACCTTCGGAATAACGCCACAAATGTTCGGATTAACGAACCTCTAGGTATAGGGAATTTGCGTGTTTCGGATTAACGAACCTTCGGAATAACGAACAGCATCCGTTCCAACACTGCTATACTTGCTAAAATCCCTCTTTTTATATATATAAATAAATAAATAAATAAATATATATATATATATATATATATATATACACTTCGTCCCCGAGTTTTGATTATCTCATGTCTTATTTCTCCTGCAAAGTAACATTGTCACATTGTCCATTAGGGTGTTAACTTGACAGTTCCGGGGACCGCTGAAGGATATTTTGCGTATATAGCTCATCTTGTCTCGTCAGTATTGTTCACATTGGAGATTTTGGCGGTAATACTCAATAAAACCATACAATCATGCTCTTTAATCAGAGTTCAAAACAAGGCTAGACTGGACACATGAAAGAAGTTGCAAAGTGAACACATTCGTTCAAAATGGTTTTGTAGTAGTGTCCTAGTTGAGTAGGCCTATGTTGGAGCTTGCCTATCTATGTTTCATTGTTGTAATCAGAATTGGCGAGAGGTACCTGAATCAACCGCAGCTCAAATTAGTCCTTCTTGGAAACCTGACTGACATCAGCAAATTGAAATTAATTACAATTTGATATTGGGTAATCCACGCCATTTTCTCCTATATTTCCCCCTCATATTCATATCATTGAAAGTCGTATTTCTATCTACGAACTTTGTTTCTCTAAGTGATGAACCGTAGAGTAGCGTCGCAACGTTTGATATCACACTAATACCCGTCAAAATTCACTGCGATCATCAGCTATCGGGCTCTGCCGATCCGTAAGGATGATGAGGTAATGCGCATTATTGGCAAAGAACGATGAAAATCATAATAATCTAAGTACAAGGCTGGACATAATAATGACGCTATAACCTGGACAAAGAAATAGCGTAAGAGGGACCTTTTCCTTCTCTCCTAGTCTCTTAATATGTGTGGTTCTTTTTTTTTTTTCCGGCAAGGCAAGAATCTCAAGAGGGGAAACATGTGGTTGCGTATTTGACCGTGAGTCGGGAGTCTTTCTCGGAATCGAAATTGGTTTCCACCAACCATCTTGACGTAGTCGTGCAATATATTGAAACCGTATAGATTGCCCAAGTAGCTTCCTTTAACTCAGCAGTCAGCTTTTTACATGTCCCGCTCAGTATTCTCAAAGTTGAAATCTAAACGTGATAACATTCATTGCAGGCTAACCCAAGACCGATCGCATAAGTGATGTTCGATCTTCATTCATTTATTTCCATTTCAAAGCATAACGACAACATTTACAAGAAACTATGACAAAGATGGAAGTTAGAAGGCAGGAAGAATGAAGAGACAGGGAGGGAACTCAAACGAATATAACTTCTGTTAAATTTCATGAAAACGGAATTTACAATTTTCATGAAGTTTTATAAAGTTTTACTGCATGCTTTCATTAGTTCTGAGAAGACGGGTATTCCAAAGAATAGAGCACAGGATGGATCGTTGTGTTTGTGAAATCCGGTTTAATGGCGGATGAGTTCAAAGTGAAATCATTACAAAATAGTTCAGGATTAATTATGTTACGTAATTTAACCATGGAAGTTGCATACTCGAGGGAAATTAGTTCTTGAACGGGTATAATCTTCATTTTACAAAACGAAAATTTACTGGTGAATGTTCTTTGTCAGTTATTTCATCAATAATGTCTCGTATTGTTATTCGTCTGAATGGCTCTACATACACTCAAAGTGATTCTTGTATGTATCTTGCGTTTATTTATCAAATGATTTAATTCATATTATATAGATATATTTTTCAAATGAGTTGAAAATATGGGCAATACTGATATTGGACGATGGGTGTTTATATCAGTTCTTGGGGAAGGTGCAAATCAACGTAAACATTTATTGAAATTGGAGTATCACGTACCAAAGGAATTACATATTCTACTACCTTGATATCAAGGTCATCAATGCCGGAGATGGTGTTATTTTTCATATTGCCAACTATAATTTTCATTTCAGTATATACTACTTGCTTTGAAAACACAGCATGGTTATTTAGTGAATTTGAGTATAACACTTATAAATGAAATATTTCTGTTCAAACTTCATTTAACTCTTTCAATTAAAGTACCAATATTAGTCGAAAAATAATTTGATGTATTTACCACATCTTGACTGTCAGTAATTTTTTTGTTTTACTTTTAAGGATAAGAGAATCAATTATTGCACATTCTTTTTCATATTTAGCGCTATTAGAAATCTCTACAAAGTAATTTTCATTTGACTCGGAAGAAACTGTTCAATCTGTTCTCAAAGAGCATTCTAATGACTATACTGTATGTAATCTCATGTTCCACTCCTCGATTATATTTTCCTATTGCTGTTAAACCTATATGATTCGTGGCTAATACTACTAGGACATTATATTGGTATTATCAAAACTGTTGTCTGCTACATCGGAAGTAACATGATAGTCCGACATTTTGAAGATTCTTTCAATTCATATAGACCTAATTTATCTCTGGCAAGAGGGAAATTGATATTTGATTAATGCAGCACTCTTTTTTAGTTTTTATTTTGCTACTTTTTCTACTCGCTATAACACTGATCATGACTGCGATGAGGAAACAATCACAATTTTCTCTTCGATGTAAACGAGTCCGTGGGAATGGAAATAACACCAGTGTATGAACTCGATCCTTGTCTTTGTATCGTTAAGTGCCTGGTCTTTCCATGTCATTTTGATTGCATTGTACCGTTTTATTTACTGGGAAATTACATGAGCTAAGAATAGATGCATAAAATTATGATTGGACGACCTGATTCATTCCATGTTTTTATTATCATTATTATCATTATCATTATTTTATGTATGCTTTATCTGCCACCTGAAGCATCATGATGTTTCCTTTCCGAAGTTGTAATCTGTAGGTCTTTTGCATCATTGATCGCAGAATGTAACGTCAAGCTAAGCCTGACATTATACCGTGATTGATATCCTTTTCATCATACATTTGGCTTTCATGCACTTCCATCGCTGGTGTACTTGAAAGTTCGCTTTGTGCACGAAACTATGAGTTTGCTTTGTCGTTTGATTCTTGTCTCTGTCGTACGTTTCCGCCGAGCTAGACAAGTTCGCCCTGCGATAATGTGATAGGACATGGTAATAGCCTACCCGGGTGCTGACTTGAGAAGATGGAAAGATCAAATCAACTCAAATTCTAAAGCTTTGCAATGATTGTTTAAAGTATACACATGGAGATTCGTGCAATTGGTTAAAAGAGGCATTAAACCCATCAAAAAGGATGTTCTGACGGAGTGGCAATTAGAGGCACCTTAAGTTTGAACAATATTGAAGTTTATAACTTGAACGTCTGAATGATACTCGATTCATCTGCACACATCGAAATTCTTGTCACAGTACCAATACGTTGACTTATATCGCATTATTTTTTTTTAAGAGAAATGAATAATTGATTCTTGTTCAGCTTGACGAGATCTTGAATTCTCCTGTCATGGAAATCTTTTGCAAATGTATAGTATCGAGAAAAAAAAAGCAAGTTCCAACTTTTATCCTCCAATTTAACACCCAAAACAAATTGAGGAAAGCTACTCCTGTAATGCCCAATTAGCTAGATAATGGCGTTGGTTCCCAAATCTCATTCGAGAAAGTTTTTTTTTTTTTTTTTTTTTTTTTTTTAACAACCACACACTCAATGTCGTGCAAACAAATATGGTATTATGACATTTCCACCGTGAAATATCTGCACGCTAAACCAAACATAAATCATACCTACAATCATAACCCCCTCATATAGGTCAAAGTTTTTCACTTTGGAGAAGAGGAAAAAAAAGCGTGTTACGTAAGGACAATCCTGTTTGCTTGTCTGTACGCTAATCTGAAAACAAAGCAATAAAACTGTGTTCTCAGTTTCATTGAAGAACACAATACCACTGTATAAGTTTTGATACCAACATCTTTGGCAACAGGTGAATTAACCGTTTTGCGTCTTAAGTGAGTAGGTATATTGGATATTATTCTAAAATAGACATCAAATATCTTGCTTTCACTTCATTATTGAGATACCTTCAGACAATAACAACCAGGGCCAGCTATTGTAAAGGCTACGATGCAATGATGTTTGTGAAAGATTTTGAATGTATGAATCTAATATTTCTTTGCAATAAGTATACTCTGGTCGTCTTTTACGGTTTTCCTTGAGGGTTATAATAAAGATAAAGAACAAGAGCGAGAGAGAGAGCGAGATGAAGGAATTAAAAGAAGAACCTGGCACCGACCCTTGATGAGAAATAAGATATCATTGTTTGTCTCTTTCGGAGCCATATGTCCAAAGACACTTCACCGGAGGAGTCTTTTTTAGTATCGGGACAAATACCCGCATAATCTTTGGCATATTTCGTTGTCCTGCTGCCGAGGTGATGCTGTGAATAGTGCGGGTTGGCGAAGAGCTTTGCAGCAGGTTGTTGTTGCCTTCAGAGATTACAAAGTGACTTGTCCATTTCTCAAAGACTGGAAGAAGGAGGGTAGGTACTCAATCTGCTCATTCAGTCTCTCACTTATATCTTCTTCTGACGTCTTTCTCAATCAGTATCTTTGTGGTCATAAAAGATTATTGTATGGTGACATGAAAAGTCGCTGTAACTGATGGCGAATGAAGATGTTCGAGGCAAAAGACGCAGAGTTGTTAAATGAAAGAAGATGGTCAAGAACAGTTACGCTCTCAAGACATTTTTTCTTTTTCTTTTGTTTTCAGTTGTCATGCGGTGATTCAGAAACAAGGAATTAAATCAAAATACCTTCAGAAAGAAAACAAAATCAAAACCCGTCTTTTGCAGAGTCGTAATGACCAAATTTTGATGAAATGTTTTGTCGTCCAATCTGTCAAAGTGTACCAACAAGATATAGTTGGATTTGTCGATCAGTTTTAGACCCTTGCCAATCAAAATTTGTAAAATGGTCATTGAACATGTTCAAAATAAACCATACCAGCCATGTGGTGCCTATTGATTATTCAAGTTAACACAAACAGCCAGCAATTTTTCATTTTAGAGCACGTGATTTCATTTTGCCGTGGTCAAAGGTGTTAATGGGAAAACAATTTCCTTCTAGCACTTTAGAGCACGCTAATTTCGTTTTTGTGCGATCACAGCTGCTATAATGGGAAAACACTTTTGTCAAACATGTCGGGATTTCTGCAGTCAACAAAAGAATTCACGGTTGATGAACTTGTTTCGAGCGTTAAAATTTGTTTCTGAAAGTTGATTTTCTACTTTATTCATTAAAACGATAATCATTGTGTACGATATATCTGCATTGACACTTAACGATCAGCACTTTAATCTGCCATGCACACATAATCCTATCGTACAAAATGATTTACATTTTTCTTTCAAAATCTTGATTTGTCGTACCAACCTTACATTCCAAGTTGAGTCCAGTTACTTTAAATTTGCCTGCTCATTAATGAATTAGATGGACATGTTACCAATGAGGGAATTTTTGAATTACTATTGACTAATACATTTGTTGAATTGATTGATGCGATCTTATGCTCATTGATGAATTAGATGGACGTGTTACTGATGAGGGAATTGAATTAAGATTGACTAATACCTTTGTGAAATATTGATTGATGCGATTTGTCATTTTGATCGCTGAGTTGCGATTTTGAGCGGAAAAAGACGAATTCGAATTTAGATATTTTTCACCGCGATCGCATTTCGGGCATAACGTTGAATAATGATTGGAGAAAGTTTAAAATTAGCCGGGAAGTCATAAAGTAGTCTTAACTGTTGTTTTGACACTGACCTGAGTCGTTTCGCCATAAAATGTGGGATACGGGGGGAGGCCTTGGACATTTAGATGAGTTCAGGGACTGTATTTGTCGTATCACTTTGAATTGCCTAATGATTCTCGCCTTATATAGTCTACCAAAATGTGACGTGCCACAAGGTTCCTCTTTGGACCCCTCCTTTGCCAACTGCTTTACAAAGTAGCAAAGACAATAATTATGTTCTTATCGCAAGCTTACGATCCAATTCATTCGTTCATGACTCCCATATCTTTTACCACAAGAAAACTGACATATAATTATCCTCATCGTCCCCTCAGTACCATCAATAATGAATACATTCTCTTAAACGAATGGCTCCATGCAATCCACCAAACTTTCCCTATCTGTATACGGTTATGTGCGTATTATGTTCATAAATGATTATGTTCCTATGTAAGGGCTTTGGTATGTTTTTATGCACTAATTCGACGTTTGTATCTGCCTATCTATGTAGACCTACCTCTTGTTTTCTCTTTCGCTCGAGGGACCTGTTCTTTTAGCTTTTAGCTTGCAGTTCGTTATTCCGGAGGTTCATTTATCCATAAATGAAGCAAGGTTCATTAATCATTCAAAGTAAACCTTCGGAATAATCGGAAAACGAACCTTCAGAATAACGCCGCAAATGTTCGGATTAAAAAAAAACAAACAAACAAACTTTATTTCATTTTCTGATTAACGAATATCTAGGTATAGGGAATGTGTGTGTTTCGTTAATGAACCTTTGGGATAACGAGCTTTATTTCAATGTTTGATAACGAACCTCCGAAGTAACGAACCATATTTCATTTCCGGATAAAAACGAGCCTTCAGTATAACGAACCTTCCCATTTACGGATTAAAGAACCTTCGGAATAACGAACCTTCGGAATCAAGAGCCGAATTTCATTTTTGGTTTAACGAATCTTCGAAATTGCGAATATCACCCAGCTTGTGTTAAGTAGGCTCCTGCATCTAAAATCTGAGAGATCTAGTTTTATAGACACTTTAATTTTCATTACCCCAGCATCATTATGTCATATTGAGCGTCGTTTACCTTTAGGTTGTAGCTATACAACCTAACAGCTGTTAGGTTGTGTATTTCTTTTATGATTAAAAACTGCTGATCTCTACTAGTAAATTCCCTTCTTTTCAACTATAATACGTAAATTGTGTAGTTTTCTTTACCTGTTATGTTTGCAAACATCAATGTGTTTGTGGGTTTTTTTTTTCTCTCCTGTTCTGCATGAAAGTGGAAATAAATCAAACCGTGATCATATCTTTCCTTTAGGCTTCATTCTTTATTATGCTAGTGTATAAACAACAAAGTGATCGAAAAAGGTAAGATAAAAAAAAATGAAACAGCACAGACCATTGTTAAGACCCATAACCCCATGAGAAGATTTCCATTTAGTAAAGGATTCATATATTTCGATTGTTTCAAAAACAACAAGCAAATAGATGATTGTAACCGCTCATATCCAACCACTATTAATACTGCATTTTCTCTCCTCTGTCAAGTCTGTGTATTTTCTCGAACCAAATGTCTTCTTTGACCCAGGAGGGAAACACGCTTGTTCATCGCAAAGGTAATAAAAAGCTTTGCATTTTGTGACCCTTTTACCTGTAGCGATACACTGGATAAAGAATTTGATACCTACTTAAAAATCGGTCACTAGTAGTATAAGAATGATTTTAAAGCGCCACATATCACCAAAAAACTCACGCTGACGCTTTTCGGACTACCCTTGAAGGTATTCTTTCGAAAGTACTGTGGCTAACCTATATGATGTAAGAGATGATGACACTTGGTGTCTTGTCCGAATTGCAGGACTAGACATTATGTACATTATGTACTAACTCAGGGGCATAGAATGTCATGAATGACTAACTGTCAACCTGGAAGGTTCCGTGGTAGTCATTTTCGCAGCGTCACCAGAAAGCCCGCATCTTGGAAGCCATGGTACGACTATGGATTATGCGCATGCTGCTTTCGTTATCTTTTGCGCCATGTGCGCGCAATGAAACACGATTCAATGTCTTACCCTATGACTTCATACGGCGCTGCTTCCCTATTATTGTTTGCTATTTGTTCACGAAAATAATCCGGGGGGAATATCTAGGGGAAAAAAAAGAGATTCTGTCCACGGAAGAATCTGTACAAAGTCCGGTATCACGCTACCATGCATGTTTATCCAATCACTGACAGGTATTTGACAAAAGGCCCCATCTCATTGACGGATCTGAACACTCAGCTTGGGATGACACCCCAAATTGTTTTCTCGTCGGAACCATCTTCCTCATCTTCTCCAGCATCAACTGCATGCTGCCTCAACAGCCACAAACTGCGCTGAGGATACAACTGCTTGACCATCCTCCTTCTTTTTCCCTTTCCGGCTCCCAGTGCCCATGGGTGACATGGCGGAGGGACATACTACCCTGGAGTTAGAGCCGTACTATATCCCTGGCGAGAAAGGATTGCATGACCCCTCTTCCAATTAGGCAGTACCAGGAACAGCAGCAGCAGGAACAAGACCAAATTGATTAAGACCTTGAACGTCTCTAGGAGATGTCGCGGAGATGTACCTGACTTGGACCAGGAGTAAAGGTCACGTTGTCTCAATCGTTGGTCAAGCATGTGTTGGGGAGGATACATCGCCGTATCATCGCCGCAACGTTTCCACAGTCTATACTATAGGTCTCTATAGTAAACGTCTCGGAAACAACGAAGAGTCGTCACGGAGACGTCGCCGCAACTGATGGAGACATCGCGGAGACGTGTCTCCGACCTGCTGCAGAATGGGTAAAGTCTATGAAAAAAAAAAATGAATATGTCTGATTTTCCTACGACTTCCAAGAGATCCGGTTGTCTCCAACATGAGATGTCTTGCGGACGACTCCGCCGAAGCGCAACCATCAGGGAAGACTCGAGTCGCCACCAGGTCGCCACCTATATAGGCAATGCTAGTCTCCAGGCCTAAAATATCTACTTTTCCCATTATGATATCCATGCATACATCCTGCGTACTAGTATGTGACTTACAAGATCTCATACATGTTACACACAAAAACACGCATCGAAAACTAATGAAACCAATATGAAATAACAAAGCAAACAATGATATTAATGAACTCTTCCTGCATGCTTGCGTGCATGTGCGCGCGCTTACCAACCCACCCACACACACACAACACACACGATCACAGTGGATTTACGTATATACCTTTTGGAATGATTACCCGTTTTTAAAACCGATTCTTATTTCTATTTATTTATTTTTTTTTTTACAAGCATTTTACACCTATTAAGGACATCACTGCCCAATGTATGTAGACGGTACGGGATGTGCATCAATCGAATAATCAAGCTTCGCTTTTCAGTGGGTCGCCCATCTCCATCCTCTGACTGACTTATCATTGTAATACATTATGAGCCTCTTTTAAAGTACAATGTATTCCCCTTTTTTATTGATTATTTTTGTTAAAATTCTTGACTTTCACGTACACTGTGCATATAATGTTATTGATTATGTTGCGATGGAGAAACAAAAATGAATTGAATTGAACTGAACTGAACTGAATAAAACATCCACACGTGGACATGGATCCGCGTACGGTATATACTTTTCGCATGTACACACAGCCATTCAAGCACTCGCCGGAGCAAACACTTGTCATACGAACATAATAGGCACATTGCTTTTGTGTGTGTGGTAGCAGACATATTTTTTTTTTGTTGTTACATAAACTGTTTATTATAATACACCCACTCGCGAGCATACACATCAACCTATTAAAGCCGGAATAAGCGTGAATATAATATGAAAAACGAGCAAACAAGTTTAGTGAACGAACGAACCAAAAAACAAACAAATTTCAGTCCTTCCAGTATGCGAAAAAGACAATCTGTAACTATACCATTGTTGTGAACTGTTTCAAGACTTTGTTACCTTTCCTATATAGCTACAGGGCGATCGACTACTTAACCTCATAATACCCTAAGGTTCCGATTGCTACTAAACTTGTTTGTTGTCACAGTGAAATCTTAGAGCTGCACAAACAACGAGATTCTTGTAACAAGGGATAGGTAATATACTCTGTATATCTTCTTAAAGCTACTATAATTTATTAGTATCGATGATAAACGATGGCCTGCTAGTATCAAGAAATGATACATATATATCGTTTCACATGCTATGACCCGTAAGTTTCCCTGTAAATATCGTGACATCGTATCTTCTCTTCTTAGTTACAAGGCCGATACACCATTTCCGTGTTTGTCGTCGTGATCAACTTAAACTCACAGACAGGCAATAATTTGATATTTAAAGCAAAAAATAACAATTTGTCATCCCATTTACTTCCTGGTGTACGAACATCAATTCATCATCCATCAAAACGCTCCAAAGAAGTATGTACCAAGATACAAAAATAACATTGTCAGATTTTTTTTTCTTTTTTTTTTTAATAGGCAGGTGCAAGTATCGGAGAAATCGATACAGGGAACCGATGGTGCTGCCGATCCAATTTCTCGCGTAAGTGAGAGCTCTTGGTGCTGGTAGCTTCCAGCGGCTTACACGGTGTTTGTCGAGATGGTTCATCCGCGACTCCGCGTGCAGATCAATGGAAGTCCCGATATGTCCCGGATTCAAGGGGTTAACAGGTCGAGAGTTCCGTATCTGGTGTCACGTGACGCTTTTGATGCGGCGCCAGCCTTCTGTCGGCGCAGACAACGATTAAATCTCGAATGGTCTCTCTCACTCTCTGTCTGTCACTCTTTCTCTCCATTTAGTATCATATCTGTTTACCTATAAATTATTATTATTTTTTTTTTGGCATCCATAATCTGCCTTTCTTTCTTCTCCAGCAACCATGGGCCTCTCCATTATGTGTTTTTCTTCATGTTTATTTCTTCATCCTTTCGATTTGCTTGAACCAATTTGCGTTTCATTTCTGTGCATATAAACGCCCATACAATTTTTATTTTTGTTTGTTCAACCCGTTCTGATCAATATCAATGTCAGTATATAAAGTAAACATTCAAAAGAGATGACTGGATAAATGACAGATATAATGTGTTTACTAATATAACTCACTGTCACTAAAAAAGTTACTAAAATTTTGTGGCAAGAAGAAAATGCTCCCCTCTGCATCACCAAAGTGGGGGAACATTATTCCTATTACTCCGCCCAACAATGTCCTTTTCCTTTTACATTATTACTAGGTTTACATTATGCTTTTACATTATTGACTCATCGCGCCAATCGATTAGTAATGCAAAGATTGATGAAGGGATGGTATAGTTTTCGTAGAAGTGGGGACTCGGGTTTCAACTTTTTATGAAATATTAAAGAGGATATATTCTAAGAGGAATCTATAGTTTATTTGATGAGGATCCATTCTGAAATGGCTGAGATATCAAAAAACAAAGTAAAACAAAGTGATCCTAATAAAAGATTGGACCCACCTTTTATTAAGACACCATGTTTCTGGATATCTCAGAAAGTAAAAAGTAAACAGAATCCCCATCTCAACCAGAGCTATGCAATCCCTTTAATTCCTGCAACATCCCTTTTCCAGTTAACCGGAATGATATTGTTAATAGAAGAGGATCACGTGATATCAGATGACAATGACGTAAAAATATATCGGCGCAGCTGATTATGACAACAAGATTTCAGAGATTTACAGAAAGAAAGGGGGCCTATATCAGGAATAGGATTCTGTGAACATAATATAATCATCGCGCATCAAGCTATACTAGTAGGTGCAGGGTGGTGCATTCTGCATTACAATGCCCACACCTTTGATTAATAAGTTGGTCTTGCTTGATTACAGCTGAGTTGGTTTAAATTCCAGATTAGCGCCCTGCAAAATGATTTGTCTCATTTTCAATATTGCTTGTTTTTGTTGCAGGCAAAATTAATGTCAACTTCCGATCGACTATGCCTGCATGCACCATGCAGTCACGTAGTCGTTAAGGAAACAAAGCTGAAAATAATCACTGAATGGGCAAAAGAGCAAAATATTTACCCCCACTTAGCCTATCAAGATGTATTGCCCACTCATTTCCTTCTTTTACAATCGAATAATCTGCTAATTTTAGCTCAAGTTTTTCTTCAATCTGCAACGTGTATCCCATATACACGGAATGATTTTATTCCATAATGCAAAGAGCAAGTCAACGAAGCTTGAAGGACATCATGGCACAGGAATGCGCAAATAATGGTTAGTCTTATCCCACGAATTTACATAGACTGACAAATCTGGTATTTTTGACACAAACAACGTTTTGATGAATAGATTTGTCAAACAATCATTTGTCGACTCAGTATTATGGCAGAGTAATGACACCAACTCCCCCACCCCTCCGCAACCCCAAACTCCCATAAACTATATAGGCCAAACAGATTTCGTTCTATACCAATATTGGTGGTAAGATTTTGGGATATGCAATATGTTTGCTTCTAAGAGAAAAGCTATGTTAGTCACTATGTTGTTGTTTACCACCTTAGAGATTACTTATGGGATCCTATACGCAAACAAAAAAGCGATATTCTCATTTGCACATTCATCGCTGTGACCGTTTGCCAAATAGAATTACCCTATGTTTAAGAAAAAAAAATGTCAAAATTGGTCTTCTTTGATATGAATGATTGATGATGAATGAATGCCTTGTATCTATACCACTGTTCTCATTGTATTCATGACGTCTGTAAGACACACACACAAATACACACACATGACTTGTATATAAATGTGTGTGTGTGCTTGTTTGTTTCAAATAAAAGATTTTGTCGATGCTTGCCGTTTCTGTCTGTGAACCTATTCCTGCGATGAGGATCTATGTCTTCTAAAAATGAAGGTTACCTTTAATACTTTTTTTTTTCTTCAAGTCTTTTTTAAAATCACAACCTCTAATTACAGGTGGCATTTTTTTCCCCCAGTGCTACCAGCGGCATAGCTCAAGGCCAGTCCATAGGAATAGCCGAAAGGGACCTACACGGGGAAGAAGTGGTAGGAATAAACAACATGCTAGAAATTCGATAGCGGCTTTAGAAGCGTGTTGGCTTTCCTTGAAGCCGATTCTTCGGAGCAAGTTCATCCTGGTATGGGACCAGCAAATCTAACGCGGAGCAGCACGAGCACTGCGCATGATCAGTCTAGATACATCCGTGCCTGCAATCAGTCATGGTGAATGACAGCTGATGTCTTCGTAATGTATATACCCTCGATCTCCTTCTCGTACATTTGATCGCACTGCGGGCAAACATAACTTAATACATTTTCATGTTTCATGGAACACGCCATAAAAATTCACACAACATGTTTATTGTTGTCTTCTGAATACACTGTACCAAAAGGGATTATATATGTTGTATGATGAGGGTACACGTAATCATTATAGAATATAATATGTGGCACTGATGATCACGTGAATGGGAGCGGGGGGGGGGGGGAGGGAGGGGCCAGGATTACATAACATGATAGCATCCTCTGCGTGTTCTTACCATTTTTGACGAATTGCACTCGCTCTTGATGCTTGATGGTCTGCAAGAATCTTCAAGGTTGAAGGAAGCAGACTACCACCACCAAGAAGAAAAAGAAGAAGAAGAAGAAGAAGAAGAAGAAGAAGAAGAAGAAGAAGAAGAAGAAGATGATGATGATGATGATGATGATGAAGAAGAAGAAGAAGAAGAAGAAGAAGAAGAAGAAGAAGAAGAAGAAGAAGAAGAAGAAGACTGAAGAAAAAGAAGAAGGCATGCCCTTTAGCAGCTCATGCAGGAAGCTAATCACAATGCTGGGATGGTGGTTGAAGGTAGTTAAAGGACAAGTCCACCTTCATATACAATGTGGATTGAGTGAATGCAACAATATTAGTAGAGCACAGCAGTGAAAGTTTGGGGGAAATCTGATGATCCGTTCAAAAGTTATGAATTTTTAAAGTATTTGCGCAGTCACGTATGCTGGATGAGAAGACTACTACAGTGTATGATGTCACATGCGTACAACGATATAAGGAAAATAAAAAAGAAGGCATGCCCTTTAGCAGCTCATGCAGGAAGCTAATGCTGGGATGGTGGTTGAAGCAGGTAGTTAAAGGACAAGTCCCCCTTCATATACAATGTGGATTGAGTGAATGCAACAATATTAGTAGAACACAGCAGTGAAAGTTTGGGGGAAATCTGATGATCCGTTCAAAAGTTATGAATTTTTAAAGTATCTGCGCAGTCACGTATGCTGGATGAGAAGACTGCTATAGCGTATGATGTCACATGCGTACAACGATATAAGGAAAATAAAAAGAGAATTTCACAAAACTTTACTTTTTGAGTAAAGTGCACATTTCTTCGACTTGTTACTGATGTATCTTAAGGGTAATATCATTCCCCCTGCCTTCTGAAAGAGAGAAGTCGAGTGGTTTTTTTTTATGCGAGAAAAGTGAAAATATATTGAATTTTCTTTATTCTTTCTTTATATCGTTGTACACATGTGACATCACAAGCTATAGTAGTCTTCTCACCTAGCCTTGACTGAGCAGAAACTTCAAAAATTCATAACTTTTGAACGAACTCTCACTGATGTGTTCTATACTAATATTGCTGCATCCACTCAACCCACATGTCTATGAAGGTGAACTTGTCCTTTAAAGTGTGCATGAAGCACGAAACAATATTATGGCAAGAACAACAATATGGACCGGTGGATGCGGTATGGTGACAATTAAAAACTCTGGCAGATTTTCAGACTTTTGCGTTTAAACATCTATAAATTGGTTATACTGCGTTCAAGGTAACAAAATTTATGGTGATTGGGATAAGGAATAAGAATAATTTCAAAATTCATTACAAATCACAGCAAACAAGGATTATGACGTAGCAGCTTCATATAAGGATGCAAAATTGGGTGCTCATGGAAGGAGAACAAAAGAAAAAAGCATGCATAAATTCTACTCAGGTGAAGTTCTCAATCAAGTGGTATTTAATGGAATTACATTGCTTCGTTTTTATACTGCAATATGTGAATCTTATTATGTCATCATTCTTATATGTGATCTGTTTTGGGTTTTTCAGAGTATTTGGTTAATCTGCTCAATGGCCAAAATAAACTTCACACATCTATTTTATTATGTGGCACTATCGATTTATGTACTACATGATGTGAAATTATGAAAATCGTCTGGAATTCCCTTTAATCAAGAAGGTGATGAATTTTCTTGAAGAGGGTTATTGGTCTAGGATTACCCTCGTAATCTTTTATGCATCTTAGAACAAAATGATAATAATGCAATTATGTATGCTACAGACCATATCATAATATAAAAAATATTGCCTTGTCTTTGATTAATCGTTGTAATATTACATTAATTGGCAGTCCCTTGGGAAAAATACACAATATTCCCCTCGAGACAATACTGATATGGAGACCTCTATTACACCTCTAAAAAGGCAATATCTGTATGATAGGGCACTATACATTATATAAAATACCATTGCATTGTTGTGTATCAAAGTGTGTATGTATCTCACTGTGTTCTAGATAGCTTGTCTGATAGAGCAGCGCTGTGAATAACTAGATCGAAAGATATATTAGGTAGCTTCAGCTGTACCTGGACTGGAAAATAATCTATTTTTTATGCGTAGATGGGATACTACAGAGGCAACCTCTCAAAATCATAAGGCTTCACATCAGAAACGACACAAGCAAGTATATCATACAGCCTACAGACGTCTTTGCAATATGCATACAAACGCCTCTCTGATATTGCATGCACACGTTTATCACGTATCATCAGCGACAAAGACACACAATAATTTAATGCATTACTCCTCCACTCGTACTCAATGTGAGAGTTGAGCAACAACTCTCAAGCCCAGATACAGACACTAATTATATCTCATAACAACCCACTTATACGGTCTTTGATTATTGCAATAAACGCCACTTACAATAGGTTATTCCATCTTAAACGCTAGTTCGTCTTGACAGACACTGCCCCCCCCCCCCCAAAAAAAAAAAATATATATATACGTACATATTACGTGTGTTTGTGTGTGTGAGTGTGCGTGTGTGTGTATAAAACCCTGAAACTTCATATCCATCTAAACTTGAACCATTTCAATTAATGCATTATTTCACACATTAATCTTTAATTTTTTGAGTGTCATTATTATAGTTGAAGCACAAAGTGTGAAGACGCAGTAGATTGTAAACGAGAGAATCGATAAACAGAACGAAACACAGACATATTACGACGTAAGAACTTTTCTCTATTATCATTCAACAGAAATATTTATTAATTTACGATTTGTACAAGGCACAATGTGAAACAGTTAATTGAAAAAAAAAGAGAAAATACATACAACGGTGGCTTCAAAAAGCAATAAAGTGCTTAAAATATCACTTTCAACAAGCTCTTTTCTTAGTACAGATCTCTGTAAAGTACGAAATACACACTTTGAATTGAAATTGAAGAGCGTTGCGCTCGTTTCCACCACTTCATTCGTGAACAGTAACCATCCTATTGAACTCAATGAATGACATCACAAGTGGAATCCCTAAACATCGACTACAGCAAGAACAGTGCTCGCGCGTCTTAGGCAAGAAATATGATCGAAATGTTATACAGTTGAACCTCTCGTATCCGGACAAGTCGGGACCGGGGCTCATCTGGATAAGGGATTTGGCCGGATACGGGAGACTCAATGCTTTATACATGTACATATACATACACATGTACTGATGTAGCCCATTGTAGTACCACATGTAGTAATGTGTATACTGCAACCTTTTCATTGTTACATTTGGGGATGTTTGGGGATGTTGAAATGTCTGGAGGTAAGCAATTTGGAAGGAAATTTGATGTAATGTACGTGTATGTTAATCATGTTGGAAGTAATATGTAATTCACGTGTGTTTGGGTAGGAGTTGTCAAGGAGTTGGGAATCCCCCTTTCCTCCCGTAATTATTAAAAAAAAATCACGGCGAGATTGCGTCCGTATAATAGAGAGATGCGGATAAAGGGAGGCCGGATAAGAGAGGTTCAACTGTATATGCGCGCCAGGTATTTCAGACTTTATGGAAATAAAGTGTGTGTTTCATGCCTATATACGTGAAGGTCGACGAACTTTCGAAGCCAACCTGTTTCCGCCGATAGTCTGCGCGAGCGCACCGGCGAACCAAAGTTCTTGGGCAACGAAGACGACTATTTTTGAGCGTGGAGAGTGCCGCGCGGCTCGTTGCGTGACGAGATATCACTCTGGATGTGATAGTTATTCTACGTCAGGCAACGCACGCATTTTCAATGCAAAACGGAGAATCAATTTCGATCAAAGCGAAATAGAAGGTATGTCCGACCAAACCATGTCACATGCCTCTGTATTTCACTAGATCGCGCCGGCACAATAGGAAGATAATTAAGCCAGATTTAGAACATACGTCAATAAATGTTCGGGGCTCCGTTTTCTACGTCTTTTCTCAATAAATAATTTTGTTTTATCATTACTGTTTTATCATTACAAATAAATAAATAAATAAATGGAATGGTTTCAGTAACACTGTAGTCGGCAATGTGGTGCACAGAGGGACGAGACATTGCACATACACTATATCATACTCTATGAAGGATAGAAATATTCACAACTAATCCTTGTTAGAACAGCTCTAACAGCAAAACATTTTCAACATTCAAATCTGAAAAGAAACGACCATTTCATATAGAGCTGGAATTTATACTTACTGTAGTATATGGCAAAGAATGAATCAGTGGAAAATTATCATTCTTAGGGGGAAATCATTAAAAAAAAAAACTATACCTTCAACATGGAACAGCTTTTTTTTTTCACAATAGAACAGGAAAAAGTGAGACTCGTCCTTACAAACGATATGAAATTGCAGTGAGTTCCTTCAACACCAACATCAATGCGTATAGTATTGTGCAGCAGAACAGTCGCACCACGAATAACATAAAACAAAATCGCGTGCTGTTTAAATGTCTAAAAATCAACACTGCCATTTGAACTCAGATATATCAGAAGATTAAGGAATGTGGTACAAATGCTAACCGTACAACGTTCCAACGTGGGTGGGGGGGGGGGGGGAGGGGTTACCATCCTGTTCAAATGTTTGAAATAGCGCCATCTTTGTTCGGCTCTTTCCTCAAACTCATCGATCGGTGGCGGATGGTCTGACTTTTTTTTTTTTTTTTTTGTGGTCCACGTTCCAATCTTAGCCCAAGTCCTTTTTGTCCTTTCTTTCTTTAATTTTCAGCACTCTAAACTACAATCTGTGGTTTTTACCCATTAGCACACCCATTGAGAATTACGGACATCGCTGATATGACAATGGCGGAAACTTCGACGCTCATTGTAACAAATTTGAGCGATTACAAACAATGTGTACTCATTGTGATCTAAAACACTTTGCCGAAAATGGAATACATGAAAATTCTTTAAATGCAGGACATTTCTCTTTCCTTTTCCACATGTTTTGAGACTTTCCGTCCAAGAAATTTCATCTATTGAGGTAGGCCTGATATTAGCAAGCTTTAGATCTGCGACACTTCTGGTTATGACGTGAAGAGACTCAACAAATTTGATCCTTCTAATGCGTTAGGAATGTATTGATGGCTGCGAACCAAATAAACACCTCGTTCGCTACCCCCATCCCATGATAGGACTTCTACTTTACCTCTAACTATGAGAACAGTATTTCAAGAACTGTTGTAAAATATTGCAATATTTAAAAACCAGATCTAGCAGCGAACAAAAATAATTGCAGCTCGATGACAATGAAATCTTCTTTCTAATGGTACTGTTTTCGCTCATACCATAGAGGTAAACTAACGCCAATCAACATCACAATTTTGTTTGTTTGTTTTTTTTTTTAAACAAAGAACCAAACAAAAAACTGGCAAGATGAATCTGTTTCAATAAATTATCTGATTAAATATCGAATAACTGTAATTAAACAAGAGGTTGTTATTATTTCAATGTCTGAAACTTGGGAGTGTTTCCAAAGTTTCCAGATTTCACATTCTGTGACATCAGGAGTTCAAGAGGCACAGTGTCAGTCTCAGTCGCTGTTTGAAATGACGCAACCAGATTCCTCGTGCTTGTTCAGAAGCGACATCCTCGAAAAGGTCTTTCCGCACGCCTTGCAGCTGTATTTCTTCACTTCTGAGTGGGTCTGCAGGTGCGCGCGGAGGTTGGAGCGGTCGGCGAACGCCCGCTGGCAGTGCTGGCACCGGAACGGCTTCTCACCCGTGTGCGTGCGGATGTGTCCCTGGAGCAGCCAGGGTCGCGAGAAAGCCTTCCCGCAGAACTTGCACTTGCATGGCAAGGTGTGTGTCCTGATGTGCATTTTGAGCGCTCCGAGCGACATGTACTCCTTGTCGCAGTATTTGCAGTTAAATGTCTTCTTGTTCTGGGCGTCGCAGTGTAGCTGCCTGTGCTTGCTCAGCCCACCGAACGTGGAGTACTCTTTCCCGCAGTCCGGGCAGTGGTACTTGGTGCTGTCCTCACCCGTCTTGGGGCTTCGCCTCCTCTTCGCGCTCTCTTTTAGCTCGGGTTTAGCGGCGGATGGCTGGTGAGGATGCAGGTGAAGTGGTGGAAGCAGCCGATTCTCGTCTTCGATGATAGGGGTAGGTGTGAGGAGGTGATGAAGGGACTGCTGCGGTAAGTGAGCGTGCAGTGGTTGCGAGAACGGTGGGGGCGGGCTGTAGCCCTTGTGCAGGTGCGGGAATGTCTCGCCTTCGAAGGGAGAAATGGACTTTGCGTAGAGCAGGTTCTGGCGGTGATGGTGCCTCCAGTAAGCCGTAGGGTTGGGGATAGCTTGCAGCGGCTCGGGCTTGTGGACGACGGGCTGAGGTATGGCTACCGGCGCGGTGACGGCCATCTCTGTGAATGCTGCAGCCGCCATTTCAGGATCGTATGCTGTAAATAAATAAGTGAAAAAGGATGACAAAAGATTAGATATCTACATAATAAGATACATATACGAATATACTACAACAAACATGCGAACACTAGTACACATGGAATGTCAGGGCAAATTCGAAGTGTATGCAATTGGCATTTCTGAGCAAGAGATTATTATCTACTCTGTCGGTAAATTACAATCTAGCTTTGTGATTAAACAGCGTCTATCAGATCTAAACAACTCGTAAACTTCCGATAGCTACAGCAAAGGGACGTGTCTTATGTGTCTTTTTTATATCTTATATTATGTCCTAGAAGGAACTGTGTCACTCAATTTACATCAATATCTGTCACAAAATCAAAGCCTGAGAATTAACAGTTGACACGACGTGTTCGAAGTCACGTTCTTACAGGTCAGAATTCACTCCAATTTCAGGCGCACTTAACGAATGTGGATCGTTCGATTCTAATGATCTTAACTATTGTCTTATATAATCATTTAACTGCTTTAGGTTGAAGGCTAAGAACACGAAATTTCGTAATTTTTAAATTCGATTCAATTTATTTTTCATTTTTCTACCACAAAAAAAAAGGGTATAAGAGAATTACAATTGAGCTTGAATACGTGCACACAGGTAGACTGAAGGATAAAAAGTTGAATTAATAAAAAAGAAATTGAAAGCATGTATACATAGTTTTCAAACCAAACTTCTTGTTTATGTATACATATGAATTATGTTCCGAGTCAAAACAAAAGAAGAAAGAAAATGAGGGGTATATTAATAAGCAGTGCTTGTACACTGTGGACAACTCATGCAATCGACGCAAAGACTTCGACTTTCTGATAATACAAGTAAAATATGAAGTATTTTAAAACAGGACAGACATGATAGAAATATACAAACAAAGTGTAATAAAAACATAAACATAAACACAAACAAAGAGGCAAAGAAGCACACAAATATGGCATGACTGTAAATGTTAATTGAAATAAAGAAGAAGAAGAAAAGAAAAAAAACACTGCCTTAATCCTTCTCTAACCAGGGTCCGGCAAGCGACATGAGTCGTGATCATTTCTAAGTACTATTAAAAGGCAAGCAATCCTTGGTCAGAGATGTCTACAACTCTTTTGTTCAAAGACAGTTAAACTCACATTCATAACGACATATAAACCTAGTTGACAAAATTGCACGAAGAATGGAATACAATTACTGCTGAATGAAACAGCATATTTGACTTTCTCTCTCTTTCTGTACAAGCCCTAGAAATACATGAATGTATCATATGAATAGATAGATAAATGCACACGTAGGAGCCTATATACATGCGTTATAAATACATTAATGAATAGATAAACAGAAAAGTGTTCATAAACAATGAGGATGAATGCCTTTTGATAACCTGGAATAGGATCTGGCTAAGAATATGTAATTATATAGTATTCTATTCTATAGTTACAAATCACTGCTAAAATGAAATCGCTTCTCAAGAGGAAAAGAAATTATTCAATCAATTCATGGACAATTGATTATCAATGATTGTGGTTATTTTGCAACTGTTTGTTGTTTGTATCAGGAACAAAAGCGACTGGTGTCCGATTATGTTTGTTTACAGACGTCAAAGAAAATTGAAGGAATGTACAATACTGAGGTTTAACCTGTTACACTGGGTTTTTTTATACACGTTTGCTGTTGGAAACACTGGACAAAACGCACTTTAAAAAAATAAAACGGTAGGTGAGGACAGCTATCCCTCAAAAGTTTTTTTTTTTTTTTCACAATTTGATATTGGGACGTTGTCATTTTTGTCCCTAGTTTTTGTAACAAATGAGGGATATTAAAAATATGTAAAAGTCAGCAATGGGTGCACTTATATGAATAAAGCGGGAATCAATCACACTTTTGCCGGAGAGATGATACGATCATGAATTAATGTTATTTTTGCAGATATTTAGAGTCTAAACTACAATCAAACTCTCCGTAAGTAGGATCGCATCGACTGAAAATAATCAGTTTGTTCGCATTTGTTGTTGCAGTACTTGTTGTTGTTCCACTGTCCAACAAACGCTTACTTAGTTTGATCCAAAACATGAACACCCGATTCAGGTTCAACTTGAGTTCACCATGTTTTTAGTTATTTTGATGACAACTTATCCATTAATCCATTTGATTTCAACCTGTTGATACAGAGTTTTAAACTCGTACATCTATAGATTGAAAACGTCAGACTCCATATTTAGAGTTTGATACGTGAGAATAATTTTTCAAAGACCTAGTTGTCGAAAAAACACCTCATCAAACGAGAGCAAAAAAAAAAAAAAAAAAATGTTGAGCGTAAAGACATCTAGTCTAGACGTCTAGATATCTTGTCTACCATGATTTATAAAATTTTATGGAAGCAAGTTTTAAGAATGATATAGTTTATACATTCGAGCGTCTGTGCACGTAGCTGTTCAGCAGAATCAAGCAGGTGGAATGTTGTTGTGCATCCCTGTATTTGAATAAACCTTCACATTTCTGTATGTGGGCACCTAGCGACGGTTGGACCGAACCAGGGTCTGGAAGTTGACAACATCGCCCTTATCCCACCTTGGTCTACATACTACTAACTAAGTCAGATCCCATGAAAAGAATATGGTGCGAAATAATAAAACTGTCTTATTATTATTGTTATTCTTCTTGTTCTTTTTGTTTTCTTTATTCAAAAAATCTTAAACAGTTAAATGCCACCTCTCTTCGACACACAAATGACTCTCATAAGATTAACTAGTTACAGGACAGTCTTGCTTCGGATACCAACGGTGATGAAGTTGTGAGCTCACCTGTTCTGGCGATTCCATGTTGCAGTTTTCTCAGACCCGAGGCGGTTTGCTTCGCATTTTTCTTCACAAGAAAAGAACGTGGCATGTCGGCAATGTCACTTCGCAAAACCAGATCAAAGTGTATTCAGCTATCAGAGCTACTGAAGAATTGCAAACTACAAACGAGGAAGAGCGTTCACTGAACGTCACGGAGTGCGGAGAGAGATCTTTTACAAGTCAATAACTTCCTTGATTGATTCACGGTATAGTGATGAACGTCGCTCTATGATCAGCTACTATCAAGTAAACAGAAATGTACGTGCCCCGCTAATATACACGTTCAATTTTATATGACGTGACAACAAGTGCATTGACAAGGTACTAGTAGTTCGCTGCGTATGCTAAGAAGCGTAAAGGAAATGACCAATCAAGTGGTTGATCGAGAACTCATTGAGAGTTAATCAACCAATGGGCGTTCACGATTCCGCGGAGTTTGCCAAATGCGTTAGCGTACAAACTGTAACACTATTCGAAGCGCGCGCATTGTCTGTGTGTAGGACTAACAGCAGGTGTACTGTGCTTTTGATGGTGAGCTGGCTTCATTTGCTTGTGTGCAGGGTGTACGCTGAAACCCTTTCGTCGGTTATCTACGATCCGAGTCACGTCTGGAACCAGTCACTCAGCTCAGTCTTGTCAGTGCGAAAATATGACCGCAATAGACTTTTACATTCTCGGAGTGCATGTATATGATTTTAATAAGCTCGCTGGCACGTCGTGCTTTACAAATATTGACCTGAAGAATAATATGAAACTCCTACAGCATACCTCTTCTGGGCGACTATTAACAAAATAAGGGGATCGCTAACAAGCAAAAAACAAACAAATAAACAAACAGACAAACAAAAGAACATGATAACAGTTAAGAACTAATTCTAAATTACCAGATTCCCTCTGGCAACGGTCTTGCGTAAACTTTCAATGTCCATCACACCGAAGAAAGTCCGATGTAAAGCGAAGACATTTTGGGCAGCGACGTCCTTCTTTTACGACAAAGTAGGCTGCCTGATTTACTTTTTTTGTTTTTTGTTTTTTAATGATTAACCTGAAAAAAAAAAAGGAAATAGATTGCCATCACTTGATCTTGAAGACCAGCTTGCTCGCAGCAAACTGTACTATTACGACAATATACAGGGGACTTGACTGGGCACAGAATGTTCATGTGCTTAGCGAAGCCATAAATGAGTCAATTTTAAAATGTGTATGCGTGGTTTAAGAACGGCTACCCCCCCCTTTTTTTTATGCTGGGGGGGGGGGTGGTGAGTTACAAATCTGAAGGACTCTATAGGATGCTAATGTTCAAGATAACGTTAATGAACAGAGTAAGATACTTACAGACGAAAGTGCAAACCAAGCTTGTGGAATTTTTGAGTGCCACGTATTTTCACCGAAAAGCGATATTGGTCGCGGCCAGTAGGCTAAAAGTGTATCACTTCACAACTCTCCCATTGGTTACACTCACCAAAAAGTGTGACTTCTTTTTTCGTACTTAAAGGTCCTGATTACCTTTGGGAGCAGTAATTAAAAAAAAAATGTTCAAGATATCACATTTGATGCAGATGTGTCGGTCTGTTGTATCACAAAACATCCTACCATGACATTTTTGCAATAAAGCCTAGAAGGAGATATCAGTATTTTTCTCATTAAACCGTAGCTGTAGAACTATTGTTCACATTTTGTGTATTTAACAATACTTAACATGGATTATACGGATTCAAATTTTTACAGTGGTTGTTTCTATAACTCATATTTTTAGAACTATTTTAAAGCAATAATACTGAGTTTTTGTTTCTTCTGCAAATGGTAAATTATGCCAAACGACAAACCATTACCCCTTGAAGCCTTGTTGTCAACAAGAAGGTTGATGCGAGAAGACAATGGCGTGCTGCAAATGATGCATAACCTATTCTTATATTATTTTATACGAAAAGGGGAAATCATGTGCCGCTTAAATGGTTAGTAGACTTGTGAACTGATGAGATCATCATGCAGCTCCTAGCTCCATTCAGTGTATTTAGTGCTGTTTTTTCTTATTCTTTCTTTCGAGTCCGTACACGATACAAATACATTTTTATGTATATTCATTGTTTAGCTCGCAAGACCTTTACCATCAATCTTATACGCGAAAATATTCATCTGCGCATGTCTCCGAAGTTTCCCGTCTAAAATAAGGAAATATTTCTCGACATTTACTTATGAAAGTATCAACTGCAGCAAGAGAAATGTTGGCTTTGTTAATGTTCCCTGCATCATATCCCTGAGTAGTCTGTATACCACTGATGTTTTTTCTTAATTTACTTTTTTTTTACATAAACTGCATTCTGTCATCATGTTAATCGTTATTATCATCGACTCATTGTCAACAATAGTTGGATATTACCTATTCATCGATAAAATTTCTCTTTAATTCCGATGTGATGAGAACGAGGCACTGATGTAGTCATAGCAACGTGAAATTGTCTTCTACTTCAACAGAACTTCGAGCGTTTGTGTTTTCCTCATCGGAGAGTGTGAACCTCCTTTCTCCAGCTCTCTGCTCCTCATTCCATATTACAAACTGGGTTCACATTCCAACATCAACATTACTCATCGCCCAGCTATGAAAATGAAACAAAAGAACCTGCAGGTATCATAACAAGAGTATAGTCCCTAGATCTTTTTTATAGCCAGATGTATGAAGATGACTATTCATATATCATAAGATTCACACTTTTGCACTCTTGGTGGGCACGGGTACGGAGGTACTCCCGGTGGGCGGGCCGGTCGGTGCCCGCAGGGAGTCGTTTACATACCGCTGCGATGACGATGGGGATTCCACCGTCTCCAGCTCCAGTTTCGCATGGCTATACGGTCGCATCATCCTGGTCGGGCGGGTATCCCTGTGTCTCGAGTCTCACGTCACGCCCGATTCCCATGACTCCTCTGTGATTCTTTCCACGCTCCTTGATGACACCGTGCACTCTCCTGGTCTGATGATGCCTTCTCTCTATTATATTCCTTCCTCTCGGTCGGGACTATATTCGCGTCACGTCCATCCCATCTCATGCTGCCATGGTAACGAGTAGCAGGTCATTCAACCTGTTGAATTTGGCTTGAGGGTGATGTCTTGTCATTCTCGTGCACCCCGTCTCCTCCCCATCTCCACCCACTCACCACCTTCAATTTCTAATGGCTTATACGGTCTTGTGCATTATAGGCAAACTTATAAAAGGCAAGAGAGGGGGAAAATGATAATCTCCTGTCTAGCTTAATAATGACCATTCCACCATTTTGACAAATGATATAATATAATATGATATAATATAATATGATATAATATAATATAATATAATATAATATAATATAATATAATATAATATAATATAATATAATATAATATAATATAATACAATAATTCAATTTTATGCGCGTGCACCATTAAACGTTTAAAAATGAAAATGATGCGAGGATATCAGTGGATTAACTGTCTTTACGCCGATCCTATTGTAAAAGATTTTGAGTTATGTTGACCTATGATAGTTGGGGTTAATCCAATGCATCCACACGATTATAGTACATTGATTTTTCATACATTGTCTTTAACGATGATCACTGGGCAACTGTGTTGCTGGTTTAGTTAATATCATGGCAGCTCGCCTTGGAGCAACCTTCTGTAAAGCTGAATGTTTAGATCGAGAGATTAAAAATCGTGATTATTGAGGCTTATTGGTGAGGCCAGCATATAAACGCAAAAAAAAAAAAAAATCTATCGAACTAGACCTCAATAAACAAAGAGACAAGCAAACAAATAAATAACCCGCCAAAGTGGAATGATTAGTGATCTCCATAATACTGTAACCATAGAACCATTCGTACTAATAGTGGGGAGGGGGGGGGGGGGGAGGGGCGGGGATACTTCATGGAGATACGAATGGACTATAATAATATGCTATGTTTCCTTGTTTCAGTTCAAATTGTCTTTCATAAGGTAAGTCCAAGACATAATTACAGACTTATGAAATGAACACAAAATCAGATTGATATCCAAGGTGACTTTCCTGCCACCACTAAAGTGAACAGAATTGCATTTTAATATAGTTCCATCTATACTTAATATTCTAATCCCTTTTCTCACTTTCTTTCTTCACGTATAAAACCAGTACAGAAACTTTTCCATGAAGATAATGGAGGAGGGTGGGGGTTGAAGGGAAGGGGGAAGCCATAGATCTCACGCAGGAGATTGAACATCCAAATTAATTGCGACAAATTGAAGCACATGACGCTTTTCTGTCGCATCTGTTAGTCAGCACCAATACGAAGCAAGCGAAGGGCTTCATCCCTCTATGATACATCGAGACAATTATCTTCTCTAATGCCCTGGGCGTGGTGCGGTTTCCGTCAATCAAGATCAATGCGTTTGAGGTGGAAGAAGCAGAACTCCATAGTATACGAGGTCCTGGACCAAATCTAGACCAAAATAAGCGGCACCCCAAATCCCTACGTGTGAGAGAGACGAGCAACGAGCTGTCCGTCCGTGCATATCCCGGCGATCCGTCCAATCAGAGCACGACAAAGTTTGCGTGACGCGCGCGATCGTGAGTGATGGTGACAAGACCCCTTCGAGTCAAGTGTCAAAATTACCAGTCACGAGCGCTTCGGTTGCAAAAGTAGTGAGGCGCGCTGTGTACTATGTCTCGCTGTCTGCTATGCGTACCCCGTTTGTAGGCCCGCGCTTTTTGGCATCGATCGAGGCTTATGATGAGAAGAGGCAGCTGAGGAGGGGAGCATGACAAAAATGCTCCGGCCTCAAAATCCTTATACCTGCCATTCTCCCGTCTCTCCGATTTAACCTTCAGATATACCCCCTCGCCGCGTCAATCGAGATATGTGTGCTCATATCAGCCTTTGTTGTCATACCTGGTTGCAGAGAGTTAATCTGAGATAATTATCAAAGCCAACATCCAGTCAGTTTGAGGAAACTTTTAATCAACAGCCCAATCGGGATTTATATCTTCTCAGAGTGACCAAGGACACGCCGTATTTTCGATTATGTATATAGGAACAACATTATTTGTGTCGAGTTGTCACGTCGTCATCTCGAGTTATAGTATTAAAGTACTCTAAAGTTTTAAAATAGTAAAAACTTCTTCCTACAGTTATCCACGTAAAATTTAGCTATAAACTTTAGAGAGACTTTAGCGCTTTAGAGTCACGACAAAAACAACAATGACACACATATACAGACGTTGGAATAGAAGTAAAAGAACAAATAAACAGATTTATCATTTTATTTGAAACAAAGAAGCACATTGTACTAGTACTCCAATACGAGAGTCTGCATGAGCTGATGGCGCTATTACAAAGTGCTATGTGGCACTGGTCTGTAAGTTCATTGACCTTGCTATATCCCGCATTGACTCAACCTATACTCTGCTTTCAACGCTGTCGCACTTTTTGTATACTTCCGCTCAAATACATCCCTGTTCATGTATTTATGCATGCCTTATGTACAATACAAATGCATGTATCACAATCGTTACTTCATCTATATCGTTATAATGTTCTCTATATTTCACCTGTCGCAGCAACATCGATCGATGCAGAGCTAATGAACCCGTATTTCATATAGCATTCTTTAGTGTTTTTATTTGTTTGTTTTTTTAAATCAGGAATGCAAGCAAAATGAATATCAAAGACAGGTAACCCGTCGCTAGTTTAACACACACTACTGCTATACAAGGCTCTGATAGATCAAAAGTAACTGATTTATTTGTTTCTCTATTTCTTTTTAGTGTGTTTTTTGCTTGAAGAAGATAGCTATACAAAGAGAAAAAAACCCACCAAATCATAGCCAGACTACAAGTGCATTGTAAGTCAATCCGTTTGCCTTCTTCCCTCCGTCTCAGCAAAATAAAAACTAAAATGTTAAGCGCCACGTATCAGTGGGGCACATCTGGGCCCTGTTGCATAAAACCCTTACCGCTGGACTTACCGCTCCTTTCTAGCGGTAAGTCTTCAAATTAGCGGTAAATTTTATAATCCTTGATGCTGATTGGCTGTGACGCCTAATTTTGACGGTAGTTACCATTGAAATTCAACTGTAAGATTTATGCAACGGGCCCCTGATGTGCCCCTGCATGCCTACCAATACACCCGAGATGGGATGGCATAGTCTTTTGTCTTTGTATGTCTGTTCTTCTTGCGTATTTCACACGCACAATAGCAACTACAATCGCTTAAGCAAACTAAATAATGTGTGATGACGTCATCTCCCGCAGCATTCGTATCTGTTTGTACAATGCATAAACATTCATATTTTTCTGATGAATAATTTTGTACCAATGAATTCCCGTCTTTAGCATGTTTAGTAGTCATTATTGCTGAGTCATAGGCATCTGTTCTACTTGTTGGAGCACATGAAAGGGATCTTTGATGATTTTAGAATAATCAAATGCGAAGGCTGTATTCTATGTTATTTATGTCATTAAAGAACAATGAAATTAGTGTACAGGTTTATTAATAAATAATGGGGGACATGATTTTTTTGAGGGCAATGACATAATCACCTCATCCGCTGTGCATTATTAAGTGACATTTTGGCCGATCAGTGTTTCGTGAAAAACGCTTGACATTTTGAAATTCCATATAAATCTTTCTTATTTTGGTCCAACTTTAATGAAATTTTGTACACGCTTTTCTCTTTCGGAGAAATCGGGAGACTGTGCGTCTCAGACAAATATTGTGAAAGTCACTGTCCAGGACAGCAGACAGTTCGAAATTGGTTCGTGGTTGGTCTATAAGGGTCATGTAGATTTTCTATGGACAAACGATATTTTTCATTTGTATCATTATGCTTTATAATGCATAAACTTTACGTTTATCATATCAAACTATTTCTGTTTTATTGCACAAATTCTCAGATATAATTGATTTGTCCATTACCAGTCCTGATTAAGCACATAACATATTGCTGTTGCTTTTCTGAAACTGATAAAGCCCTGTTTCCTGTTTGGTTTCTTTACGAAGCCAATTATAATTTCTAATATTACACGTTTCAGAAGAAATGTTCTATTCGATAGAAGGTATACTCCTCCAATAGTATTTCATCATAAAGAAGTTACAATGTATTTGCTATTCTGCTTTCATGACCAATGTTGCGTCCGGAGATATATTATAACATGCATTCAAAAGACCACAATTTCAAAGGGCATTGACCGAGCGGTTGATTAACATTGCACTTGTCATGCCATCATCCGATTGTAGAAAATCTTTGATTCGAGAAATATGTCGGTCGTGCGCAGTCAAGGTAGTACAAACTATATAGGCAGACGCGATAGTCGGATATGGGACAAAATATCGTGAGAACCTTACATTACCGGTCACGATACACCTTTATGAGGCAAAGACTAAAACTGTTATTTTTTCCCCTCTGTGTTCTCTTGAATCTGTTCCTGTTTGTTGTTCGTGCGGTTATCTGTCTAAAGTTTCCCAACGATCGTGTTGTTTTCATTAACATCCCTTGATCCTTGCAACTTTCAGAAAATAGCAGTGGTTTCCTGTCATGCCAAAAGCGTTCCACTGTGTGAATTTTCGTGTTTTTTTTTCATTGTTCGTGTTGGTTTTGTGTGCCTGTATGTACGTGTGGATATGTGCATAACTTAACGATAGAATAATACAATAGTTGTTGTTTTTTTAGTCTGGTGAATACATTGGGTTTTTTTTTAAGTCTATGTAGGTTCTGTTTGTTCACATCTTTTCCAGATAATCATGTTTTTATTCTTCGTCACCGGAATCAAGTCTCAGGACATATCTTCAACTTTTGCTTGTACTTTTTTTTTTACGTTGATGAAGATAAAAGTAATATTAATAATGATGAAAATCATAATGATGATGATTGCAAAATGTATAATGATAGTGACAATGAAAGAACTCCTATGATTAAAAAGGATGGTAATGATAAAAAGAAGGAAGAGTATAGGAGAAAGAGCCGAAAAAAGGAGAAGATAAAAACTGGTATTTGTAGAGTTACAACGACTGTTCATAGGTGTACTGCTAAGACTGTGAAATTTTTCTTTGTCATTAAGGGTGGTGACTTTGTGACAAACATTCCCAGGAAGTTCAACGTCACCACCTCCGCGGGTGAGGCCCGCGTTGACCTGTGCGGCGTCGCGACACCTGCGACCGCTGGAGCGCGGCGGGGCGTCGCAGCGCCAGGTGACTTCTCGAGCTCAGGTGGCACAGCTGTAAATAGGTATAATAACTATACCACCGTACTCCATGGTTTCCCCTTACTGTAATGGAAGGCCTAGAATAGCCATCATGAGTGTTCTCTTAGACCCCTCCCCACACCCCCATTTAACTGTGAGAAAAAAAAAAAATCTGTCTCTGCGCCCCCGCTGTCTCATC
The DNA here is from genome assembly GCF_964275005.1 of Diadema setosum. Classification (NCBI taxonomy): domain Eukaryota; kingdom Metazoa; phylum Echinodermata; class Echinoidea; order Diadematoida; family Diadematidae; genus Diadema; species Diadema setosum. The sequence continues at coordinate 15,912,693 of NC_092693.1, read as the reverse complement.
CTGAATTGATTGCTTGATTGACGTTCCCTCATATTTTCGGATCATAAGGTATGAAAACGTGACAGTCACGACTATGACATGATTATCACATGATTATGATAACGTTGTGGGTTTGTTTGTCTTTTCTTTTTACCCCATTGTCCTAAGCAAAACAATTTTAGTAGATCTCTGCAGAAAAAGTCTTTACGAAGACCCCCATACACTTGGTAAATTTGTCAAAAAATTGGATGTATTTAATTATGTCTTAATATGCCATATGCAGATGAAACAAAAACCCATCTCTGGTGCTCTCAAAATAGTTCTAAAATGTCAGTTAGGGATAGAAACGACCAAAGTAAAAATTTGAATCAGTATAGATTATGTTAAGTATTGCTAAATATAAAAAATGTGAACAATATTTATGATAAAAATGTTTCTAGACTAAACCGTCTACACTGTTATGGTTTATTGAGAAGATAGTGACAATTATCTCCTTATATTTTAGGCTTTATTGAGAAATGTTTACTTGGTCGGATGTTTTGTGATATAGCTTATACCTGCACATATCCATCAAATGAGATATCTCGAACATTTTTTTTAAATCCCTGCTCAAAATTGTAAACAGTACCTTTAATACATCACTGGAGGAGGTGGAGAAGGAACGGACTAGGAAGGGGGAAGGAACAAGGAAGAAGTAGAAAAGAAAGAGGAGGACACGGAGGAAACGGGAGAGTGTATCGGAGAACGTTGAGGAGGATTGAAAATCTGACAAATATGTATGGGGATACGATAAAATTTCAGCGATTGATTGAAGATGGCAAGGTAAAAAAAAAAAAAATATATATATATATATATATATATAAAGAGAGCAGAGAGGTATATAGGAAGAAGAGAAAAGATGACACGGTTCCGATCAGGAGATCGAGGAGCCATTTTCATCGCCTTGAAAAGGACAAGACGTCGAATTCACAACATCTTCCTTTGCTTGTACCTTTTGGAGAGTATAGCTCACCAGAGAGATACGAACATTGGTGTTTTATCTATATTAATCTCTCCAAGTTTTTGCACAGAATATTTACTGAGTGTTTTGTCTAATGTATAGTGCCTGTTCGTCATTTTCGCTGAAATCTTTACATTTTCCTTTCACTTTCTTCTCATCCCCTTCCTTCCTTGTTCTGTCTTGTCCAATAACCATTAAAACTGTATTAATTACGATTCGAGCATTATGCACTATTATGAACCTGATTATAATAACCACTGAGTTTACTGATTTAATTGCTTGAAAATTGTATTCTTCTTTGCTTTATTATCACCAATATAATTATATATCGCCAAAAGCCTTGTCCTCAAAAGACATAAACAAAGTATTATCTCAAGCCTTTTCTCCGTCGAACAGGAAATTGGAAAGAATTATAGTATCATGAAACCAGAATACCGAACTATCGGTGCAGAATTTCCGGTATGGGATAAATCACTTGGAAGCTAGACGACCATTCATTACGGATGTATGTTTTTATTTTATTTATTTATGGTTTGTTTGTTGTCGTTGTTTTTGACAACGGAAGCGGATGACTTTGAGAGTCATGATTGTCAAGGTTGAATATATTTTGAAGGCTACCCATATTCTATTTTGTTGTGTGTTTGTGCTGGGAGCATAATCATGATATTAGCCAACGAAATAAGGACATGAAGATTATCGTCTGTATACTCAATGGTGTCTGGGATGATAAGCACTATGTAAAATATATGTGTGTGTGTGTGTGTGTGTGTGTGTGTGTGTGTACGTGCGTGTGTGTGCATATGTGTGTGTGTGTGTGTGTGTGCTTGTGTGTGTGTGTGTGTATGTGTGTGTATGTGTGTATGTGTGTGCGTGTGCGTGTGTGTGCGTGTTTAATTGTGTATTTACATATATAGATATCGCTGCAAGTATTGTTTGTAAGTTCAGCTCCTATTCAGACTACTGACTCAGCATTCAATTTCGTTTATTACGATATCATTTCAAAATATTTCTTTCCAAATGAATGTGTCTAAATGATTATGATTGTATAAACTTTTGATGTAATAATATGAATATATATGCATAGTTTCAGTTTCAGTTTAATTTATTTCTGCGTTTTGCCATGAAAAATCATACATTATCAATCCATGTATACGAACAAAATAACGTGCACACGAATTCGGAATAATATAATGATCACAATAGTTTACTCAAAGCTATGAGACGTCATAGGTCGGCTAGATTTACGTCAGCATCACAGTTTTATCAAAAGTTTTAACCACTATGGGGTATTTTTTCACCGTGTTCCTTCAAAGTCAATGGCACATTCTGAGAGACGCCAAAAATCCAACAGAATGAGTGGACGCGGGCGTATTCCGGAGATCGAGCCAAGTGTGATGTCGCGTCGTTGTTATAATTGTTGTTGATATTTTCCAGGTATTCTATTGGTGGATAAAATGGAAACAAAAAGGACAACGCACATGAGGACAGCGTGTAGAGTGAATACGCCAGGAACTCAAGTGGTTCTCTGCTAATAGACCGCGACAGGCCTTTTTTCCCTGCCTCCTCCGACATGCTCTGCGCAGTTGTCGAGTGACGGCGGATGACGCTGCCGTCGATTGGTTGTGGCAGGGGCGAGCTGAGACGCTGTAACCGCCGAACTACTTGGGCGTGTTCTCTCGCAATCTGCCCAAATCTTGGCGTAATTGCCAGTGACGATGACGAATTGTATTGCTGACAATGTTGTCACCGCCAACCTGCCGATAAAGAGTGTGGTATATGGCGTGAATTAACAAGCGTGGAATATGTGGTATGGTAGAACACCATGCTCGTCGACGAGCAGACACTAAAAATGACTCAGTTTTTTAATCCTTTCTATAGTAAACAAAATAGAAAATAGATCTAACAAAGCATGCAAAGATTAAAAGTTTAGACGACAAGAGATATATATTATCTTTAGAGGAATACAGGAATAGGGACTTAAGAGTCAAGAAATATGTCTCAATATTTTAAAATCTACAATCAGTCATAACCATGAAACTTCTTATTGTGTGATTGATTTTGTGATTTCGATGTTCTATCATAAATGGCCACCGTATGGGTGTAGTCCATCTTATCCCAAAAGTATACACACAAAATTCATGCGCGTATATCACCACAGCCGCCCCTTATTTCTGTCAATACTTCATGAGTACTTTTTTTTAGTAAGATATTGTAAACTACTATGGTAATCTATGGAGCAATCGGAAGGGAGAGTGTTTAATTCACACACATTCTTTTCGCAAGTAGAAAACAAGAATGTGAATTCGATGCGTATAGATGAAAAAAAACCTACACATATGGAAAAAAAAAACACGTTATGTCTTTTCTTTCTGCAGAGATATATTTTGAACCTTCCATATCGTTGCTAAGTAATAACAGACCAGAGGTCAGCTTTCCACACCCCACTTATCTGCCATGTGTTTCATTATTTTGCTGACCGTTACACCACAACTTGATAACTTTAGGCGATTCTTTTTTTTTTTAATCTTCCACGTGCACGAGCTGCGGGCATGATATGGCGGCACTCCCAAACTCGGTGTAACCATCTACCAAGACTTAGGAGGAGTACTACGTGTCTGCCTCCCGATTTAAGGAGGATGATGGTATCAATGACAGAAACGCAGACGACACCTACGATAATCCCGCCAGAATTTTGTCCGTCCCGTCCGAGAATGAGCCGTGAATCAACACCTCATTGGCACCTCCACTCAGCCGCTCTTAAGTCCCCGTTGAGTCCGCCTAGTCTTGCTTTGCAGTGTTGGTGCTCTCTTAGTGATCCGTGGATTTGAAAAAAAGAAGAAGAAAATACTGGTATGCTTTTCTTCAATTTTGATGGCATCTATGCTTAAACAATCTGAGATATTTCAATCACACTCCGTTTAACTTGGAACTGTAAAAAGAAAACAGAAATACCACATTTTGTTCTTGCATTTTGTGGTACTGAGCTTCATGTTTTTCAAAAATATTTGATCTCGGTTATGGATCGTTCGATAACTATTGACATGGATCATTAATAATGTTCAAACCAAAAACGTGGAACAAGAAGACAAATGAAATTAAAACATAATAATAATAATAATAATAATAATAATAATAATAATAATAATAATAATAATAATAATAACAATAATAAAAAAAAAACTTGAATTCAACTACATAGCTCTCCTTTCACGGAGGCATGTGTGCAAGCTTTAGGTAATAAATCCATTTATTCATGAACGCGTAAAATGATAACATGGCTTTCGAAGTAAGTTAATTCCATAATATGACAAAAGATGTAGAAGATGTAGCTGATTACGGACAAAGTCATTGTTTCTCCCCGTATCAATAAACATACATCCAAAGTTAAGAGGTGAGTAATAAGTTGTATGATACAACTTTGCAACATTTCTTCACCTTATGTTTCTCGAAATAAGTGTATTATGGCGTTCGAATCACAATGATGAGGAATTAGGAGAAAACAAGTTATGACAGTTTTCCGCTATAAATGACATATAAGATTGTGTTTTTGTGTTAATGAGGATAGTGACGTCTTGATTCTTCGTGAGGAATAAAGCATACATTCAAATTCAAATTCAAATTGAAATAAATTCACATATTCTACATTTTCTATAAAAATTGAAATATTTTCCATTTTCTGTATAAGATAGCAAATCATGATTTTATGACGTACTTATACCACATTATTGCATGATTCAAATCGAACTTGTGGTTTCGGGATGGTAAGCACTTTTCTCTCACATTACTGTTAAGTATTTAGGTACGATTATATGTTTTGATTTTTGGAAGAAGTGCACTTAAATGAAATACATATAAATATGACAGAAACACAAATGTATTCAGTTTTAGTCATAGGTGAAATGCCTAAGGATTGCTTCTTCTTATTTCTTTTTTACACTATACACGACACCACATCTAATCTAAGACTTAATGCCATTTAGAGTTGCTCTGACTGGTTGGCCCGTTTCCAACGCATCTGTGCCCCGTTATCAGGCGAAAGTCTGCGGGGTCGAGACTATTGTCCTGGGTGTGTGATAGGTGGATTTGGCAGGTGGTTTGGGGGTAGCATTAGCACGAGACATGGCCGTGGCAATGGGCGTCTCCCCGCCACTTACCGTACCCTTATACCACCAAGGTAGGGGATCTTCAAACGCGTTTATGGTGGTGGTAGAAGGTGAAGGAGAGAGGGGTGGGGGAGGGGGACCGATCGAAGTGATCTCCTCCTAATGCATGAAAAAGGAAATGACTTATTGTTCTGGATTCACTTACACATTCTCATTCCTTCGTCATGTTCAGAGGGGGATCAGCTTTAAGCAGTAATAATGCAATTAATACCCGGCCCGATCGCCGCAGGCTTCTGACACACTATCATGGAACGTATATTATGTTATAACTTAACAAGTATATATTTAGATAAAATTGATGTCTCGTATAATAGGTACGGCGCTTCTTTAAGTAAGCTCTTGTGTGTTTTATATGCGGTCACGAGTTCAACACTCTTACTTTGATGGGGAATATTTCACATGCCGTCTACACGCAATGTGAAAACCACACATCATATCAAAACGGCAAGAATAAAAGAGTATCTCGTATAGGGACTTACATCCCAGATCTTTGGCGAACAAATACATTGAAAACAATTCATATACAATGTAAAACGAATAATATGGAATGTAAAATAAGTCATTAAGTGCAACGTAAAAAGACGCGATTCTTCGAGCTTATACTGAATAATGTAGTCATTATTGTCTGTTGGGTATCGTGGTGTTTTGTTTTGTTTGAATAATTGCAGGGACTACAGGCGACAGGAAATATAATTCTGCTTGTGGCAGATTACAAGAGTATACATTATAAGAATGTGACTACGTATATTGTCACTGAATAAGCACAACTTGAGTAATCACCCGAGAGAGAGAGAAAAAAAGAACGTTTTAATCTCAGTCTTCTCCTTTTGAAGTGATGGAAGAAAATAAGTTCTTCGTATGCGCGACATCAAAGTGTTTCGTCACCTCCTGTCATACTGTCCTAAAGCCCTTATTTATGGTAATGACCGCAATACTGCGCACGTTCTTGCCTGCAATAAGTAATTTTGAACTGCCTTTCTTCAGATTACACCCGTGCCTATATACTATGATATTTATAGTCTATGAACTATAAACATAGATGATATGTAAATTCGCAGAGAACGATCCATACACTGAAAGCAGTTAATTTCCTTGGCTATTCGCAAGATTTTTAAATCAAATGAATATTAGATATACGAATCACAGTGAAAATTGATTGGCTCAGCGGATAGAATGTCTGGGGGATGAAACATCATCTATCTTCCGAAGTGTCTAGTTATACGCACTGACAAAGAAGCGTTTATCACTTTTTAACTCTCATTAGAGAATAATTTCCTCACCACAACATCCCCCCTTCCGTATTCTCAAGTCTTCCTTTGCAACGTGACACACTTTACCCACTGTTCCCCTATGTCGTAAAGTGGGACAGTCCTGTGCAAGTTCAAAATCGTCACCTGACTCATGACGCAATGGTGTCAAGTGACCGGACTCTAATTAGTTTGTACTTTCACTGTGGTCAGGGACGTGTACCGATACAGACCTATCCCAGGCTTGCTTCGACTGACCGGAATTAGCCCATTGCAACTGGATTGTATCCTCTAGCTCTCATACGACTGAATTGTGATACCACTCTATTGAGTAGTTTAATCTGGCGGAGTATAAATTCCAACTGCTCCATAAGTCCGAAGCCCTCGGTATAAAGGTAGTGGGCCTCTTCTTGAGAACAATTTCGTCAAACTGAAATCTTAAGGTTTGTCTTTAGTTTCATTTCCGAGGGGCATGCAATGTCAAAACAAACAAACAAACAAACAAACAAACAAACAAACAAAAACACCGACTAAAGTTCTGAAACACGATAAGGAAATGTTCTTTATACTAACATTTATTTTCTTCCGGGTTCTTGCGTTCCTTGAAGAATGCAATTAGATAAGTCTGTATTATACTGCGTTGATAAAATCCCTACGAACCCGGTCTTCAATGAAATCATACACCCCCTTTGGTTGAGGCCTTAAGATGTTAAAGCCCCCTCACACCTGAGCGAATGTAGGGTGACGAAGGGGGACGAATGGGAAAAACGCACGAAATGCGCGCGAATTCAACGATTTCAAATAAAATTGCCTTCAAATCATCCGATTATAAACTAAAGTCAAATATGATTAACGAACGGTAAGCGAAGGATAAATATGACATGCGAAGGATAGCGATTTTTCGGTTCACTTCTTTGAGTAAATTGCGGCCGAAGGCGAGCGAAGGGTTGATATGACCCGATAACACGAACGAACAATGAGCAATGGTTTGATATGGCGTGCGATTGGAAACGAAGACAAAAGAATATAGATCAATCGTTCTCGTACGTGTGTGTGCGCTCCTCGGGGAGTATAAAAGCGACCAGGTCAGTCCATATTTCAGTGCGGCCAGAGAAATCATCTACGCAACATTAACATTTAAAGGACGTGAAAGATAAACAGTAAAATCAGCCGGAAGATTCCAGTATTTTCGGCACTGTAAACATTAATGTTTTTTTTCTTCGCAAAAATTGTGCGAGTACGTGGAAGGTGAATAGTCATCACGATGACGAGTTGGGTAGATATGAAAAGAGTTATTTCTTGTGAACATAGGTGCAAAATTGTCAGGAAGCTCATCAATTGAAAATTTATACATAAAAATACCAACATTATAATAAAACAAATTTTTACATAGTTTGTATTTTTTTGCAAGAGATTTTAAAAAGTACAGTTATGAATATTTTATGATAATCAGTGGCACATAAATCTGTAACGCTGGATGCATCTGGAAGGGATATAGGTTATAGAACTACAGTTATAGGGTTATAGAACTACAGTTATTTAGTTAACTTGCCCAACGCCTGGCAGCCCTGTCAGGTGCATTCAGTGTTACGGTATTTTTGTGTTATTGTATTGATTGATTGTTTTGAGCTTTGTAATTGATTATGAATTGCATGTTTTCCGCCAAATGAAATAATAATGATAATAAATATAATAATAATAATAATAATAATAATAATAATAAAATCAATCAATCAGTTTCAGATTATTGCTTCTACACAAAAGATCATTTGTGTGAAGTAAATATCCAATATTATTAATTATTCTTAAAGCACGATTCAGAAGAAGAAAAAGGGTATCAAGCAAAAACTGAAATGAATTGCCCCAATTGCTATCATTTTAGCCAAAAAAAAAAAAAATATTGAAACAGTAACAATGGAGGTGAGGTGATAACAAATCTGACGTACCCCTAAATTGACTCGACCTACCCCCTTTCCCCTATCGTATCATACATACCTACTACCAACATCGCACCAGATAGATTTGTAGTCACTGTCCACTATAGCCAACAGGGTTATACTAAAAAGCCCTTGTAGTTGCAGCATTAGCGAGCCGGACAGAGGAGGCTTTCTGATGGCCACATGCTTGCCATCAATAGCTGCCACACAGTGGGGAAAATTCCACCGCTTGAAGAATCCACCTCCAGCAAGTTGTTTCCATCCATCAGGGGTTGAAGGGGCTGTCATGACTTCATCTGCATACTCGTCACATATGGCCTGACACACTTCCCTGGCCACTACAGATAGGGCGTATTCAGGCACCCTCCACCCATACTGCATGTCGGAGTACTTGGTGCCAGACACAAGATGACGGAAAGTAGCTGCCAACTTGAGACCTTCTTCCAGCAGCTCCATGTACCAGGTGCACTGCCTCCTAATTCTTCCTCTGACCCTCTCCAGGATTTCATCGTAGAGTTCAGGGGGCATGCAGAGAAATTTCTTGAAAGTCGAAGGGTCTTCTCTTCGGAGCTCAACCAACAACTGGTCGTAGATTCCAAAAACCCTTCTTCTGGCAGGGTTCAGCCACATCCTTCTCCAGATACGACGTCGTCTGAAGCCTCGTCTCCATCTGAAGCGGCCTCTGATGAACTGGTGTAGGTTCAGCTGCTGATGTATAATATCATTCTGAGCCATTGCCAGTAAATACTTGACTCTGAGGCGGGGTGCATCTTCCATTTTTCTGAAGATACTTTGAAACTTTCAGGTGGAATGTTAATCAAAAATATATGAGTTGCGTGGTGAGTGGCTGGTCACATATAGAGCAGCTCAGCATTCGCCAATTTTTTCGTCAGGTCATTCGCTCGTATTCATATCACTTCGCAATCCATAGTTTGTCATAGAATCGCTTAGACTTGCCTTCGTGTATGCATCGCCTTTCAAATTTAGTAAAAGTCAATCTTAGTTTCCCTTCGCATAGAAGATGGCAAGCGAAAATACGTTTGTCATAGTATCTTCGTGTCTATGCGCAAGTCATATTTAGTCATCGTGTTGCTTCGTTTAGAGTTCTGTCGAGATCGGTCCACCTTGGCAAAAGCGCGATGAGGGACTATGCGTGACAATAGCACACGAACGATAAACGAACGATTACCGCAGACTAAATAAGAGATGCGAATGACAGACGATTTTTCAATTCGTCGGAAAATTTTAAACATGTTCAAAAATCCCGTGCGAATTTGAATTATTGCAACTGTTAGTTCAGAAGGTGTACGAACCCAAACACGAAGGGTAAATATGACTTACTATCAATTACCATTGAAAACGATTTTTCCAAAAATGCCTTTCGCCAGCCATCGCAAGTCATATTTCAGGCAATTCGCTCAGGTGTGAGGGGGCCTTTACCCTCCGTGTTCCGGTGATTTATAAATATAAAATATCCCGGTAAAAATTAATGCTCAGTATCAAACAGCAAAACAGGACATGGCCTCACCGAAATTCCAGGCAATGCCATTTGGAACAATATCAACGAAAATTATCTAAAATGTAAGTTTTCACTTTAACAGGTATCTATACTTGACAAACAAAGACGGTTTCCCTCACAGGGGACTAGAAAATAAAAGAAGAATACTTTTTGTTTTTTTCTTTTGGAATTGACACTTTACAACTTTGACAACACTTGCTTTTCTGAATCCAAGAACAGCCTATCAGACTTTATGGTGTTACTTTCTACACACCATGGAGACTGGAACACAAAAGAATTATGACTGGAATGAGAGTGGATATGGGACAAATTGGCGTAATGATTGTTTCTAAGTTAGAACAATGTGCTCAAAATCAAGATCAAAAGGTTTTGAGCAGACTGTGCTATATAAGAACACTTTAACTTGTAAAACGCATCAAACTACTGTAGAACATGTAGTGATGCTTTCATGTTTAACGGCACACAGGAAACAGCAGGATGTTGGCAGTTTACGGGGAGAGAAATTATATTCATTAAACTATCTGTCCCCGTCATTTTCTCGTGTGGGGCAGAGAGTAGCAGGCCCTTTCATATGCATGATAATATGCTCCTTATTTTGTGGATGTTTCATGCTTCGTGACTGTCTGCCTACTATCAGCATCATTTATCATCCCCACATCTCTTCCTCTTCATCTTTGCTCTCACTTGTTTGTCTTCCTCCCCTCCCCCAACCTTCAGAGCAGATTCATTACCAACAATGGTTTCCTCGCATCCTTGTTCTTCTTCTTCTACCTGTGCCTCATTAATTTGTAAAGAGGTACATAAAGAAACCATAATTTTGCCTGTCACTTGCGTCGCATCGCAGAATTTGCGATTTCATTAGGTATGTACTATTCGTCAGCATCATTCTAATCACCGTCAGCCCCACCGTCACCCACATCACTGCTGCCGTCACCACCACTACCAACGTCAGCAATGCTCCCACCTCACCGCCATCATCATCATCGTCATCGTCGTCGTCATCATCGGCACCATCGTCATCATCGTCACCATCATCGTCATCATCGTCGTCATCATCGTCATCATCATCATCACCACCACCACCACAACCACCACCACCATCATCATCATCAACAACATCATAAATATCACCACCATTATCATCACATAACACCATCACTGTTATCATCATGACCATCTTACCACCACTACTAGGCCTACTCGATGACCATCACTGCCATGCTCATCGTCATTTTCATCACTTTTACCGTCATAATCCGCATCATTTTCTACTTCGTCACCCTCCCCATCATCATTCACATCGGCATCACCTATTACCAACTGATTACGGCCATTAATCACCTTTATGACATGACCACATCACTGTGGTATTGCTATCACAATCATAACCATCCTCATTGCCGACGTCATCATCTTTAGCGTCGTCATTATCATTGACGTCATTATCAACACCATCTCTTCATCCACCGCCTTGGACAATGGGTTATATAATTATCCCGGAGTGCTTTGTTCTGTCAGTAGTATACGTGTAAATCCCTATATGATGTTATCAGATCCTCGCAAATGAACAACATCTTGGAATATTAAGTTCAAGGTGTAAGAATTATTTTGCTGAATCACCGACTGGATATCTCTTTGGGTTTTTTTTTTTTCTCACGATTCCAGAAATGTATGCACAAACCTAAAACATTGTTCCACCCAGTATTGCCAGCGGATATCCCTTTCCGTATTCATTCTCTATATAAAGATACTATGTAATAAGAGGTTGGTGAATGCATCAACTCTGTTTACAAAATGAATTATTACTAATCAATTTTTACTGCATTTGATCAACGACTGAACACGACTATACATACTTATTGATAAATATCTATTCATTTATTGATCGATTTGTACACCTCTGTTTATTCACAATGATGCAGGCCTTTTATATACTCATCGTGCATTGTTAGTCTAGTTGTCATGAAAATGTTTCAAAGATAACGAAGTGATACAGCGGTTCTGGTGTATAGGCTTATTAGAGATATTTTTTTAGAGCTGATCCCGCGCGTGGACGGGAGGAGGGGGGGGGGGGGCGCTAGAAGCTGCATTTTACGAATATCAAGCCTCATCTTAAATTATTATCATTTTTTTTTTAGCTGTGATGACTGTGTACTTTTCCAAATACATTCAATGTCCAGCGAATATGAGTTTACTGCGTACTTAGAACAGAAAACTGAAAACAGGTCGAAATGGCATACGTAAATAACAAGAAAAGGTGTTACGCAGTTGCATAGGAAAGAAATGTTGCTCTTATTTTTATTGAAATATAAAAAAATAGGTAAACAGGAATGAAATACCACAATATTATGAATATAGCAGAGCTACGATATTATAGGCAAAGACAGAAAGGCCAGACCCTGTCCTATGCCCGTTAACATTAATTTTGACATAGAGTTGTTAGTAAGGTACTTGCTGTCTCGTGACTGCTACGTATAGCTCATTTCCACGTCTTCTTGAACGAAACTCACTCTCTGAGTTAATGTGTGGAAAACTAGGTTTTCCGTTACAATCGCTTGCTGTTTGTAATATGGTAGAACTCCATCATACCTACAAGAAAAATCATTCGACGGATGGTTTGTCATTCAGGTTGTCTAATGAACAATGATCCGTTCCGCACATGAAACGTTAACGTCACATGGACATGGAGTATATTTCTTAACCCCTCCCCCGGCGCCCGAATACTCTCCAATCAATGATAACTTCACTGTTGCATTTTGCATTACGCTGAGTTGTTATGCCGCTTGTGAAGAACCGTCGGACACATCCACGTCTCCCCAAATATAAATGCGCTTCCGTCAACTTAATTTCCTATATACGTGCATTTGCAGAAGTAATTCGAAGTGGCATATACAGCTAATAAGTAACTTGAACTTTTTACTTAATTTTGTAAACAAAATCATATCACATTATAAAAAAAAAAATAAGTAATGAATACTGTATAACCCCGGTGTGTCATCAGCATGCAAGCAAGATATAAAATTTCTCTGGTGTAGTGTCAACCAGCCTTGCCTACAGGTTGTTTCGATCGTTGCATTTGACCAGTCCACTCCATATTCATTCAGCACGTGTCGGGTTGCCTTTGTGGAAATGCCATTGTGTGCATGCAGTCGGAATGGCCAAAAAGGAATCGGAGAAAACACAATGAGTCAAGCGATTAGCGGTGGATTTACGGAGCTCAGCTTTGGCCATGACACCAGCGTTTACTTCTTGGCGTCCTGTCAAATGGATCAAACCATGAGGATGCTGCAGCGAGTTCACCTATAAGCTCGATCTTTTTCCCCCTCTCTTTCTCTTTGTTCGGCACACTATTTTGAAGGAGATTTGTGGGAAGCGGGAAATTGTGTTGTTATGCAAGTTGACTGTGCACTTGTGCATGGCTTACCATTGTGATGTCACACTTCCAGCAATGCGCTGCAGAAAGTCACCGAGTCATGTTAGGGGAAAACCGCAATATCAAATTGACGCTGTCAAAACATATGCCAACAATGTATTTACTCTCTCCATCTATCTCTCCTTCTCTCACACGCATCACATACTAGTATGCGGTTTTGTTTATGTGTTCTTTTTGCTTATCGACGTCACTCAACGAAATAATCATTGCGGATATGCCATTTGTTTGCGAAGTGCAGTTAAAGTGGATTTACTTTATGGTTTGGGTTAACCTGTGTATGTGTATAGCAATGAGATGCCTTGTAGAAAACCACAGCGCACGAACGACAATACATGTTGGGCTTGTGGGATGAGACGGCTTGGGACAATCAAGGGTGGAGATTATAGGTCCTCCATGACAAAGCAGGAAACTGGAAGGGAGGATGGGGAGGTGAGGGGAGGTGGAGGAGGAGGAGGGTGGGGGGGGGGAGGAGGAGGGAGGAGGTGGAGGGATAGGCAGTGAGATGGGGCGGAAGTTGATGTTGATTGACTATGATGATAATAAAAAAACACCTGTCTTCCTCTTAGTGTGGAGTTGTCTATCATTTCAATGGCAGTATAATTTATAGAAAATCGTTATATCAATGATGATGATAATGATGGTGGTAATAACGATTGTGGTAATCATCATCATAATAATATTAATCATAATAATCATGATGATGATAAAAGAAATAATAAACTCGATAATGACGATAATGATGATGATGATAATAATGATAATTATGATAATAATGATAATACTACTACTAATAATAATAACAAAAATAATAATTATTATTATCATTATGATGATGATGATGATGATGATGATGATGATGATGATAAGAGGAAGAAGAAGCAGGAAAAGAAGAAGAAGAAGAAGAAGAAGAAGAAGAAGAAGAAGAAGAAGAATCATAACAATGATAATAGACCTAATGATAAAAGTAACAAGGATTATGATAATAAGACACTAAATATAAATGGAAACATATCTGAATCCGTAGTAAATTCTCAGTTAAAGTAAAACGGTTGGAGAGTTAGGAAGAATGTTCAGCATATTCTGTATTTTATACATTTTGACACTAAATCAATATTCGGCTTTAGATCCTCAAAAATATGAAGAAAAGTTTTCGATAAAGAAATGAACAAAGATTTTTTTTTTTTCCAATCACCTTGCTTACTTGCCTCATACTCGCTGATTATATACCTCCCAAGTAATATAATGAGAAGGTCGGAGAACAATCAATTTAATCGTCACTCCCTTATCACTCCCCCTTTCTGTGTTTGTCACGATCAATTAATAGGTTTTTGATATGAAATAACTTCTCTAACCTCGAATCATCCGGTAACATTGAAACATCGTAATCCCAGCGAGTAAAATATGACTGCAAGGTCAGTCCGCAAAATATTACGTGACAGCTGTAACTATAGAGAGTGGGATCCACCATTGCGCCAGATCGAGTCTCTTTCTCCTATTGTTTCTCGCTTTCTCTCCCCCCCCCCCCCCAACTCCCCAACCCCCTTTCTCTCTTTCTTTCTCATTCCCGTTTTCTTTCAACACGCTGTGAGCAACGTCGTCTGTTCTCCGGATTTGGCAGTGCCCACTTCGGCCTGCAGACCAACAGTTCCGCTGTGAAGCTTTGTTTCGGAATGCCGTGAGGATCATGTGGTGATCACGCGTGCATAAAAGTGGTATCAAGTGATTTCTTTTTTGATATGTATATAAATATACTATTATGACAATCATTTCGGAAGCTACAAGCACCTTGTACTTATTTTCCCTTTTTTTTTTTTTTTTGCTCTTTTCCTGCGCTCATGAATGTTGTGATAAATAATTCTGTATAAACAAAAACCAAGTTTGATGTTGTTCCTTTTTTTAACCACCACAAAAGCATCGGTTTCCTGCCATACATGAATAGAAAAACAGATAAAAATGTAATACGAACGTCGAAATATTATGCTGATGATTGATAAAATTTGTACACATATGGTCGCAAACGTTGATACTTTGACATACCCAATCAATGACTTAAGAGCAAGCACTGTTAACTTGCGCATTATCATATCTCTCTCCTGTAAGATAGTCGTGTCGATATAAATTTAATGGCGGTTATGAATTTAACACAAGTTGGATAAAGTGCCCATTGTGGGTCAAAGAAATTGAATTATACACTCCTGGAAATGAATTCCAAACACTAAACCTCATCGAAGGTCCAAAAACGCTGTAAAACCTTTGGCATTCCAAAGATGCATAATTCTATTTCAAGCTGGACTTTATAGACATCATTGGCATAACTTCAAGAGTCTGTTTTGCTTTTATGGTATAAAGAGATGATTGTTTTGTGGAGATGAGGCTTCAGGTTTCCAAGTTGGTTTTTTTTTTGTAAGGTGATTAGAAACCTCTTCTGAAATACTATTATGACAGAGCATGCAATTCTAAGTGGAATTCAAAGTTTATTGAATGAAAATTGATTTTGAAATGGCTGAGATATCTAAAACAAAGCGTTCCAAATAAAAGGTGGGACCCATCTTCTTTTATTTGTTTTACTTTGTCTTTTAGGCTATCTCAGCCCTTTCAAAATCGATTTTCATAAAATAAGCTTTGAATTCCTCTTAGAATTGTATGCCCTTTAATATTTCATAAGTGGTTTCCAAATTATCTCTCAAAAAAGTTAAAAGCGGAATCCCCATCTCAAACCAAAACTATACCATCCCTTTAACAGCGAGAGCAACAAGCGAAGATGAAAATCACGAAGCCATATATATCAGTATATACATGTGAATTCAGTGCAAAGCAGGACTTGATTGTCCAGAGTGACCCATCCATGACTAGGCATAAATCAATAACATGAAAATATCAAATTCCCCCAAAGAGCGAATTTAACGTATTCTGACTCAATTGGAATTAATTCCAGAACAAGACGATTTTTTTTTCCAGATGTAAGCACATGATCTCAATACTTTCAAAATCGCAGGAAGAGATCCGGTTACAAACATTGTATAACAGTTTCAATCATTAAGCAACTCTCAAGAATATACAGTTTTATAGTTATTAATGAAGCTATGCACAAACTACTGAAGTCAACTATACATTACTGTGTTGAATTCACTTCGTTTTTCATCCACAAGATTTCACTTTACAAATATCTTTATGTAATTCGAGGCTATTTTTTTTTCGAGGGCTCTTGAGCTTTCATACTTCGATAACACACGCACAAATACACAAACACACATAGACACGTACGACTGGGGATATACACTCAAACAGAAGCATATGTAGATACGAAACATAATTATAAAAAATATATATATGTGTGTGTGTGTGATTGAAGTATTATATATTATGTTTCTACAGGCAGATGAACAGATACATATATAAATTATTATAAACACACATGTATACATCATAAAGGTACATTTTATGTGTGTGCTGATTGTGATATAATTGTTATTAGCACTATAAAGTTATCGTATTATCGTCATAAACTTAGATACTAGTATCTATATCTATGACTGTTTTCATCATTGTTTTGGATAGAGCAATAACAGTTAGCGAAGGACATTCGGATAATAACCGAGAGTTGAAAATTATTTTGGGAAGAGTATAATCATATAGAGTACGCGAAAGAAGTAATTATTAACTAGACCGACTCCCAACCAAAAGCGAGAGATTTTATCGAAAATAGCAAGTTAATTTGCTTGAGCTATGAGGTAGCGGAAAAAATAGCTGCTTTTGTCGAAGGACTGTCACTTTCATATAGTCTTATCGAATTATGAACAAATAATGTAGTTTTTAAGATACAATGAGCCAGAAAGTTGCACCCAGCAGGAAAATTTCACTTTCGTTCTATTTTCTTCCAATCAAACTAGAGTAGATTAAACAGGAAAACAAAGGATGAATCAGAACACATGTAAAGTATTTAACATGAAGGTTTTCTTTCCTTTTACTTAGGGTTTTACCCCGATTCCCTCATATCATTTCGATTGGGTGATGCTTCGTCACTTCATAATGTCGCTATATGATAACATTCACAAGGTTAATGATTGTAACTAGCCTCTCGTTCCCTTATCAAACAAAAAGAAAGAAAGAAAGAAAGAAAGAAAAAGAAGAGAAAATAGAACAACGGACCGCAACAGATGGCTAAAGCCATCAAAAATATTGTTTACCTACGTTTCCAATAAATACCTATCACGAGTGAGAATGGAGAGATAGAGGGAGAGGGGAGGAAACAAGAGAGCGAGGGGGAGAGAGACTAAAATACCACAGCTACAAGTTTTGGCAAGCCCTCGACATGCCTGTGGCCTAGCTATCCCGCTATAGCTGCGCTGGATAACAATAGTCGCGAGCAGACAACTCCGGCCAGCAGCGGCCGTGAACGTGCAGGTTGCTGATCATAAAAATGAGCGCATACACACCCAGAAATTAATCCACAGCTGTTGCAAAATGATGCCAACATTTTCCTCCATCTTCCTGTTGCCACCCCCCCCCCCTCTTCCCCACCCCGACCCTCTCTTTTCTGTCCCCTATTTTTCTTGCTGGCGTTAGCAGTAAAGCACAGTGTCTGATATATCGCGGGACAAGAGAACGAACATGCCCCCACCCAAAACAACCCTCTCTTGTTTGTTTGCTCGCTTGTATCATTTTCTGAAACTCTTCTACATTGACCTTTGGTACATCATGGCAGTAAAATACGATACCATTACTCTATTATAAGCCAAGATGAAACGTGAGCAGTGATACCATCCATTACAGTGAAGAATCTTTAATAAAGTGTCGTCCTCTAGCAACTACAATGACAAGTTCAATATTGTTGCTTTGTTGAAATTTATGTGATTCAAAGTTCCTATCGATATCATATACTCATGTAAGCGTTATGGGTATTGCTTTGTATTACTTTATATGGAAATAAAACCATTTGAATTGAATTGAATTAAATTGAATTGTTCCTGTATAGAACCATGAGAACAGAGGGCAGATAATGCTGTTCTTTACTTTTGTCTTCTCTCATTCCACGAATCATAACTTACACCAATTCTGTTTGTCACAGTGTGGGTGGGGATGGGAAATATGAATATGGTTTTAATTATCGATTTAGCTTAAAAGACTTGGGGGGCTCGTCATGATCATTGTATAGATCTGTGAAGAATCGCGCAGCCTCACCCATCCCCTCCAATCCTGTCGTGCGTGCAGCAGGCAACATTTCTACGTGGTTAATTTGTAAAATCACACTCTTACATTGGCAATACTGCTGACAGCTTGCTAACCTGATTGATCCTGAGGCACCGTCCCCCGTTGTATTGTCAGCCATCACCTGTAAAGAGGCCAATCAAGGGATGCGGGCAGCACTGCAAATACGTTGCCATGGTGATAAGTGTTAATGAGCAATGATCGGCAAGAACAAGCTCGCTTAATGAAGGAATCAGACAAGATCCTACTTCCATATATAGTCACTTGTTTAGTTTCCTGAATTCGTTCTATTTTTAGCACATTATTCGCCTGCACGCTTGGATTCTCATTACAAAATAGGAGTGGTATATCTAATAGCTCTTGTTATCATTTCTGGACTACAGCTAGATCTTATATAAAATCAGTACGAATGGCAAAATTATTATACTTCTTTTTTATGTAAATATTCTTTTCGTACTTGTGGTATTCATTTTTTATGCTTTATGTGCCCTTATGTTGTATACCATCTGATTCTGCCACCATTTCGTCGTTAATTCCTCGATCGTCTTCATCAATCACCCATCAATCTGTAATCCATTACTCTGCCTAATTATCTGTCTTCCCATATTCATCTCTCTTCATAAACCATAATAATCTACATGTTTAATTTTGGAGAATATCTACAAAAGACAAGCTACAGGGCCAAGAAAAGCCGTCTTATTTATACCGTGTCGAAGTATGTTCCGTCGGTTAATGGTAAATATAGTATTGACTCCCTGATTTGTTTTGTTTCAATTTGTTCTGTAATGATGTCTCGTTTTGGCTCATCTTTTTTTTTCTACGCGATCATGCAGCTTTTAGGTTGTTTTTTGAATGTTTTTTGAAAGTATTTCCTTCGATCATTTCTTTGACTTAAAGCGAGAAACCAGCGATTTGCAGTCGGGCCGACTGCTGCGTGATCTGCATAACTGGCTCCTGCAGCTTGCAACGTTCACCCATGTTTAGTTTGCCGATCTATTATAGTTTTAAATAGGAATATCTTCCTAATACAGAATACTTGAATTTTGCGAGTATGTACACTGCTATGATTATCTAATAAAATACTGTATGGAATGTAAGGTTAGATTGTTATGTGATTTTGTCTTTCAGTAGGAAACAAACTTTCTTTAAAAAGGACTATTTACATACCAAATACTTTATTTTGATATAATATGATATAAATGAGATTAACATTTTTTAGTTTGAGAGAGAAATGAATTTGTGCGTCATAACGTATTTCATAAAACTATACATTGAACTCATGACAATAATGCGACTTTAATATAAAAACGCATATTTCTTTTCTATATTGGTCATACTGAGAAATGTCGCAAGCATCTTGTTTATACTGACGAACAAGAAGAAATTAGTCGTGACACTGCTAAGCGCGTCTGTAATATATAGGCCGATAGAGGTCATGTGCCTTCTTAATGCAACAGAATGAAGAGTGCATTTTGAAGACGAAATACGGAGACGCCCTCTATGACTGTCAAACATTAATGTCAGTGCAAATCGTGCTCTGTAACGAAGCATTATACAACGCTCCCTGCATGCTGTATAATAGTGGCGTTCAACAGGTCGATTCTTTCTACAATGAAAATGATCTTAAAGAGCCGTTGAGGTAGCCCATAAGTTATGATTACATCTCATAAAATATGGCGTGCCATGTTTGTGTGGATGTTTGTAGGTGCAGGTGGGTAGTGGAGGAAGAGGAAATTTTATTGGCAGCTATATTACAAGGTACAATTTATTGTATAAGAAAGTGATGTGTCATCTTTAGGTTAGTATGGAATTCCACACCATTTTTGCCCGGTTGACGATACCTATAAAGCACTCCCGAAGCGAACCCATAACACAGAAGCCCCTGACCTCTCTTCCTTTCATGTTGGGATCATTTTAAAGTTGATTACAGTTGTGGACGAGTTCTAATCACAGAAAATGTCACAGGATGCTACAGCTTAAATCAAATAAAATTGTGCCAAGTTTCAGAGGTCCAGCTAGCTTCCATGCGGAAGAAAACATTAGCTGTTTAAAATACATTTAAAAGCGTGGTCAGGAGGGGTGAGAAAAGTGAGGGGGTCTACATAACTGTTACCAGATTGCTCCACCCCCGTAACATGTAATTATTGATACCCTATAATAAACACCATAAAATATCATCCTTTGTTGCCCCTTTAAATTAGATCTACCTCACACACCTCCAACCCCCCCCCCCACGAAAATTCTCGCTAACACTCATGACCGAAACATCCGCAAATCAAGGATATTGAAATTGCTTTACGAACTCTGGTGAACTTGTATCAATGTGAGTAAATTACACTTTACTCTATGGTACTTTGCGCATCTGTCCGCAGTGTACAAATTATCACTTTTTCTTTTATCTGTATATCAAATTCTGTATATCAATTCATTATATCTGTATATCAATTTCTTATATCTCTTCCACGCCTATCTTCTCTCTTTTTGTTATCTACTCATTAATTTCGCATTCATGTGAGTGTTTGTTAACTTATATCGACATTTGCCATTTACAGCTATAATTCTATGACACGATATACTACAGATCAATCACTGTCAACGCAAAATGTTTCCTTTATTATATAATTGTTTATTGGTGAAATTGTATTCGCCTTGTAGAACACAATAAAGCAATCTAGCAATATAGTGCCAACATCCCCCTTTACTTATCGTCTTGCCCCCTTACTTTGCAATAGTTCTACCCAAACATTTAAGTATGCGGAGGCCTTTTCAAATGAGGTAAAAAATGTAACTCATTATCCTCACATACCGTTTTCATTATTTTTTTTAACATATTGTCACTTGCATACAGAAAAGAAAAGAATCAAATAAAAGAATATTACACAAGAGATTTAGGAGAGAACGACTGAAAAGTGAAGGTAGAGGAAGATAAACAGATAAAAAAGAAGCACTATCAAACTGTTGGCCTAAAAAGATAACAGGGAAAGCGAACAGGTGCTATTTTCTCCCCATCAATCTGTAATCGTTCACTCAAAGACTTATTTTCATGAAGAGGGCACCGCAGTAGCATACTCTTGGCATCACTAAAAACTTCCCTAATGCTGATCAAAATACATCTTGACTTACAGCCAAAACTTCTTTAGAAAATAAACAATTTGCAGTCAGTAACACTAGCATCACGTCGAGATTTGTACATTGAAAACAATCGCCGTGTTTGTCATGCAAAACAGAAGGAAACTATAAAAAGCCATTTCGTGCTTAGCGCAGGTCATAAAGGGACCCCAAAGTTAGTATTTTTGGGCCTCTCATTCAAAATAAGTATTGACATTTCAAACTGATTATGACTATATTAGTCATTTCGATAGTACGCGATTAACGCTGGCCAACAAAAGGGGACTAAAGTACCGTCGAAAAAAAAAAAATGCCTACCACAACATTGCCCATGCAGAGGATCTGAAAGTCACATGATGAATTTCACTGCCACCAAACAAACAATAACGTTGCGATAACGTAAACAATTATACAGCTACATTCACGTACACTGCAGCTATACAGGGCCATCAAGGGAACATTTAGGCTACGTTGAAAACTATAAAAAGCAAACAATGGCCACAGTACCTCCCAATTTTATTTGTGAGTGTAATGGAGGCATTACTAACAGAGTTTTGCACATTGCCACTATTTTTTTCCTAGCAAGTTTCTGAAAATAAAGCCGTGTTCCTCACTTTTCAATGTATACATCACTGCCTCTGGTGTCTGAGGGAGGAACAAGTCTTTCTCAGCAGCGAAATGTATAAGGTGAAAAAATATAAAAACAGATTTAAAAAAAAACACTTAATCGGCACTTCGTTCATTTTCCATCTGAGAAGATGGCTGGATAACCCATATTCAGCTACGTTAAGCTGGTCTTCCATGGGGTCCAGTTGGATGTGAGGTGGGACCACTTCACCGGGTTTAACACCTTGCTCTTTGCGATGAGTGAATGAAGCGGGATCTCTTACGTGCATGAGTTGTTACTCTCTCATACACGGGACCTCCATTTTATGTCCTATCCGAGGGACAGAGTGTTTTGCCTCTTGCTAGAGGGGACACAGCATTGCTCGGTCCAGACTCGGGTTCGAACCTGGGCCGCGTGATCGTGAGGCAGACGCGCTACCGACTGAGCCAACTCACCACCCTTGTCTTTCACCTCTGTCTCAATAGTAGGGCCTATTTCTTGTTTTGGTTATCATCTTAATGTTGTTGTCATCATTACTATTATTACGATGATCATCAATATTAGTATCATTTTCATCACTATATTGTCATGTTATTATGATGATTATTATTGTTGTTAATATTAAGTTATGACAATAATAACAGTAAGAATAATGACAATTACTATTAATATCATCAATTGATATCATAATTATTATCATTATTATTCGTACATCCTAATCGGGAGGCATTAAAAAGTTTGCAACTGAAATTTTACAAACGATTTGGCTTGGAGCCATCACGTCTATCAGATATGCTTTAGTCTCTGACTTATTTTTTTTTTTTTTTTTTTTGGGGGGGGTTCAATTATCTTTATTTTATTTCTATAACTTTACATAACAAAATATTCATTTTTTAATGTATGCAAACAATATTCAATCAACAATAATCATTTAAACCAAAAACATAATTAGTGAGTGACATCAAGACATACATCTTAAATTTGTACCCAAACTCACACATAGCGCATACAGAAATGCCGTCCTTACTAACGGCCCTAACCCCCATGCAGTGTTGCAGTGTTAGAGTTCCCGCTCACACCCTAATCCATACACTTCAATGAATTATATGTAACACGTCTAATATTGAATTCCATAATGTACTTATACGCTATACAAATAAATGTTATCACAAACAATAGGCGTTACCAGTAAGCGACAGGAAAAAACCCCATTAATTTGAACCAATGTAAAACTAATCTATATCCTTAAAGGCTTCCACCGTGCTCAATCAATCAAATTAAAACAAAAACAAAAACCCATTAAAATGCTTTACTCACTGGATTATTCAAATATTTCAATTAATTAACATAATCATTCCCACTTCATTAAAATTTATGCAAACCTAATTTCACTCCTATAATTGCCAGTTTCCTTTCCTGTTTAATACTTTCTAACATTTTTTTTTTCTGAATTATGTTAAAGGATGGTAATGTACCTGTACATCTTGACTTTTATTGAAATAATTCATTTAGCAAAATGATCAAAGAATTGACAAATGTAACAAATACTGCCCTCACTTTTTCATCAGTATACTCAAAATTATTTTGACCGTCTTTTATCTTGAAATTATTCAATTTTTAGTATTTTCTATATAAAGATATTACATTTTCCGTGAATTTACGTCTCCTAATTGTATTTTCCCTCATAAAATCTTCAATTCTAAATCAAACGTAACCACATCTATGTGCTGGACTTTAACGTCATCCTCTCATGCAATACTCGACTTACTAAAATATCTCCCAACATGCCCAAGTGTAAAATTCAAATGAACAACCATCATTACCAAACGATTTATTACCATTCATTTCTTTTAACACGTTATAACACTCTTCTTTTGTCACTTTACCTTCACATGATTTTTTTTTTTACCTTTCTTACATAATCTTGTGAAAACAGTATTATCAATTATTCGTATATTTTTTAATACAATTTCTCATAAAAATCTTCGATAATCTTTAATATTTTATTCTTATCTCTTATCATTTCCTTTTCTTCATTATATCATTCCTCGATAACACTTCTCTTCTAATCAAACGTAAAAAGTTTTTCAAAATATTGTGTATTATTTTCCCCTTTTCCTACCCATTCCGCTCTCGAACGAACCCTTATCCCTTGTTGTAAATTATCATACATGCTTCTTGACATAACTTTTTAAATCTTCGATATCGTCAACCATGTTTGGAAGAAGAGCTAATAATGACTGTTTTTCCAATTCCTCAATTTCCTTTTTTAGCTTTTAACTATTTTAAATTTCCACATTTTCATTTTCATAAAGTCCCATAACAATATTTTTTTTTTCTGGAATTTGAGGTATCAATAGTTTTTTCAATTCTCTCATCCTTTAACTCATCTTATCAAGAAATACTTTATCTTCACAAATAGGCCTACTATTATTAATTTTCCAATCAAGATTTTCCAAAAACAAAATTGCCCACCAAATTCCTACATCGTATTCTTTTACTAGCATCATATGGAGTGATCGCTAATAAAATATCATGTGACTGAACTTACTTATCTAAATTTAAAGAAATGTTGTCTGAATCAAGGTTGTTTTTGCTTAAACGTAAACTGCTTTAGTTTAAAGGTATAAGCCCACATTTGTAAACCTGCAGCAATTGGTCTCATAGTTAGCATGGAGTTTGGGTATGATTGCAGTAACACCTGTGCAAAATTTCGTTCCAATTAGTCCATTACTTTCATAAAAATAAATGAAAATGCACCGTAATCCGTATGCATGCGTATAACGCTCGCTATGTATAGCTCCGGTCCACGTACGTGTTACATGTACAATGTACGTAGCTATAGCCCGCGCTCGTAATTAGATTTTGGGTCGGGTTGACCCGGTTTGAAAATTGATTTTAAAACGATGATTTTCTCTCTTTTATCGAATGGTACAGACAAAGAGCGACAGGTGAGGTATGTTACTGTTATAACTTGTACTTGAAGTCATATTGGACCTGTTTTATGCAGTTTTGATTTTCGTGGGTTTGCAAATGTGGGCTAGTACCTTTAAATGACACTTACGCAAAGCTCCTTACGCAAAGCTCCTGTGAATTTGTTTTTCACCAGGAATTTTTGAACGCATGTAAGCTAATTGTCTATCTAAAATCAAATTACAATCTTCTACAAAAGCCAGCGAATATTCTGGAGACTACATCTTTGAAAAAATTTCATCTAAATTATCTTAATTATCTTTAAAAAATGGGTTGTTCCTTTTCTTTATCACGTGTGGGAAAATAAGCATTTCCCAATACAATTTTGTCTTTAAATATTACATATCTTCCACCCTCATCTATTTTCAATTCCCCTATATAGAAATGTTCAAAACCGAGGATATTAAATTGAGTACATTCCCCTTCTGTGATTTGTTCCGTGTGCAAAAAAAGAAACCATTCCCACTCTGATTTCCATATATCTTATACACGTAGTGTGCTATGTCTCTTGAAGAAAAACAATATCCCCCTCTTCTGTTTACATAAATTCTAAAATCTATACTGCTTTAACACATACGCACACACACACACACACACACACACACACATAGTTTCGCCTGTATCAAGAATTAGGCGATGTCAGCATAATAACAGACAATATCCGAACTGTACACACAATATTTCTAATCAATGCACAGTGTTTCTAATTAGTCCATGATAAATTCAGATATGATCATCCCAGATGAAGAAATGCATACTTTATTTGATCAGAAAAGCTTTGCAGCTGCTTTAACTCACCAGCTATTCAAGCCACTATCTTGGGCATCCTTTCGTTCCGATTCTTCAATAGCAGCTTGTAGGCATAATACAATCTTGGCATGTTGCTGTGCTTTTTCATTTGTGTTTTTGTTTTTGAATTTGTTTGTTTTTCTGTGCTATCTGTCTTGTTATCTGTTCTGTTTTTAATTACTTTATATTTCCATTTGTAAGTTTTTGAGTCGATTTTTTGACTTGTCCACAGTATACAAGTTCTGCTTTTTAGTGGACCCCATTTTTTTCTTTTTCCTCAGAGCGTGGATAATGTAACAAGCTTGCTTTTTAAACACTGTATAGGCTGCATGATTTTAATTCGTTCATTACCTCTAATCGTTATCGTACTATCAAATATTGTGTACTCAAGATCATTTGTAATTTTCTTCTGCTATGTTCAGTGGAAGATTGAAAGGAATTGAATGTTAATTGTACGCAGTATATTGACATGTTTGTATATTGTAGTTATCATTACTATACAGACGAAACTTTTGTAATCACACGCCCGCATACATACACACACACACACACACATATATATATATATATATATATATATATATATATATGTGTGTGTGTGTGTGTGTGTGTGTGTGTATGCGGGCGTGTGTTATATATATATATTTAAGTGTATATATGTATATGAATATATATATATGTATATATATATATATATGTATATATATATATATATATAAAGATTGAAATATAGTTAAAAAAGATGTAGGTATATGAGTGTGTAAACTTTCATGATCACGGACATTTACCTTGAAATGTGAAGAAAGTACTTGCAGATCAACAACAACAACAACAAAAAAAAAAACAAACAAAAGGAAACCAGAGCAAAGTGTAGCGTAGGGATGAGACAGCACGAGGGATATAGATAGGATAGGAAAGCTTGTTTTATTTTAGGAAAACAACCGAACAGTTATACTTATAATGTAAACACCGATATATTAAATTTTTGTCAATTTGAGATAACATTTGAGATCGGAGATGCTGTAAGACAAAGAAATAAGTATTTGAAATGTGTGTGATGATCTTAACGATATCTTCAAAAATATTTCTTGTTAGAGTGCAGCATCATCGAAAAGATTACTATTATCTATTCGATGATGACGCTAAAAAAAAAATAAAATGGCGTTTATCTGTTTTTGCATTCAAACTCTTTAACTCTACCAAGTCTAAACTTTAGCTGAATTTATTTCTTGTTTTGCATTTTACACAAAAAAGACACTTCCCTTTTTTTAATCAGATGGACAGGATTTAGTAGACGAGAGCATTATAATTCGAAAAGTAGACACGAATTCCTGTCGTGGGGACTTATATATGTATATATATATATATATATATATATATATATATATATATATATATGTATATATATATCATATGACAACTTCGGTGAAAGTTGTCCGAGCTATATTTTGTAAATAAAGAATTCCCTGAGATTGACGTTTCGAACTGAGTTGACTGTTTAGACTACGACGTAATCCATATTAGCATTCTGTAAGATGTAAGAAAACAAAATTGAACAAAAAATAGTCATTCTGAGCCGTGAATCTAGGTTCCTTTACACATGTCCGCACACTTCAGATTGACCTACTGGTGCACCCGCGTGGACAAATAAATTGATAGATTGGCACAGGAAAGAGAAGGGGAGAAAAGGTTGGAAGAGAGGGAGAGAGAAGGATTATTCTACTTCTTCTCTAGATTTCTTTGTGAGTCTGAGTGCGTGAGTATGCGTACTAGTATTTGTGTGTGTGTGTGTGTGTGTGTGTGTGTGTGTGTGTGTGTGTGTGTGTGTGTGTGTGTGTGTGTGTGTGTGTGTGTGATGTGTAACCTGACACGTTAAAAATCGGCGGGCACTGGAGAAGCAATCTGTTGGCGGCACGCGCGAGCAGATGCGGTCATAAAGCGGTGGTCATACAAAAGGGCTAGAAACCTGGTGTACAAATAGAGAAAAGAGACAGAGAGAGAGAGAGAGAGGAGAGGGGTGGGGTGGGGGCAGGAGACGGCGTAGACGGAAGATTGGTGGAGAACAGAAAACTTTTTCGGACAGGTGCCGTGTGTGGGTGGCGGCATCAAAATCCACCTCTGTTCTGTAATGCGTTGTGGTTGGCGTTGACGAAAATTAACGGATTAGGCCATTAATGCCTTTGTAAAAGTCAACTCTCCATTGTCAACTTGGGTAGAAAACCCCTTCAACTGAGGAGTATACCCCATTTGGTTTTTTCGGTTTTTCCCGCCCTTTCTAGGACTAGAAAGTGAATGAGATCAGCATGTACTATGTATATGTTTTCATGCATATGGTGTGTAATACAGTCATATACACGTGTATTAAGATTATATATATATGTATATATATATATATATATATATATATATATATATATATATATATATAACGTCCGCCTCAGTCTAATTTCTTTCAGTATTTATATATATATATATATATATATATATATATATATATATATATATATGTGTGTGTGTGTGTGTGTGTGTGTGTGTGTATGTGTGTGTGTGAGCGTGTGATAGTTGAATATTTGTTGTGTTTTAAAAAGGCGTGTTTCTTTTCTTTTTTTTTCTTTTTTTTTGAAGGTACAAGCTGTTCCTACAGGTTTAGGTGGGTCCTAACCTGACTCCGTACAGCGCGAACTCTCGCTGACGAACCAGCAAGAGAGTGCATTTTCATACTGCCTTTTAAAAATCGCCTTTACGTGATGTAATCATTTGAAAGAAAGATGAATGTATATATGTATGTATGTATGTATTCATATGTAATATACACTGTATAAAAAGTGTGTGTGTTGTTGTTGTTGTTGTTATTGTTTGTTTGTTTAGTTTGTTTTTGTACCTTATGGCAGAGGGAGGAGGTTTGAAATAATCATCATTACTTTGTTGTATCCTTAGATTTAATATAGATGCTTTCCCCTCAGATCTGAGGTTGCATTTTCAAGACTCTATGTTGTTCTTAGACACTAAAAACAAATTAATGATACACATGAAAGATAGAAAGGAATGTGAAACAGAGCAAAGCAAACGAAAATGAATATTAAAAACAATCTACGTGAAAGATCCCTACACAGTCTTAGAAGACATCTCAATTTAATCATGTTAATATAGCCGTACAATTTGTCGTTATGTTGTGTGTGTATGTGTGTGTGTGTGTGTGCGTGCGTATGTTTCTTTCGTGAATCTGAATAGATACGAGATTGTGTGTATTGGCATTTGCACTGTGTGGCGTGAGTGTGTGTGTTTTTACGGTGGGTGTGGACACTTAAATCGTCAGTCCACCCGGCATTAATTTTCTTCTTTTTTAAGATTCTTATTTCTAGCCTCAAAGGTAGAGTCAAGGCAGTTATGTTTGTACGAAATTTAAGATTCTGTACTTGTTATGTTGACATCAAAACTAATACAATCATGTATACTTTCAATATTGTGTTGTTTTGTTACTGTGAATATTTGTCGTAGATCTTATGCACGCATCTTTTTGTTCATTATGTGACATGTCATGCTTTGTGAATTTATTTTCATTTTCCATCTGCACTTAAGATGACTGGATAGTTCATACTCAGTATCCATGCATTGCCAGAGTCTTCCATATACAAGAGTCCAGTTTTATGTAGGCATACCTACTTCACCGGGTTAGCACCCTGCTCTTTACAATGAGTGAATGAGGCGGGATCTTCTACGTGCATGAGATGTGGCTCTCTCGCACACGGAACCTCCATTAGATTATGTCATAATATCGGAGGCACAGTGTTTTGCCTCTACAGAGGAGGTGGGGGGGGGGGGGACATAATACACAACACTGCTGAGCAGGACTCGAACCCGGGCCTGTTCCCGAGCCATCCGATTGCAAGGCAGATACGCCACAGACTTATTCGGAGCCTGAACAGTCCAGATAATAATGATCTCATACAATGAATTACTGCGTGTATACATTGAAGGTAATAAAAAGAAAATTTAACTGTTGTTAATATTCTGAGATATTTTCTTACTGCAGATGTCTTGCTTTCTTTTATTGGACTTCCAAGAAAATTTGTAATTTCGATAATATTTTCACAAGAAGTGAATATCATGCATATAAGCTTCACAGTTAACTGCGCATTCAAATTATATTTGGATATATTTAGTGTATATCATAATATTATGAATATTGCTTTCTTGCACGATATGATTTGTACACTTATATTCTTTGTTATTGAAAATGATAATGAATAAACGAAATGAAACGGTTATAACTTACGTTGATTTTAGTATGACTTTTCCCTCCACGTATTTCAACTAACCAGGCTAACAATTTCATTAAAAGTTGGCATCTTTCAGCCATGATTTATGATGTTGATTGTGTTTATGATAAGTGCTATGCATGACAATATGATTCTCCTTTGCAAGCAAACAGGAATGAATGTACATGAGCTTCACATGTTGCCGGATTTCTGGGTGTGCATTGGAGGTAGTCACTTGTAAGTCGTATTCCTGGGTTTGAGAAAGAAAAAATGTACCCATCGCGAGTAAGTAATAAAAAGGATGTTTCCTGCTTAAATTGAAAAACCAACTATTTGACCATGTAGTGTGCTTTGTTTCCAAGTCACATCGAAACGAAATAGCGCGTTTTGGGACTTTTTTGTCGAGAGATTCTAAGATCAGAAGATTAAACAATGAACCACACCATTAAAAAGAAGAAGAGGAAAAGGTATCGATAAAAAAAAAGATCGTATTCTGAGAATATTGTTGCATAGGCACAATGTGACAGACGCAAATCCTTTTTGTTAGCGATTGCTGTAACATTATTATATCTTCATCTCCATCTCTGATATTCAAATGTACATCTGCTCAGCAAATTCATTGACTTTTCTCTCCCTGTCTCTCTCTTTCTCACCGACAGAATCTATGACGACTGTGTCAGCTTTTCTAATCTCACCCCTCTCTCTCTCTCTGCTTTTGCCTTTCAATGTCTATTATAGCTCAATCAAGAGAACACTGTATCTCGCTGTCGCTTTCTTTTTATCCTCCTTGTGTCGTTGTTCGGCGAGCAGCGGGGACGCGCGCACCCAAGTTGAACCGCGCGTAACAATGGGCCGACGCGTACCACACCTCGGAGTAACAATCCAACACTACCACCGACTCCCGCTCCGATTGATTCCTCCTCCTCCTCCTCCTAGCCAAGATTTCCACAGCGAATCACACAGCGATGGTATCCCCCCCAACATCATCAGTCTCTCTCCTCGCCTCTCTCACCGACGCCGTCGCATTCTTCCACACTCTTTTGTTCGCTCTGCCCGCAGTCATTTTGCTCGCTACAGGTGACAAGGCCACCAAGAGGACCTTTGGGCTCTCTCTGGCGCGTAATCATTCTTTCTTACTTTTTTAAAAAACCTTTTCCCCTATTTTACGGTGTCCCATTCATGACCACACTCTCCTCTCTTTTCCTCCTCCCATGTCAACGAAGACAACGAAACCCAGAAAATCTGTCAGAATACGGTTAGCTGGAGCCACGTGCCGCGAACAATGAGACCCAAATCGTGGCCCATTGACTCGGGGGTCAGTATGTTCCCCCGGCAGGTGGACGTGGTTTTTTTATTATATATTTGATTCACAAGCTTTATAATAACGAAACAAAACAAAACACAACAAACCCTTTTTTCTTACATCCCTGTCCCTTTTTAGGTCTTTTTCCCCCTCCTCCCCCCCCCCCCCTTTCTTCTATTTTTTTTTTCTTTAGGAATGCAAAACTGCGCTAAGAAGTTTGTGGCGGCATTATCTGTCGGAGTGAAGAGCGGCGGGCGGGCGAGTGGCGAGAGCCCGAAGACATGCTCACGCCCTGAACAGAGGCAGCATTCCTCCGGTCTGCGATGCGATGGATGCTGGCACGGGACGCTGGAGAGAGAAAGAGAGGGGGCAGGGAAGGACAGGGCGAGAGCAACCCCGTGCACCTGCTCGCCTCGCCCGCTTGCCAGCTCGGCGTGTTGACGGGGGTTGTTTGTTCGCGGCTTTTGTGCCTCCGTCCGCCCAATAGACACAATTCGTCCGACAACAATGGGCCACGGTTTCCTCGCCGCTGAGACGCAGTCTGCTGCATTGCCATACACTCCACGATGAATGGGACATCTATTATTCCATCATCGGGGCTTCGTTGTGTTGTCAAATTTGGCAGTTCGCGCGCAAGACAGCCATATAGTAGATTTCTTGATTTCGTGTTTTACCCCCTTTTTTCTGAATGAGTCTCATTGAGGTTCCCTGAGGCAGGTGCAGGAATCACACCACTGGTTCCTCCCTCCAAGGTAATCTTCCATATGAGCTTAGTACAGTAATGTGGCTTACTTAGCGCAAAACAATGCATCAATTTTGTTCTGCAGCTACCCCCCCCCACACACACACACGCACGCGCACAAATTCTGAAAAAAGAGAGAAATGTATAATTTGCGCGAGCTTGAACAAGACACAGTTTTTGTCCTCTCCTGCCCTTTCTTTGCCCATTCAAATTTGGCGGGAACCTTACAGGTGCTAGTTGTTTTTGTCATTGTGCCGATTTTTAATGACCAGTGGACCCTTTTTTCGGACAGGGTGGGGGAGGTTGGTTTTTTTATTCAATCAAAAGTTCAATACTGGGAAAAAAAAAACATGTTGTGCGGTGACCCATTCACAAATATCAGGGTTTTACTCTCCCTTGTTCGTTCCTCTCCCCCTGTTATGCGACTTTCGCTGTAAGCTCCCACAAAGTTAAAAGGGCGGGAAAGTGGCGGCTTTTGTTTCATGGGGAAACATGTTATGTCACAAAGAAACGATTTTTATGGTCTGCGTTGGTTCTGATGATTATAGATTTATCATGGTAGATGAATAATTTCATGTTTAGGTGTATCTTTCATGAGATTTCAGTCCGTGACGTTCATTTTCTGGTGTATCCCATCTTTGTTCTCGTATTACAAGTAGAGAACCAAGTACTCCGCAGATATTAATACCAGAGCATGCGGTTTTAACATAATGAAAGAGAAATGAGAAATATGCAGTAAGGAAGGCAGAGTCACGAAAATGATCTAGCAGCCAATAAAACAAACTATCCATCGTGCTGGTCTGTTGCTCTTGGAGTGGACTTAAAAAACATTACCATAGATTTTCATGCATTTGTGCTGCATGGCTTGTTCTGTTAATTCATACGCAGCAAGGTTAGTGAATTTGATATGATGTACATTGTATGTATGTGGTATGGTAGTGCGTGTATTATAGTGTGACAGACTAGTGTATTTATATAATTGTTACAGGTAATAATTTGAGAGTAAAGGATAAGGGTTTGGATGTTCGCATGTGGTTGATATTCATAGATTATTTAATCTATTTTTATTTTTGCAGTTGTTTTCTTTTCAGTTATGAGGGGATGAAATCTGAATTATTTATGTGTAGGCCTATGTTTGAATATGTATTGTATCATAATTTCCAATATCTATGTGTATTGAACCTCATGGAAAAAAAGACCCCTTTTCGTCGGATTAACGAACCTTTCGAATAACGAGCCCGATTTCATTTTCGGATTAACGAATCTTCGGAATAACGAACATCACCTCTGAAAACCTACCTGCAGTATGGTGAATGCAGTGAAGCCTGTTCTGAAGCCACATATATCCAAGATGCCCTGACGTTGCTCTGGGAGTTTTGGACTTCAAAAATTTTCGACTTCATCCACCAAATGAAGTTGATCACTCAAGAATCCCTAAGCAGTGATGGTCTGCCCCACACGTGTTCAGAAATACGACACTCATTTCACCTGCTCCTCTGCAACTCTATATTTTAACTAGGTCCTACTGGAAATCGGGAACGGAGGTGAAGGGGGAGGATAACGCAGTATTTGATTGCTGCTATGTCGGGCAAGCGTCAGGGAGCTTAGTAGAATAAGATTTCGCTGCATCTGCCTAAGTGGATAAACCTATCAATCACGTAGTCAGGGAGGGAGGAGTGCTTATCGTCATTTCATAAGTTTTGGCATGTCTTCTTGATGAGGATTTATTAAGGTTGCTACCGGAGAACTGCGAAAATACGGGAAATGTACGATGATAAATATCTTCATTTAGGTATTTATACAAAGCTGACTAAAATTGCTGTTAGCAGCAAATTGACTGCATTCCCTTATTTAACAGTAACATGTGCCAGAAGAAATAACCAGTCAGAGCGGGACACTGTAGATATTATGAAAAGCCATTGCGAGAAAACTGTCTAATCCATAGTAGGCCTACTTAACTGCAACCCAGAATATGCAGAAGGCGAATTCTTGACCTATTTACTAGTACACGACGCTCTATAATTAAGCGTGTTTCTGGCTTGGGAAACCATATCGCACTCGAGCATCCTCACCCCCTGCCAGTAAGATGTCACCAGGATGAAGGGAAGACCCACAATTTTTACTCACTTTTCATGAAAAACGAAAATAACAGGCACAGTCAGACTGGCTAAAGATCGAGAAGTTTAAGATCGCGATCTCAAACTTCTCTTAATTGCCAGTCTGACAGCGCCTAATGACTCTCTTGTCTGAAACTGTCATTCTTTCTGTTATCATATCCGGCAAATTTCAGGAACTCCATGTAGAATGGACTGCCTATAAAGTCATTGTGTAAAAGCAATCCCTCATTGACAATTTTGATCAAAAAAAGTTAATCATTTCTATTAATTTCTTATATATCTATTTGTGCTGGATGTGTTTGTGATTTCTGTATGGATACATCTTGCAGTGTTACCTTATAAGCAGTTGTTACAAAATGTATAGGACCAGTGCTGATTGTAGTTCTACAGGCCTTTGTAGACCCCTATAGGTCCTACATCAATTACAGGTTATACACTGTTGAAATAATGCTTTTGTTTATACATCGTCTATGTGTCATATCGGTTGTTATATTGTACTTTATCTGCAGTGTTCAATGTTGAATTTCCTTTGTCCACTTAAACGTAAATTATAGGCACATTGGCCTATTTTGATGTCTTTACCATTTATGTTGCTCAGATTCACTCTTTATAAGTGTGAATGAAATGGATATGAAATCTGAACTTGTGTGAATTGAACAGAAGAATAAGCATGAACAGAAGCCCGATCATTAGTTCCATCATATAGTCATACACTCTACTTTTTCTTAGCCCGAGTTGCCCGATTTGATGTGTTGTCATGGTTCATGGTTCAGGAACGTATAATTCCTATCTTATTTATATGATAATAGACGATTGATGCAGAATCGAGCTTTTTGCGGTTATTGAGAGAAAACATTTTTACAAACTTTAGAGTTATGCCATTGTCACTGTTTTCCCCAATTGAATCGTAGTTTTTATTTGTTTTTGTATATGATAATTGTTATTGTTGGAACCACAAAAAATGCAGGATAAATGAACATTAGGTAATAGAATGAATGATGTTCTACTCAGTAGATATGGATTTTCGAGAAACTTGGTAAAAATAAAAGTGTCGGGAGTTATAAGATTCGGTATTTAAGAAATTTTATATCTTTCTAACCAACTTTACTTTGTAAATAATACGCAAAGTCTTCTTTGATTCAAATACTTATCATTTATATATTTAAATTACATTGCCCTAATTTGAGTTCCTAATTTTGATATTATTTTCATATTATTCTTGTTAAAGGGTTTAGCTATATTAGCTGGAAAATTGCAAGATATGTCGTCTTCACATGCAGCTTTCGTATTTTTTTTTCCGTTTACAAAGAATATGCCCGGTTTCAGCTCGCCATTTTACTCATAAACACTTTCTTTATCTTCATCGCTCTCATTTCAGACCAGCATTCTATGCAAATGAAGTACCAAACAAACTAAAAGCGAATACTGTGGAAACACCTTTTTGGACATGGCACAAAGTTAATATGAATTACTTTCCAAACTTTAGTAACTGCATGTATGAACATGATGAAGATATATTCATACGTTGTGATCTTAACGTTGTATTCATGTCAACCAAAACAATGGGATTTCCAGTAAATGCGTGTGTGTGTGTGTGTACGTGTGTGATAGAAGAATGGGAGGTAGAATGTGTGTAAGTTCAGATTATGCATAAATACTTGAATAAGGTATACGAGAGATTCTGTTGACTGATGGTAAAGTATTAGTTATCCGACACCAGCGCCCCTGATTGACTGTTTTAACATCGAGCATGGCAACTTCATAACCAACGTGATTTTTTCGGTGCTATTTTTACATTCGCTTCAAGGTCACAATGGCTGAAAAGGAATTCTAAAATAATGTCCCTTCACTGATGGACAGTGTCGCCTCCATGCATTTTCCACGTTCCAAGAATACCTTCTCCTTGGCTAAAATATGCTATCTATATAAGAACACCAAAACAACTTTATTTGAAAAGGCGTTCTTTTATTGACTAGTCCAGTTTGAATCCCGCAGGCTAAATCATCTTTCCCACATAAGTTCCGGACCCCGTGAGAGAATGTATGAATATTCATTAGACCGTATGACGTAATCATTAACAAGACGCTCTAAAAATAAAAAAGAACGTCTGCTTGCAGCGATATCTCGTGTGGCAAATGGTGTATGTTCAGACTCATACACTCGAGGTCCCAGGTTCGAGTTCCACCTTTTGCTTCAAATCCCACTTTTAACTTTTAACTTTTAAAATTTTCAACACACCGAAAGTATTGCATGTAATACAAATAGTATCTCACATTATATTGCCGTTTATTCCGTCAATAAATTGAAGTTTTGAGACTTGGGGTCCGGAACTTATGCGGGAAAAATAATTTCGCATCCCGCAGTGGTTCAGGATATTATATCAGGTTGGACTACATAATGGTTGAATTCGGTTCTTGTGGAAGAGCAGTATTGCTGTAACGCTTTTGTTAGAGTGGAACCAACATTGATCAAGAGATTTTCTTTTAGTTCTTTGAGAAGTGGTCTCACTGTCATTATACACTTTTTATGTAAACATATAAAATAAAAGTAAAATAAAGAAATGAAAGTATATATATATACAACTAGTATCAACATATCTTCCATGTGAACATCGGTACGTCTTAAATTTAGGAGTAGATAGATGCACTTTAGTACAACAGGTAAACTCTATAACTCAGTCTTGCACATATTCACCAGTGATGTTGGTGTGTGGTCTCGGAAGTCAAACAGGCCGTTATATCAACTATACAATATCACCATTTTTAGGGAAACAAAAATTGTACTTTGATGACCTCGTCCCACGTGACAAGAACCGCAGCAGACCCACAACAACATAACCAAACCAAACCGCAAGCACTGGAAAGAAAATGCTAGACCGCTTGCTGCACACACACACACACACACACACACACACACACACACACACACACACACACACACACACACACACACACACACACACACTTTTGTTTTATGATATTCTTTATTTGAATTTCATTCAATATCAGGCCCATGTTAACAACGAAATTAATATGAAAAAAAATAAATAAGCAGCTGTATTCTTCTCTCTTGTGCTGCCAAATCATTTTTTTTTTCAACATACAGTGCAGTATATTTTGGGGTCTTTTGTTCAGATCATACCATGTTTATATAAAAGAAATGACACCAAATTCTGCATGACTCTCTCTCTCTCTCTCACACACACACACAAACACACACACTCGCAATTGAACAGTAATGAACATAACTATCATATAGATTACATGTATCATATTCGATGTCTTTGTTGTATTCTATCATTTAGTTGTTTATTCCTTATTGCATCCACCTAAAAACGTTTAGTTGTTTTGCTATTGACCACCTTTGCAAAGGGATCAATATGGTCTATGTTTGTTTTGAATAGAATTACTGAAGATATAAGTAAAATGATTTCTAAAAAGTAAAACACACACGCTCGCGCGCGCGCGCACGCACACACACACACACACACACGCACAGCTATTACCCATCTCACGGGAAAACTATTTTGAATATTGGCTTGACAAACATTTCCACCGAGATTGATACAGAGTATTACAAAATGTCACATCCTGAATGATAACAGATTAACTCAATGAGTATAGGCCTACTCCTCAAAACGGCTGAAAGAAAGAAGCATTGTGAGTTAAAGATAAAGAACAATAAAAACTTTTAAAAAGGGAAGCAAATAGAGAGAGAGAAAAGCAGAGAGGTAGGAGATCAAGAGAGATAAGAAAGACTGAAGTACGAAAGGATGAGTAATAAGAGGATAGGTGACAAAGCAGACTTTGGCAAATAACCCTTTAAAGTTGAAATCCAGTCCAAATATAAGTCAGTTTGATAAGAAAGAGTAAGATATTACGAGTTCAACGGTATAAATTTGATCGAAATCGGATGAAAAATAAGGAAGTTCTGAAATTTTGAAGTTTCGCTATTTTGGGGGAAACAATACTTGAACAGTCAATATGAATATGCAAATGGAAAAGTGAGCATGCCTTTCCCTCACAACTTACCATATAGTTTGTACATAAAATTGTGAAATTTTCTGTCTTTCATTCAAACGCAATTATGCCCGAGGCTCAAATCCTCATATATCTAACTGATCATTATTCTGAAGTTATTCAACCAGGAATAACATCATGTTTCAGACTTCAACGACAGAAACATTGAATTTTTGTCATTTTTTTTTTACACGATCAATGGAAAATTGTGAGGTTCTGACATGGTTAGCTCACTCATTTGCATATTCATACCCACTGTACAAGAACTATTTTGGAGAAATTATCAAAACTTCAAAATGTTTTAACTTCCTTATTTTTCATCCGATTTTCTGTCAAATTTTTACCGTTGAACTCGTAAAATTTTACTCTTTTTTATCAGACTAACTTATATCTGGACATTTCCTATTTAATGCTTGGTTATGACTAACGTTTTATCTAGACAACATTATCACAAGGCAACGTGTCATCATCGCTCATCATCAAAATTTGAACATTAACGCAAAGTGCAGGTGGCATTTTTTGTTCAAATATCAAAATTTGCTTGCCAAGAATTTTGGTTTGGTTTGGTTTATTTTTGCACTCAATCAAATACAAATTCAACCTAAATTTTAAAGACGCAAAGCAGAACAAAGGCAATGATCAAAAAAATATCAAAACATATTACACATATGGATACGCATAAGTAATAGCA
Organism: Diadema setosum; assembly: GCF_964275005.1. Classification (NCBI taxonomy): domain Eukaryota; kingdom Metazoa; phylum Echinodermata; class Echinoidea; order Diadematoida; family Diadematidae; genus Diadema; species Diadema setosum. The sequence goes on along the minus strand of NC_092693.1, from coordinate 15,873,599 downwards.
TTGTGCAATAAACATACAGTCATGTACAAAGCATGTTAATAAGATAAACATAATCATAATAGGTATTTTTCAAGTTTAAGTATAATTATTTCCATTTTCAGTGTACATGACAGGCGATTAAACGCAGGAGACAAAGAGGTACATTCTCAAGACAATGCTGTTTGTCCAAATATAGGTTTGCATGAAGCTCTAAGAGATTCAGAAAAAGTCAGAAAGCATTGCAAAGGAAGAGCACTCTAATTATATCAGTATCCTTTATTAAAGGGAAAACAGAAACAGGCATGAAACAAATATGTTATATACATATATTTGTGTGTGTAATATATATATATATATATATATTTATATATATATATATATATGTACATATATGTTTTTAAATATCTATATATATATACATATATATATATAAATGTATGATATATGATATATTATATATCATATATCATATATTGTATATTATATATTATATATTACATTTTATATATATATTATATATATATATATACTATATATATAAATGTGTGATATATGATATATATATATATATATCATGAGATCACATTTGTTTGATTATAGACTACAGATGGCACACCAGGGCGAACATACAAAGGGGCCTATGATTTCATCGTGTTCACTAAATAGGCCTACATATTCTTGGTAGATATTCTTGAACATATAGTGATGCAAAGCTCACAACAATGAAACTGATTGTATGAAATTAATGCATAACATAATATCCATGGTTATAATTACGATGATAATTGATGCTTCAACAAAAATCCTGTAATACTGCTTAAAATATTACATTAATTCATGTTAACACGCTTAGGATGGAGGATAGAGTTATGGTAACAACCCTGGCAGCAACCATTGTGATGATTCAGCCTATAGCGTTTATTTTGTTTTATTTTATTCACTTTGTGTGGTGGTGGGGGGACATGAAAAAATTTATTTGCCTCACCTGGGCTATAAAGCATTGCTCTTCGTTCATTCATTTCACATCATATTAGATATTCACATTATAAGTCATCAAGCAAGATATTATAATCCCATCAGACGTTGCTGTATCATAGTAATCAATCAAATGAATACCATTACTTTGTATGTATGAATATAATTACCTTTGTATGTGAATGAATTCTAAAACATTGACCCAGAAAAGGAAAAGTAGGGAGTATTTCTCAGAACTCATTGGTTCTTTGACATTGAGCCGGTTAATGATCCGCCGCATTGGAAGCACCTTTGTTCTGAGAACACTGTTTCGTCAATACCTATCGTGACAGCCATTCCTGTTGTGGTTTTGTAGGTATTGGCCCTAGGGGAAGTCATCAATTTGTCAATATTTATACTGAGCAATCACATGGGAGGGCGATATATAGTGTGTAGTCACCTGTGCAAAATCAACGCTTTCCTTTATAGATTGAGAGAGGGGGGCAGGGAGAGAGAGAGAGCGAGAGAAGAGAGGGGGTGGGGAGAAGGAGTCTCGAGAAGTAGAGTAGTAAAGAAAGATTGAAAAACAAATCTACAAATACGCACACAGAAAAAATAGGGGGCGCTACTGTCTATCTTGAAAGTCGGTCTGTTGACTGACATTAGATGGGACATAAAGGGCTCACACCTGTAAATAAAATGGAATGTCCCAGACCCCTTCACAAATTCGTACCAAAGATACCAAAATGAATGGAGAACAATTAATCAAAAATCAATAATGCAGAAGATATTGAGTATGAATTCCTCTACAAACTGCATTTTGGTTGGAAGATGAAAGCTTTTCTCATGGAATTTGAAGGGACAATTCATTGGGTGCATGTACAGAAAATGGGTGATTTCTTATTTTTTATTTTTTTTGAGAGAGAAAAAGAACTCGTAGTCTGGCTTTGCAGACCCTTGGACAGAGTTTGAGCTGAAGAACCCGCCTTGGGAATTTTATGGATGAAAGGGTATAACTCACTTATCCAGGTTAGTGAAGATGAAACACCTTATTTCTCCCAGCTATTTTAGAGATTTTTGTCTTTGTTTTGCATTTTTGATTTTAACACACGTCTCTATGGGGAATTATTTACCCGTGTGAGCCCTGTAACGGAGGTTCCGTGTGTGAGTTTCCGTAAAAGGTCCCGCTTCCCTCATTCATCGCAAGGAGCAGGATGCATACTTCGGTGAAGTGGTCCTCCCAAAGTACTCACAACTTTATACTGAACCCCATGGAAGACCAGTAGTGCAGCTGAATATTGGCTATCCAGCCATCTTGTCAGATGGAAAAAATGAAAAGTAGCATAAGGTTATTCGTGTTCAAAGAGAATCTACTCATTCGAAAAGAGCTATATACTGTAATATCGAACTGTGAAGGCATGATTTAAAGGACAAGACCACCTTCATATACTGTAGTACATAAGGATTGAGAGAATGCAGCAATATTAGTAGAACACATCAGTGAAAGTTTGAGGAGAATTGGACAATCCGTTCAAAAGTTATGAATTTCTAAAATATCTGCGCAGTCACTGCTGGATAAGAAGACTACTACAGTGTATGATGTCATATGCGTACAAAGATATAAGGAAAATAAAAAGAGAATTTCACAAAACTTTACTTTTTGAATAAAGTGCAAATTTCTTCGACTTGTTACTGACGTATGTTAAGGGTAATATTATTCCCCTGCCTTCTGAAAGAGAGAAGTCGAGTGTTCTTTTGTTATGCGAGAAAAATGGAAATGTGTTGAATTTTCTTTATTCTTTCTTTATAACGTTGTACACATATGACATCACAAGCTATAGTAGTCTTTTCATCCAGCCGTGACTGAGCTGAAACTTCAAAAATTCATAATTTTTGAACGGATTGTCCGATTTTCCTCAAACTTTCACTGATGTGTTTTACTAATATTGCTGCATTCACTCAACCCACATGTCTATGGAGGTATGGACTTGTCCTTTAAAAGTTCTAGACACAAAAGAGAAATTGGACAAAAACTAAATGAAACTTACATGTTTTAGACAGGTTTCTAAAATGTTTCATGTCGATTACACAGTATAAATATCATGCGACATCTCTCTGACCATCAATGCGATAGATAAAGAGCGTGAGGCTAATCTCACCGAACTAAACGGCGACTAATCTCTATTATTGTATAGATGGCGCTATTTTGCTTTGGCTAGTGGCCGCATATAAGTCTGTGGAGGAATCAGAACCGCGGTCTGGTAGTGCCGTTCATTTTTACGCGCACAGTTATAGTATGCATACGATTTTTTTTTAGTTCTCATGATCACTTTACAATTCATCCCATTGTTTGAAATGGCCAAAGATTTCTGTATGGTGGTTAAATTATTGGAAACATTATTAGTCTCCTATTGAGGGTACATTGTATTTTGTTGAGAAACCTTTACAAAAACGTTAATCTTGCTCCTAGTACCGGAAAGCAGTTCATTTTCCCATTTATTCATGCAATGTGACAATCTATAAACACAAAAATCTGTTCGATTTTATTTTCATAAGGTACAACATGACAACAAACTCTACCGGTATCTATGTTTCTATTTATATCTTTATTCATTTTGTACAATCGTCTTAATTTGATTCCATGTATCTGTATCTATATTGTCAACTGTTTGTATAATATACCCCAGTTTTTTTTTTTTTACTTTATCTGTAACCATTTATATTCATGTTTATTTGTCATATGTGTTTACATTCAGTCAATATTAATTGACTAAGTGCTCTTTTGTCTCTGACATAATTATGTGACAGGTTTGCACGATAAACGCGGTGATTGTATAATGCCGAGATACTGCTGCTAATTCAGAGTTATTGCGATATTGAATTATATTGCACTTAAAGGAGGTTTTGCTACTCCAGTATGATATCATGAGAGTATAGCGGTTTGTGTAATGATTTAAGCACTATTCCACTCCATGTTAAATAATGTTAAAGTTGTAATAAAAAGAGTAAAATCAAACCAACTTGTTGATAGAAATAACATCAAAATACAACATAAAAAGAAGAAACTTTTGGGCCATATAGAGGCTGAGTAATCTTGTACCAATAGAAGAAAGTTAACATTCTTTCGTTGCTATTGAATGATACGATTAAAGAAAAAAAATCATTATTCCATATTTTATTCCATATTTCATGCCTTAAAGAACTCTTTTTTTAAAAAAGCCCCGTTCAACCTGCCAGCTATTTATAGGTTCCTCATAAATTAAAGACTTACTTCATCTGACCCGAACACACGATATTCATGCGAATCCACTTACTTCCCTAGTATAAGTTTTACCAGTGGTTATATCAGAATGCACTCCTATTCTGGAGCATTTATACGAATGGTGAGGTTTCAATCAACTCGACGCGACGCGACGTGACACGATGCTACCAGTCTGTAGTACAAGCCAAGTACTTTTGTATAACACGACTGCTCCCGCTTCGAGGGTTTGTATGAATACAATATCTCCATTTTATAGGCTCCACAGTCACCCTAGAATAAAAGTTCACCAGATTTCACGCGTACACTCAGATCGTGTGTACCAATTCTCTTTGCCTTGCCCATGGCTCTTATCAATAGCATTCGCATAAAAAAAAAGTGAATTATCACGCAAACAACATCCTCTATTCCATCGCAAAGGAACAAAAATGTGATCAGGAATTTCAATTTGACAATGAGAACGTAGACAGACACGCAAACAACTGCTTCTGTTCCCCTTATACCCCTGTACCCCCCCCCCTTCAATTCAAGTATCAATTCAGGGAGTGAATCGAAACTATTGTATTGATAACCATAAGGTTGCGGGTGGTATGATGTAGTCCCTGGATAAACGGTGCTACAGCCACAGCCTATAGTAACAAACAAAGTCTAGATGGAAATAGAAGAAGCAAAAAAAGAGGCGGCCATCTTTATCTCTTGGAGAACAGTGAAAAAGTGACATGAGTTATATTTTGGGAATAGCAGAAAGGAAAAGACATCCGATATGTCTACTTCGATGCATTCTAAACAGAGTGGAATGACTTCTTAGCTGTTTTATGCACGTGCCTATAATCAATTATCCTGATTAATGATTAGGTAAAATCATTATTTTATATATTTCGTTACGCACTTTGCATATCCACGTAGAAAATTTAGTTCTGCACGCCATGGATATACCCGGACACATCGATAAGAGTTCGATCCTTCTGCTCGATTTATTTATTTGTTTATTTTTTTCAGGCTGATTTATGTTTGTATGTTTGCTTGAGTGTAGAGTTTGTTACGTGTTCGTTTGTTAAATCATCTAGTTTTTTTTCGGATGGGTTAGCTTATCAAATTACCATGTTTTTGGTAGGTTCTTTCTATTCCCCCCCCCCAAAAAAAAAAAAAAAAAATCTTTAAAATCTAACTAACATGATTGAACAGCACTGGAACATTAAATTATTTGTTCTCTTCCCTCTTTGTATATAATCTCACAGCTACATAAAAATTATCTTCAAAAATCGATATCCATCATGTCGAACGATAATGTTGTAAACTTATTTACGACTGTTATTCTTTTCCTCTAAGATTGTTGAACTCGTTTGAATCTTATATACCCTTTGTATCAACCGCATGCGTATGTTTAATCGCGGACACGTATAATCCTTATGTACCGAGATATCGACTTACCGCTTTAGCATTAGCGTTTTCTCCATCCTCTATACATTGATCCTAATCTTCACCAGTAGTTTCAAAGTAAAACGTGACCTGATTGGAGCATTTTACTTCTGTGACATACATAACAATCAACCACCAACAATGTTTCTATTTTGTTTCTTGTGTGGGGTGTTTTTTGTTCAAGTGTACAGGTTTGTTTGATCTTTTTTCTTTTCGTTTGTCATGTTTGTAGAGGTTTGTTTGTTTGAGGTTTTTTGGTGTGTAAAGCCATAGGTTTGTTTCGAAATCTCTCCCCCCCCCCCATCCTCTCTCTTTCTTTAATAGCGAGCGTGCGTGTGGGTATGTAAATGTGTGAATGTGTTTATGTGAGCGTGGTGAGTGTGATTGGAAGACACCATTCTATATTTCACGGCAAACGTGTAGCTCTATATGATAACGGACCACGAACACACCATTTCCAGAATGAACATGAAGAATGCCCATACTTATTATGAAACTAAGCCAACCGCAAAGAAATATGAAGTACACAACCGAGAATGAAAAGGTATAATGTATGTATGATTGTGCATTACAGAATGATTATAGTCATTCAACCATTCAACCAATCACCGCGTTTTACCAAAACACCAACGAAATTGAGACAGGTGCGGGTAAAGATGGGAGACATTCTGATCTGATGAATGTACGAAGTAGGGACGCTGCTCGAAGTGGCAAAGTACAATGGCGGAGAACAACTGCTCGTCGTCGATTGGGGAAGAAAATGGCACCCGTGTGTTCCTCTGGTGCAGCCCAAGAACGGTCTCAACCGCCTTGTCAAAGTGTCTCACTTTCATCGAGGGCATGGAAGTCTGGTCCGAACCGTTCGTCTACTGTTTCCTCTCCTCGAAGGAGCTCCAGGCGGCGACGGGGCAAGAGATCCCGATGGAACTAGAGGGAAACGAGGCCATCTTTGCCAAGACCACCGAGCTGATGCGGAAGATGACCAACTCCAATGTGATAACTGACCGGATCGTGTAAGCAATCACACATTGGTTAAAGTTTCTTCTCCTGGAATACGGCATCCATCTATTATGTTGTTACATTTTTCAAGATAATTACACTGCCAGAGTAACTGGCATTGACCGTCGAAGTCTAATGTTTCTTCAGATTACTCATTTACAATAGACATCATACGGTAATCAAATACTATAAAGGGACCGTATGGTTTTGGTTGAGACCTAATTTCAGGTTTATAACATTTTTTGGTGAGATAATGAGAAACCTATTATGAAATATGAAAGAGCATGTAATTCTATGAGGAATTCAACGTTTATTTGATGAAAATTGGTTTTGAAATGGCTGAGATATCCGGTAGAGCGATTCTAATAAAGTGTGGGACCCACACTTTATTGCGATTTTTTTTTGTTTTACTTTGTTTTTGGATGCTTCAGTCATTCCAAACCTGATTTTCATCAAATTAACTTTGAATTCCTCTAAAAATGGTATGTTCTGTACTATATCATAGGTGTTTTCTTGGTATCTTGCAAAAAGTTAAAAGCCCAATTCTCATCTCCACCAATACTGCACCATCCCTTTAAAATAGGCCATTTTCTATTTTGCATCATGCTCAGTTTGTTTTCTGTTTCCTCCTTTCGTTGATCTAGATTTTCAAAACTGAAACCGCGGTTGGAGTCGTCAAAAAGTAAGCATGTCTTCGTCAAAGACATGTGCTTCGCCTTGAACGAGAAGACGCTCCGTTACCTTCCCGACGGTTTTCGGCACACGTTCCTCATCAGAACGCCAGAGAGAACCATCCAGTCTTTCCGTACAGCCTACTTCGACCACTTCATGTCTCAGGGTCTCCTGTCTGGCACGGCAGCGGACGAGAGGACCTTCGACCTCCTGGAAGACTGCAAGCACATGGACTCCGGCTACTATATCAAAGACGTCTACGACTTTTGGAAGTACGTCCGCGAGGAGATCGAGCCGGACCCCATCGTGATCGACACCGACGACCTCCTGAACAACCCGCGGGAGATTCTGCAGAAGTACTGCGAGCTGGTGGGGCTGCCGTTCAGCGAGTCATTGATGCAGTGGGACCCCTCGATCGACATCTGCAAGACGTGGAAGCAGTGTGGCGATGACCAGATCATTCAGATGCAGCCCTTCTACGGGCGGGCCATGCGGAGTTCGTGTTTCATGCCGCCAACCACGCCGGTGCCTCGCGAAAAACTGACACCCGACGTCATCAAGGGAATCGACGAGACGATGAAATATTTCGAGGAAATGTATGAACATCGAATCACGGTGTAACATCCGACATACCTTTGTAATGTACTCCAAAAGCCTTATATTATCCCCCTTTTAATATGATACAGCAAAGCGTTCGTGATAGAAATAAAGCATTTTTGTTAAAGAGGAAACTGAAAGTAAGGAAAAAATAAGATAACTACTCGAAATGACAAATCAGCACTTGAGAAAAACGGTTTTACTGTACTTAAAAAGACTATTGGTGTGAAGAAAAATATACACCAGCAGGGCACAACATGTTGGCCTCTTCGTGTCACTATCGTCTCTGTTGTAATTTATTAGCTAAAATGAAAACTATCATAAATGATTTCGAAAGATTATATAGATTTACTCGATTATTGAATTCCCTCAAGACTGAGGTTGCTTCTTTACAACCGAAGAGGATCTGTTCATCATTCTCACCAACCCTTAAAGAATTTGCATTTTTGTTTAAGCAGTACAGATCCATCCCTAAGATGCTATTCTGCCATCGGCTAAAAATGGCGGCCAATCCCCCTCTCCCCCACCCCCTCCCCCCCCCCCACACACACACATCAGTTGGAATGCAGCATTATGAATCAGACTGTTTTCCCCGTCTCATTCGGCTGACGTCCAAGCATTTCTAAGGAATGATAGGATACCATTATCACTAAAGAATTATTTCAGCTCTTATATTTTGCTACATATATGATACTCAGGAAACAGTTAAATGTCTGCGAAAAACTGTGAAAATGTCCATTCCATATTTCCTGCAAAGACAGCTGCCATCAGTAGAAGAACACTCGGAGGTTTAGTATCTTCATGTTTAATAAGTACTATTCTCTCACGTTATCTATCATTGACACACTAACACACTCTGAGGTCTTGTTCTCTGCCCTTTTCTCTCTGTCTCTCCTTTTTTATACATAAAATCCTATAGAATATATCCTTTGTAGTATTTTTTTTAATCTAAAAATCATTTTGTATCATCAGCTATTCCTCTCATGTAGCGAATGACGACATCAAATACACTGTACTGTTAAATCTTCACATTATTTTGATATTTCCTTGTCCCACTGTGTGTGCGTTGGCACAAGACATAGACGAATGCACTCAATATGTAAACATTACTTTTCATGACCTTGCGGAATTCAGAAATTGTGTATCCAGATTTCTCTCTCCCTCTCTTTCTCTCCTTTCCCCTTTGTCATTCATACAGTCTGTATAAACGAATCTATAGTTGCGTGTTTCTTTAAGAACACAATGACAGATTTTTTTTTCAATTTTTTTTCAATTTTTTTTTCATTTTTTTTTTTTTTACGGGTAAATACAATGCTTTGCAGGAAAAAAAGAAGTGAATACGGGAACTCGAATAGCTCAGGCTCAATTCCATTTATGTGCGTGCTACAGTGGGAGTATAGGAAAGAGTGTTAACATTTCATCCCGTCTCCCTTTTTTTCTCTCTCTCTATTTTCTATCGGCATCAACTTCTTTTGAATCCCAAAGTTGAGGCCGAAGTCTTCATAATTTATATAGGATGGCTTAGTATTGCAATGTGCGGCACAGGCACGATTATGAATTTGACAGTTAGCCTGGAGTTTTGTACGAAGCGGAATTCTCAGGGACCTGTTGGCAATGATGCTGGACCTTTTATATGAATGTTCACACGTTATCAAATTCCAAATTTTTATAGAATTTTTCAAGCGAAAAAGAAGGCACGGACCGAATGAAAACCAAGCACTGTACAATTTGACTTCCAGGCACCCCCAGGCGGGCGGGAACAGCATATTAAATCTGCACTCACATTCCTTGCTTGAACTCTGCCACTGAGGGGTAAGACATAATAAATGTCGATAAGAGTTTAAGTTAGTCATTATAGTGGGGTCTGAAACGGGATATTCATGATTCCTGTCTCACTTCATATTTACGTGACCCCCAACTAGATCGAGTCGGATGTCAAACAGGTGCATGATACGGGTTATAGCTCTTGTTGTTGGTGAACTGCATCTACCAGGGAGGCGAGTCTCACCTCCTTGCATCTATACCGACTGCCGAACTCTCGTGACCGATTCGCGCCGTGTCGGCCGCACTTGGCAACCCCTCCGCACCGGTCTACCCTCTCCCTCCCTCATTCCCTCTCTCCTTCCCTCTCTCCCTCCCTCTTACTCTTTCTCCCTCACAGACTGACACTCACGTCAGACATAACAATATAATACATTTCAATATTACGAAATTACTCTGCACCATTTTCCCCAATCGTTGTATTTGTCGTGGTTCGCAAATTATCAAAATTGTCATCCAGATTCGCCAAGGAAGTTTATGCTCAAATTTTGGGTAGAGAAAATCGGTCCACTAAGTCCACTAATGAAATATATAAATAATGATAATAAAATAAAATAAATGAAAATGAACTGTTCATGTAAAGATATGTTAGCACTATGCAAGAAGCATAGACTACCTCGTTTCTACACTCAATGTTTACTTTCGCGGTGCGAATTAAGATATAATTATTTTTTTCATGTGAATAACATACTAGATGAAGTATTGTGGTATAACAGCAATATACGTTTTAATGGAAAAACTTTGGTTTTTGAAGAATGGCACATGAAAGGTATCTTGATACTTAATGATGTAGTTGAAAATGGATGTTATAAATCTCGTGAGTCAATTTGTTGAGCTCTTAATTCTAATAATTAGTGGACTTTAAGTACAACTATTCAAAACTTAAAAAGGCAATTCCAAAGATATGGGTGGAACGTATATCAGAAGAAGATGAATGTGAAAACGCTCACAATATTTTCATGTGATATTGATTTATATGCAATAAAGGACAACAATCATATCAGATTATCTAAAACAACATCGAAACAATTTTATAATTTGTTAAGTGAGAGTAAGAAAAGCGACCTAACTATATATTGTTATATTGGAAAGAGAGATTTGATTTGAATACTGATTTTGATTGGAATACTGTTTTAAAACAACAATTTCGAAAACTAAGGAACAGCAAAGTTAAGCAATGCTACTTCAAGACATTACATTGTATTTCACCTTATAGATATAATCTTTTCAAATGGAAAATTGTAAGTGACAATTTGTGTACATTTTGCTCTGAAACAGAAACCTTTAGTCATGTTCTTCTGCGAGTGTCCTAAAGTGTCTATGTTTTGGAAAAAGATCACTGATTTTATTCAGTTCGCCTTTAGAGAAATATTTTTATTAAACAAGAAATTGTTGATTATTGGAGTGGAATCAAAGAATCCAAATGTAACAAGTATGAATAAAATATTGATATATGCTCAGTATGTAATTTGTAAACAATACATGATGCATTTATTTCAAGGGCATTCATACAATAGTTTGAAAATATGGATTAGTTTAAGAAATGAAATACTGTTAGATAATGTTTCTGAGATTGCATCAAACATGATAAGATCATTTTCTTAGTAGCCTATGATGAATCTGTACTTTTTGAGTATGTGCCCATTCAATAATTGTTTAAAAAAAGTTTTGGAAATGAATGAATAAAGTACCTCTGTAGAGGATTAAAAAAAGATAAATTTCGATATTACGAAATTACTCCGCACCAATTATAAGGTATGCTCTCAACGATCAAATTCTTTGCTCATTTTCCACAAAATGTAAAATATGACACTGTGTAATATTCGCTGTAGTATGTACAATGTAATGTTTGCTACTGTGGTGGGAATGTATTGCAGTGAGATTTCGTGTGGTTAGTTGGGATATGTCATAGAGGTGTCAAACTATGAAATGAGGGGCTATAAAATTTTAAAAGTTTACTCATAAAAGTTTATAAAAGTTTATTCATTCTTTCGTGTGATGTTAAATTATATATTACAATAGGCTCAAGTTAACATGGTTTTATCATGTAAAACCCACCATGACCAGCTGGTGTTGTATTGAGACATTGATTTGTCTCTATAATCTATGTTTTGTTTTTCTTCGTTTATAGGTGAAATAAAAATCAGTGAATCATTATCAAGATATATAGCACAACAAGATAAAATCATATCCGACGACATATGCATGATGTGAATATACTCTAAAGAATAAAATGGAGGTGGCTGATTATGGTGATATTAATATGTCGGATTATAACATATTATCATTGAGTTTATCATTTCTCATCTTACCTATCTCTGAGGTAAATGGCCTAGTTCGGCTGTTGCTTTTTATTCTTAATTATATTTACAACCCTCTAACAACTTGTTTTGTGCAACTGATTTATTTTTACAGAGTTGAAAATCACCGATGTAGGACCTACTATAGTCATTTCCCCCAGTCATGTCCACAAAATTAGGTATGCGATAATCTCATCTTTTATTTCTTTAATGTAATAAAAAAAATGTAAGAAAAATCATAATGCCTTTTTGATAAATAACCGATTTTCATTGTGTTACGTTTTGGCTGGTTACGCTTGAACTCCAATGTTGATGCTATGCGTGACACATTTATTTTTTCTCGCTCAAACAGAATTCAACCAGGCCTCAGGGCAGGCGGAACTGAGGGCCAGGGAGGGGGTTCGGGCTCCATTTTTTTCACAATACATAGGAACACACACACACACACACACACACACACACACACACACACACACACACACACACACACACACACACACACACACACACACACACACATATATATATATATATATATATATATATATATATTTATATATCATATATATAATATTACTCTGGAAGTAAGCTTTTGCAATTGCAAGTTGTACGAGGTGTTTCTTTTTGCTTGTCTCAGCTGAAGAAACCCGGAAATGGAATGAGAAAGTTGCACTGTAGACTTTTTTTTTTCCTTGATAGCTGATGAAACCCGGAAGTGGCACCAGAATTATAAACCCCCCCCCCCCCAAAAAAAAAAAAAAAAAAGAAATAATAATAATAAAAAAATAAATAAATAAATAACTGAAAAAAAAGATAACAAATTAAAAAATAGATAAATAAAAAAATAAAAATCTTAACAAACATGGCGCCGGTTTTGGGCCTAAGAGAGAGAGAGAGAGGAAAAAAAAAACCCTCAGCTATGCTGACAAAGGATATTGTTTTAAGTAACAATTCGGTGGCTTTGTTTAAAGACGATTTTATCCTTTAAAATTAAGTCCTTATCATTGACTAGCTCAGCTGGGCTCCATGGATGCCTGCTGCTATAGGGTGTGTCTTCATGTGACTGTGACTGAGTCTTCATGTGACTGATTACATTTCTTACTGCACCGATCCGATATAGAAAAAAAAAAACCAAACAAACATTTGTGATGTCCGTATTCTTTTCACTTTTTTTTGTGTTTTGTTCATACAGTTTGTACTACCATTGATTCGGTTTTCTCTCTCGTTCTACAGGGCCCCTTTGCTTTCACCTCCCCCTTCCACCCTCCCCTCCTCCTCCTCCTCCCCCTCCTCCCCTTTTCTTTTCTCCATTTCATTAAAGTTGCCCAGTGAAAAATATGTGGCTTCTCACTCTTCTCACCTCAATTCAACTCTCATCTCAGAGCGGAGTGGTAACCATGGTAACGGTGTGAGAAAGAACTAGCCGCCACTGCCCACCCCACTGCCCACTTCCCACCTTCATCGCGATTATGAACACTTTCTCGTTTCCAACGCTTTAATCGACACGAGGCCCTATATAATATATGCCCACACAGTTCAAGGAACGCGGGTCTCGCAAAAGTAATACATTTCAGTCATACAAAAGCACATACAAATTCACTCTCAGACAAAACCACTTTCATAAAGGCATCATGATCAAAACCGCTTTACTCCATCACAAACAAAACATAACATACAAAACAAACCAATCAACAATAATAGAACACAACATTGGTCTCACACCTTTAAATAAAATTCTAACAAAAATACTCAACGAAACAGCCAACGAGCTATAAAAACAACTATTTTTTCACTCCTGTAGGCCCTAATTTTATATGCGGCTCAACCAGAGATGCTTAAATGAATCTGTGGAAAAAAAAAATATCCAAGTAAAGAATGTTAAAGGCAAAGGGCCTATAAGCCTTGGTAGATGAAGGCGAATCTCTATAAAAGAAATACTATGGTCCATGTTTAAAGACTGGATACACTTGCTTTAAAATCCAGTGTAACTACTATATACTTTATTATGGTATACTTTGGGATTTTTTAGGTGTTTTGACCTCTGTTAGGTGTCTGTTAGAGTTTGGGCTGAAACTCCTCCCCCCCCCCCCCCCAATCCCTTGCAATTTTCAAAACTGGGTTGGATGTAGCAAAACAAGTAGGTCTATTCAACATCGAAAAACGAAATGCACTGCATCTTTCGTGTATTTCACCTATAACCTTGAACCTTGATTTGTACTCTGTCGTGAGATCTACAAGGTTGAACGACGGGCAGTGCACCCCCCATTCATTCGAGTCGAGTAGTGTATTACGTGGTTAGACATGACCGGGAGATGGCGTTCTACATCAAACCGGGAATGTCAACGACAAGAACTACGAGTTCTGCAGTATTTCTTCGTAAAGTGTGAGCTGTTAGATTTCTCATTTTTCCAAAGTAGAAATCACTATGTGAGTGTTTGTGCAATGTAATATTTTACCGCTAGTGGTATAGCATCTTGTAGTTGCGATTAAGGTAAAAGATCATCCCGGCATGTAGAAAGCTGTTAAAAGATGTATACTGCTAGTCCCATATACTGAAATATATGTTTGTGTACAAAACGCGATCATTTTTCTTCTTCCCCCCCCCCCCCCCCTCATAAATATTGTGGCATACTCGGTGTATACCAACGAACCCCGGGGCGCTGCCGCAGTAACCAGTTGTTAGGATTGCTGCAGGGTGCGAGCTATACACCAAGCTTTTACAGTTTTATTAATCACGGCCTTTTTGACCTACGTAGTAAAGGCTTTGGCTTTGGGCCTTGAAGTGAGGTGGCAAAAACATTTAAATTTACACTGGTTATAACAGATCTTCTAATTATCTTCATCCTAGCCCGACCAAGCCAGATGTCGCGACTTACACTTGTGTACAGCGACAGGGCTGTGTATAGTTATCTTCATCAAACCTCATTTCCTGTAAATCGAGCTTTAAGCGTTAAGTTTCGGAAACCTACAGCTCTTTTTCTGTTTTCGTTCAACACTTCAATTCATATCTTACCCTAAAGGACCAACAGTATACAGTGTATGCTAATTAATTTCACTAGATCCTTTACAGGGCTGCCAACTCTCACTCATTGAGAGTGAGACTCACTCATTTTGGTCCTTTCTCACTCTAAAACTTTATTTCATTTGCATGCATTTCTATTGCTCTCACTCATTTTGACTCCTAGCCCGACCAGACGCTGTTAATACGCTACGCGAATACAGCGTCTGACCAGCGAGCGGGCACCTTCAAAGTGGGGAACCACAACACAACTACAAAACTTATGAAAATTTATACGTTCTTTATAAAAAATGTACACATTACCAAACGTTACTCACCTTGAGTGCATGCTTGTATTACAGAAGGTTCGTAAGTCCATTGAGAGCCCTCGTGATAAGTCCGTGGCAAACGTTATTCACCTTGAGTGCATGCTTGTATTACAGAAGGTTCGTAAGTCCATTGAGAGCCCTCGTGATAAGTCCGTGGAACCAAAAAATGATACTTTCTGGCGGATTCCCTAACACCGTCGGGGTTCATCGTTGCAGAATTCAAAATGGCGCCTGGATCTCTGCGGAAATCTTTTGCGTGCGTGCGATGCGCTGCTTGAGTGTTGGTGTAGCAGCACGGTCGACAGCGCGACCTTTTGAAAGGGCATTCAGATCATGTGACCTCCCGGATATTGGAAATGGCCTGGCGTGAAAGACGATGTACCGTTCGTGAACCGTTCACACATGCTGCATATAACCATCATTTTAGGTAAGTTATTAAATCTAAATTTCAATATTCATAGCATAGATATGAAGTCTCATTATCATTTTGTTCGTCAGATGAGTTTGAAGTGACAAAAAATGATCTAAAGTATCAAAATTCAATCCGATCGCATGCGATCGTTGGACCCTCTTCGTGTTTGGAGCTTCGCTGGTACAGCCCTGTCGCGCTACGTATGTACAGCGGCGACTGGGCTGTGTATAGTTATTTGACTCCTAAATTATAGCATTGGCCTATGGGAGTCTCACTCTCAACTAGTTTCCAATGTTGACAGCCCTGCCTTTATTTTTAGAATAATTTGCATTTAATCAAAACATACTTCAACTTGGATCTACATTGTCGTTGGTTTGCCGTCTGAACATAACCACACTATTGGCAATTGCCATTATTGATACAGGTGCGGCAAAACAATGTAAGTCTCGATCACTGGCACGCGTATGTGTACAATGTCAATATGTGCACGCTTCTGCAGCTGCGCGTGGCGCGCAGCCTATGGCGTAAACATGTCCTAGATGGCAAAATATGTATCGCATGTAGATATGTTGTTTTGCCACGGGGCAAGCGTATTGCCGCTTACGTTTTTTGCCAACAAAATTTGAACAATTCCCACTGGGAGGGAGCGTCATATCTCAGTAACGGAATGGGTTATGATTTCAATATTTGGTCAAGAGTTAGATTATGAATACTAAAAATTAAGCTGAAATATGTGACTAAGTCAATTTTCATGAATTTTCGACATACGCTGTTGTTTGATGGCCTGTTAACTGTATGGTTTGATATGATTGGCCTCTCAAACAACAGATATGAGATAGATCCTCTTGATCTTGAGAGCTATCTTCCACCATCATTCTGCTGTGTGGACTGTGCGATCTATTTGCGCACACAAGAGTTCAGCAGTTTGAAAGCAGCTGTGGCAAGCAGAGTCTGAAAGCCGTATTATGTGATATTTACAAAGCATGCAAAATGGTGTGTAAGACACTTGAGAAATAAATCATGAAATTGGTGAGCTTGACTAATTTCTTTATTGTATATAAAGATATGCATGCCAATCTTTTTTTTTTTTTATCCGTAAACAAGAATTTATGGGAAATTCTTCTACATGTACCATGTTTCCTTCTTGCTGCTGTGATTGCTGCCATCTCTGAATAGATTGTAGATCTGTTGTAAATACGGCATTATTTTCCTCAACTTCCTTGCACTTTTTTTTTTTTTGTGTGAGTTACAACTTGCCACAAGTGTCAAAATACAGTTTAAACATAACCACATCCAATGCATAAAATCACATGAACACATACATAAATGAAATATCTACTCATTAAAAAAGAAAATTATTGCCGATTTTACTCAGGGATCACTACTTTGATTCTGCCAAGACACAAAGGAGCTGAAGAAGAAATTTACAATCGAAGATGCTGCTTCAGAGAAAAAAAAAAGGTGAAGAAAAACACAGGGAATCCATGACAGAGTACAACTGTACACACTAGCAGAACTCAAAAATCACTATGTTTACAAAAGGGCACTGCTTCTTTGCTTGTGGCTGCCTCTTTATTCTTCAACTTGACCAATGGTAGAATCCTTTCCCTCCTGCTTTCAGATAGTGGATGATGTGAAAAATAAAACAAAGGTAGTTATTACTGAGCTCTCCTTTCTTTATCATATCCCAAATAGCATAACATGTTATCACAATATGAAACATAAGAAAATATGATATTCACAAATAACATAAACATATTATGAACATTCAAAAGAGATACAATTATTTATATGTTATGCTTCAAGTATCAATAATCATCTATATTTTACATGTTACAATTCAGGTAGCACTGATGATGTTGTCAACCTGGTGACTTTCAAGCAGATGCTGGAACTGTCAAACCTGCAACGGTGGACTCCAGGGGATCTCGTACATCCTCCCGTGACTGTGACCGTGTAACTCTTTCCTTTGACTTTTGGCGCTGACTTACAATGGAGCTCGCACCCATCATTCTAACTATTCTTATCCCAGCTTGTGCCTACTGTGTATATTACTGTCACCACCTTCACCTGCAGCTAAATGACTGCAAAGCGAACGTGCTGAACTCCCATCGTCCGACTAGTTCCGAGCAAGATTCTCGCATTGTGCCAGCGAGGAAAGAACAATTTGTGGAGCATGGTACCAGTGTGTGGTGCAAGGGACAGAGCAATGTAGAGAGACAGTGCACTTTTCGCAATCTCTGCTACAGCCCAGAATATGGCGACTTTGTGTTTCTCCACTCCCCACTCTCTCTTTACGCTGGATTGCCGAAGGATCGTCACCAGCCTGCCCTTGCTGATCTGTCCTCAGTTGCAGACCACAACACGCAATACTTCCACTACGTTGATGTACCCAGTTCGTTTGCCTCTACATCCAGTGACGTAAAATACTACGAGGGAAAGTTCTTATTGTTCAATCGCTTCAATCCAGGCAACCTCATGCACATATTTCACGATGATCTCTTGCCCATCTTTCAAACCATGCAACACTTGGGACTGATGGATGTGAAAGACAATTCACCCAAAGCCACCCTCCTGATGAATGATGGCCTAGAATCAGGAGAATACTTCCAAATATATGAACATTTTTCCCAGCAAGGCCCCGTTTTGACTTCGCAGCTGCGTCACAACCGCTCATCAGTTCTCACTTGTTTTGAAGAGATCCATGTGGGACTAAGCAAGTGGACCACGTGGTATCAGTATGGATTTGTATCACCCCAGGGTCCTCTCAAGAATGCCACAGTCACCTCGAGAGAAATTCGCTCTTTTACATCCTACGTCAAATCAAAACTTGGAGTGGGTGCCTGTTGTGCTGCAAAGGTAGATGACAATGATGTGTTTGTAATCTTATCGCGTAGGAGCAATAGACTGATTCTGAATGAGTTGGAAATTACCACGGCAATTGCTCAACACTTTGATGCCCATGTTGTGGTTGCAAGTTTAGAGACACATTCCCTAGTGGAGCTAGTGCGGTTAATCTCCTGTGCCAAAGGACTTGTCGGCATGCACGGCTCTCTCTTGGCCCTCTCAATTTTTCTCCCAAGCTTTTCTGTTCTGGTGGAAATGTTTCCCTATGCCGTTAATCCGGACAATTACACCCCCTACAAAACTTTGGCAGGTCTTCGAGGAATGCAGATCAGCTACAGAACATGGAGAAACATGAATATTCATGACACTGTCACGCACCCTGACGCTGAGCCAGAATTTGGAGGGATATCTCATTTAGACACCGAGAGTCAGAAGCGTATTCTTGCCAGTGCAGAAGTGCCTTTACACCTATGCTGCAATGACCCAGAGTGGCTCTTTAGAATATACCAAGACACAATGGTCAATGTTTCTAGTATACTGAACCTCATAGAGAATGCCAGTCTTGAAGCCCAGAAATGGATGTCGAGTACCCCTCCAAACAAAGTTGCCATGCTCCCAGGATCAGTCAGAAACATCTCATGTTTTTCAGTTCCTGTAAGTTCAACAGATAACAGTGATAGTGATGATGATGATGATGATGGAACTGTTGGTCTTTTGTTGTCGTGGCAACCCCCATGGAATCTTGTAAGCATTCAGAAGAATGCATGCAAAGGTGTCAATCTTAATTGTGAGCCGGACGTTAGATATGAAGTGTTGATCCAAGAGCAAGGTGAAGGGAAAGTGTATGCGGGATTGTTTGTCCTGTCGATGACTAGCCATACATTTACAGAAGGATTCAAAAGAGGCAAAGTTTACTTTGCGTGGATACGATGCAGAATGGACTCTAAAACTGGTCCTTATGCAATCATAACTTCCTGCCCTCCAAGGACTACATGAGAGCATGTGAGATTTTAGTTTGGAATCCTTGATGTGCAATTAAAGAAACTGTTTTTGAAGATATCTTCAGTATGAGATTTTACTTGAAAATACTAGTGCACTCCTGTTATAACAAACACGGTTATAACAAAATTCTCGTTACGACAAAATAAAAATTCAGGCCACAACATTATCCTCTCTATGCTTTTTTATCGTTTATTTGTTCGGTTATATTACTTATAGTGAAATTTCGATGTAATGAAAGAAAATTGCCGGTCCCAAGGACTTTGTTATAACGGGAGTCCACTGTAATCATATGTGTGTGCAGGGGGGGGGGGGGGGGGGGTTATAGATATGAGAAACCTGTAAAAGGAAAAGCAGATGTTTTGCGTAAATTCTCCGTTATGCAAACTGAAATACACCCAAAGCTCTCATGTCACAGTTGAATAAATTATCAGATAGCTTGGTGTACAGTTCAGTGGCAATAGGCAACTTGAATTCTGTGATTCATGTTACTGATCTTATTCTTTACTTTAATGACTCAAATCATCCACATTGGACTGAATATTAGAAAGCTGTAGAATTCCCTGTACGGTACCAACTTGAATTCTGTGACTCATATTACCAATTTATGACAACATGGTAAACTTCAGAATTCTATAGCTTTCTTATTTTAAATTCCCACAAGGTGAAAATTTCCACGTTTACAGCACTTGGAGTGAAAAGTGGCAACTTGTTTTCACTATGAAGAATGGAATTTCGTGAACTATAGAAATGTCCAGCACTGTAGCAATGATTCTTGGAGGGGCTATTTGAATTTACATATTCCTTTCTTTTACGTCAAATTTCACAAATTTATCCGACGAGAGTATTGATTATTGGTAACTAAGTGTTAGAATCCATAATCATTGGACTTTCTCACTGCATTCCCTTGCAGTAACACATACAAATTCAGAAATAATTGTGACAAGTGGCAGACATCTGAGCACAAATCTAATGTCAATCATTCCGTCAATATTTTCATCACATTATCTCAAGAACCCCTGTATGGTTGTTGTAAATGGAAATTCTATTATTTGAAAAAAATTGGCTCGAATGTGTTCTCAGTGAATGTGTGATATTGGATATGCTCTTGAATGTTTGGATGGACAAAATATGTGTGTGTAATTTATTTCTAAAGTGATAATAAATCTAAAAATCGTATGGAAGCATTGGACAATTCTTTCTGTTCAGTAATAAAGTTCTGTAAATTATTTGAAAGCCATCACATTTTCCAAATGTAAGACTTAGAAGTGAATTTCTTGCCTATACCTCAGTTATGCACATCATCAGTGCATCATACCCACTGAATTATGTCATTAGAGGTAAAAATGCAAAGCTCGTGAAATTATCATGATACCAGGTACATGTATTTATCAAAACTGTATACTGGCAATGATTGAATCTTTCCAGTATTCTGTGCTTTGATGCTGCAGAAGTGAAACTTGAGTCCTTGTAGATTACCCCACAGAGGGAGCACTGCCCCTCTACTTCTTGTGTGTGGCGAGTGTGTAATGTGCGCCACATTCGTGGGTGTGCAGTTTGTACAAAATGTACACCTACATGTAGCTGTGAATCAGTGTTTTTGGCAAGTTGATCCTGCCCCAAACATTCTGCTAATTGTGTAGCCATCCCATACCAACAAATATCTTGAATCTAGACGGCAATTGAGATAGGAGGTAGTCTGGCTTCCAGACTATCTGCCTATACCATTTGACTTCCCGGAATATTAACGCCCTCCAATGATGAAAAAAGTAGCAGGTTGAGCTGGTTGGTCTTGTCACCCTAGGGAAGATATCGTCTGTTGAGAATGAGAAGGGTGTTAAGTGGTCTTGAACACTATGGCCCGAATTCACGAAGGTGGTACAAAAGAAACCATGGTTTAAACCATGGACAAAAACCATGGAGCGCCAAGTGTCGCACGGAATATTTAGTTACGAAATTGGTCATTTCGTCAACAAAATGACCGTTTCGTTAACAAAATTATCATTTCGTGGACGAAATGTTCATTTAGTTACAAAATGGTGTCATTTCGTTACAAAATAATCATTTCATCAACGAAATGACCAATTTCGTAACGAAATATTCCATGCGACACTTGGCGCTCCATGGTTTTTGTCCATGGTTTAAACCATGGTTTCATTTGTACCACCTTCGTGAATTCGGGCCTATGGGTTTTGTGGCAACTTAACGCCCTGAGGGCGCTGCACCGCGGCGACTGTACGGTTTCCATTTTCGTCTCACATTTGTGTTTTAATTTCTTCATCTTTGAGTCAACTTCTTCAATATTGTTTTGTGACTTTCGTCCATACGTGACAATACGTGTATTTGCTGTACTTTGTTTAGTGTTATGTTACTTGTCCTTCAGTTATGTATACATATTTATTTTCCTTTACATGTGAAATTTTTAATGGAGACTGTTGCAAAGATTTTTATGCCGTAGTGCATGACAATAAACAATTTGAATTTTGAATTGAATCTTATCATTCTCAACCGACGATATCTTGCTGCGTAGATATATGTGATACTTGTATTACATGTACGCAAATTGTTTTAAAGGAACCAAAACCCAAAGAGAAATGTGGATTGAGTGAAAGCAGCAACATTAGTAGAACACATCAGTGAAAGTTTGAGGAAAATCGGACAGTTGATGCAAAAGTTATGAATTTTAAAAGTTCTGGTGTTGGTACCTGGATAAGGAGACTACTTGAGTTTATGACATCATGAGTGGACATCAATAGATAAAGAAAATATAAAGAAAATTCAACATGCTTTCACTTTTCTAGCGTAATGAAGGAGCACTTCACTAACCGCTTTCAGAAAGCAGGCCCAATGATTACTAGTCTTAGTATCAAGTTGATGGAATGTGTAATTTTCATGAAAAATGAATTTTTGTGGAATATTCTTTAATTTTTTTTTTTTATAATATTGTTGTCCACAAATGTATCATAAACTCTAGTAGTCTCCTTATCCAGTCATTACAACACTGAAACTTTAAAAATTAATAACTTTTGCATCGATTGTCCGATTTTCCTCAAACTTTCACTGATGTGTTCTACTAATGTTGCTGCTTTCACTCAATTCCACATTGCTCGTTGGGTTTTGGTTTCCTTTAAAAACCAGGGAAAAATTATCAGGGCAGTCATTTTCATCCATGTTCCTTGTGGTGTTTGGCCTGGATGGTCAAGCTCTGTGCGTGCCAACTCTGCCAAGCACTGACAAATGAATCGACGCCCGGGCAAAAAAGCACTCATGAATTCTTCGTCTCCTCACACCTCATCGGCCACAAACAATGAAACACAAAATGAGTGAGGCACGCTGTTACATTCTGAACTTTGTATTTGTAATACTTCCATACAAATGCAAATTCACAAAATTTTCACACACACATGATTACTGAATGGTGGTAGACGCAAATCTACACTTTGAAGTCACATGGGATCTGTACAAATGAATCTTGGTCAATTGGAAATCACTCTACATGTTCCATCGAATAGCCTGTAAAATCTCCAAGAGCAAAGGCAAGGATTTTATTAAAAATGCTTTTTAAAAAAAGTGCACTGCTGTCCTGAAAGGAGCCTGTTAAAATTTCTTCATGTTCCCGATTGTCATGGAATCAATTCTTTAAAAACGCACAGTATAAAATACAGCTCTTGAAATTCATGATTCATTCTTTGAAGTACACTCCTTTGGAGGAATTATTCAACTGCAATTGATGCCTTGACAGGAACACAGTGATTACACAAGACATGAGGAATGTGAACATTTTGCCTACTGTTTTACCTGAAAAAAAAAAAAAAAAAAAAAAAAAAAAACTGGGTTAAACCTGGGTAGTAACACTGTATCTACTGCTGTGTTCAAACATTAACTGCAAGATGCAAGTAACTTCAGACCCTTTTTTATTTCTGATTTGTACCTGGGAACGGGCATTGTAATCTGGTGGATTTGTTTATTCCATACCCAATACAAAAATACTGGTTGCTCGTATGGTTACTCATTTGGCAAAAGAAGAAGGTAGAAATATTGCATCCCAGAGTTACCATGTTCTAGTGGAGAAAAAACAAATAAACAATGAACAAAAACAACATGCTCTTATGTTGGATCAGAGAGAAAAAAAAAGAGCACCTTCTAAGCTAAACCTTTTTTTTATCATAAGAACAAGTGCAAGTGTTGTAAAACGTTTGCAAATCTTAACCCTTGTTAATGCACTGCCTCTGATCTGACCCATGATTACAAAATCGGTTGTTTGATCATGATTGCTACAGACTAGTGAACTCAATGTATACCTTCTGACGTCAGCCTTTGCATGATTGGTGTAGCAACAAACTTCAAATGGATGCACTTGTATAAAATGCTTTGGCAATATAAGATGTCAAAAACCATGTGTATAAGATCAAACCCATTAACGGGTTAGACAAGATTGCTACCCATACCTTTAAAACGACTGTCCAAAGAGGCTTTTCTGTTTGCTCAAAAACTTACATATACCCTACATAAAATTGACCAGAAATACACATTAAATGTGATGAATACCCACTGCAATTAAAAAAAAAAAAAAAAAAAAAAAGGAAATAGCACAAATGGCAAATTTCAGATCTGCAAAGTTGTCACTAATACAACTTTGTTAGCAGTTTTGACGAGCATATGAAACCAAGCTACATTTGGGCTGAAGACCCTTTGGACTCTTTACACAAAGTGCACAGACAAACCTTCAACAAATATCCATAAAATGACTGTTTTTGTTTTTGTTTTTTGTTTTTTTGAAAGGGGTGAAATTTTGACCACGATATCTTCTAGGAATAAATTTCAACTACATACAAGACCCCAGCTCCTGGCCACCAAAAGATATATACACGCAAACGATATCTACATATTTACAATTATTGCATATTCATTATCTGTTTTGCTTAAAAATCATATTTCACCAATAAAAAGGACAAACAGTAACATGGCTGCTAAACTAAGCTGATGACTGAATGAAATGGTTGCAATTTGATCTTACGTAAAAATGTCCTCTCTTGAAAAAATCTGAGAGAATGATGATCAGTGGGTATTTCACAAACCAAATTTGATCGGCAATTAAAACAAAGCCTTGACAGCAAAACATATTTCAGTAACTTTGCTAATGCCCAAAGCGCTTACTCATACAGTACCTTGCAAAATTGATATAGAAAAGGATCATGAATAGAATGCTGCAAATTTGAATTTTTCAAAGAAAAATACAGACAGGCTGATGAACAGAACGTTGCAAATGTGAATTATGCATAGCCAAATACGGAAAACCTCTTCTTTTTCTCTCTTGTCTATTTCAATCTGCATTACTAAAATTTCATAAGCTTATTTGATTTGATGTGAAAATTGATGAACTGCTCTCACTCTATATTCACGAGATATTTCGTGCAATTGTTGGCATTGTCCTACCCTTGGTGGGGTTTGAAGCTACATTTGCCACAGACTCCATGATTAATGATTTCTTGAACATGATATCTAGATAATTTTTTTCACGATGACGTCTTTCACTTCAAACAAGTGAAGAAATTGTTTAGATTGGAGCTTCAAAATACTGTCTTCTTTTTTGCTCCTTTTTTTTTTCTTTGTTTTGCTTGACAGAAAAGGACTGGGCATTTTATTATTCTCTTCAGGACATGCGATTCTTAAGAAAGGTACAAATTGTTATCTAAAACTGGACAAAACTGTTAAAAGTGGAGTGCATATGATTTGGTGAAGCTAATTCTCACCATCTCCATTGCAAAAAATATGTCTTGGAATGACAATCAGGTTTATGAATGAAAGGAACTTAGTAGCACTAACATGATTCTTTATCACACTTTGTACTACTGAGGATACCCTTACAACAATTTAATCATAATCATGACATGATTACCTACAACCATAGCAAATGAATTTTATTTCCTGCTTATTGTTTTTGACAATAACTCTAAAAAAAAAAAATAAAATGTGGTGCTTCCATTCTTAATGAAATAGACTTCCGATATTTGACTTGCAGTGATGTTGGCTTTGAAAAATCATTACTGTTAAGTAAGAAGTGATGGTGCTGACTGTAGACATGTAATATGGACTGTCATGAACATCAGTCAATCTCAAAAAGAAGGTTATACGAAATTATACTATATGATACACAAGAGAGTTCAAGCACTGATCTCCAAAAGTACTGGCCAAAAGTTCAACCAGCAACCATGCAGTCTTTCTGCTCCCTCCGCAATGGCCTTTGCACAACGTACCGTGTTCGGCTCAAAACAGGTTTGGTGAGACGCATCTGTGACGAGACAGAGCTGGCATCTCTGCTGCATTCGTCATTTTTCTTTTTCTATGGCTACTGATTTTTTCTACAATACCAATCTATGTGTGTCCAATTTCACCACCATTCAAGATTGTACTCTCCTACCGTCGGTGAGTCAGTGACGGGGGGGAACAAATCCCAGCTATATGTCACGGGTAACCATAATCCACGGCAGGAATGGTGCACGGGTAAGGCATGGCACTTTCCTAGGAGCTTGCAGATTGTCTGTCGGACTGGACGGTTGCTAGGCGTGTCTGCAGTGACGGATTGGTGCTGCCAACGCAGAGTTTCTTTGCGGCAGGACTGTCTGTGGAATCCCCGAGAATTTGGCGCTTTATGGCACGCTCCCCTCCTGCCTTGACCATGTTATTCATGCTCTTCAAGACCTGGCATAGACAAAGAATTATTTGATTCATAATTGATTTATTGTTGAAAATTGCATTACTTTTACTACTTCCCAGTCATAATGTAGGTATACAGGTATATGCACTGAATTGTGTACCATTAGTGATGACTAAAGTATGATGGAAACACATTTTTAATGAAGAAAAATAGGACCAATTTCAGTGCCTTGTGACCTAAAAATTAATATACAAAAAGCAATCTACCCACAAACTTGACTTGAAAAAGTTGCTCAGGTGTTACAAGTTTTTTTTAAAAAGAAACAAACCTCAAATATTCATTTTACCTCATCGACAAAATGAGAGCAAAAAATTGTCACTGAGATAAAAAATCTCAAAGTTCAATCAAAAGAATTCATTATCAGATTTGTCAAAACAGAGATCATCTTGCTGAGTACTATTAATTTAAAGCATGATTGCTGCATTAAGTGAAACTAGTATACTACAGGGGAACCTGGTTATAAGGAAGACATAAAAACCATCACAATTAGCTTGTTATACATGTATCAGGTTTCTTACTAAATAAGTGTACAAAAAAACAAAGATACGAAAAGTGTTTGGACCTGCAAAATCACCTTGCTATAAGAGGGTTTTGTTATATCCGACCTCTTTATAGTAAGGTTCCTCTGTACTCATTTTCCTTAGGCCATTCGTAAAGATAACCCATCTTCAAGTGAAAAAAATACGTTAATCTACTTGTAGCTGTCTGAACTCATACCTGCAAATATCCCAAGAGCATTCATTGAAATGGTATGTGGCTAGAGAGAAGCCAGAAATGGCATCTCACCTTTTTAGGACTCCTCTCAAACACATAGGTCATGGTCTTCTTTGGGCTCCCGACGGGCTTCTTGTGGGGCGACACGTACACCTGGTGTCGACTCGACACCTTTCTGGGCGACAACATGTGGGGGCGTGGCACGGGGAGAGGGGATAGAGGCGGGGCCTCCAGCTTGTCTGACGAGCCGTTGGCCGAGGTTTCAAACTTGAGGGCAAAGTGCTGCATCTTGGACAGGAAGACCTACAAGGAGATGGGAGCATTGGAAAGTCAATACTTCATTTCCATCGGCGTTATACAAGACAGTCTTTGACAAAATGACGATGGAATGTTTCTGCATACATATTCCCTGTCAGAATCATTCTAACACTAACAACTGGGGAAAGGTGACAGAATATCCCAACATGATCTGCAGAATGCACATGGCATTTCCACTGTTACTGTCTCATACCTGCCAACATTTCAAGATGAAATATCTTACTCGTGGATTGCAAAAATCTTATTTTATATGCAAACTGAAGTTAAAAATCTTACTTTCAGTCAAATCTTCAGAAAATACACATGAAAGGTATATCTAAATATTTTTTAAAATCTGATTTCTCTGACAGAAAATCTGATTTTGCTACTTTTAACATAAAAAATCTTACTGAATCTGATAAAATCTTACTAGTTGGCAAGTATGCTGTCTGCAGCAAAATTATCTTAGGTTGTGACATATATACTAGAAAACAGAGACAAAACTCCTAGTAAAGCATATCAAGCAATGTCATCATTCTACCTACTTAAAATTGCATCCATGGGTCCTCCAGAGGATGGCTACACACAAGAAGACATTTGTAAACCCATTATGCTGTTACAAAACAAAATGAGATAGGGACTACGTTCTTCTGCACTGTCAGTGTACATCCCAAAGCATGAAACACTTTGTTACTCACGGAGTTGTAAAACTTGATGAGATCTCCGCGATGCTCGTCATCAAAGGTGGATGCTGTGCCGGCCATTTTGGTGGGTGTGGGAGGGGCACTGCTCGGATGGGGGACAGGCAAGGTGCTAGCTGACCGTACCAGGGATGGAGTTCCAGCTAGAAAAAGATATAGGGGTTAGATGTAGAATATAAGTATACCTGGATGTTTATCAGCATGGTCATAGTATGACAGCACATTAATGATGATGATGATGGTAAGAGGATCTTTACAGAAATTGTCACATGAGGTGACACCCACTTATGAGTTATTTCCCCCAAAAGAATTGCAAATCTGAACATTGGCAACAAAAATGCAAACTGCAGCTTCACCTCATATATAAAATTAAAAAAATCAAACAAACAGGATTAATGTTTTTTTGTGGGGCAGATCCATCCCCTTTGTGCATGTCATATGGCTTGAGGCATGTTGACAAAAACTTAAAGCTTGGCATTTACTGTCCCTTCTTCAACAACAAACAAAAACAATGAAAGAATTACAACTCTTGCCTTGATTCTGGCAGCAACTCTTGACAACAAAGAAATAACTGAATTGAGAACAACATGCTGATTTCAGTGAAAAAAACAAATGTACTGTATTCTCCACTTATTTGATGAGGTTTTCATTTTAGTGAATTTCGCGAGTCGGGTGCTATTCATGAATTAACCCTAAAAAGACTGGGGGGGGGGCCTAAAAGGCCCCCCCCCCTCGACATTTCGCGCGATTACTCTGCAACACGCAATGCTCTCGCCGCGATGCTCTATGACTTTTTTCTTTCGAGTTTCCTGCACATTTTGACGCCAAATTTGTGACGCCCGGGGGTACGGTTCTGAAGTTACATAACTTTTTGTACATGCACGTGAGACCGAAACTGGCTCAAAAATGTGATTTTGTGTACAAAGTCAATGCAAATTGAGTTTTTTCACATGGTTCATATAAATATGCTTATTTTTACTCTCAATGGCTAAAATTAATTTGTTTTAGTAGTATTAAGCTTCAAAAAGTGTCTGCCACAAATTTTGTTTAAAAAAACAGCAAAAACAAAAGGTCGAAAAAACAAAGAAATACGTAAGAAATTCATAAAACAATAAAATAAATAAGAAATTAATTTTGATACCGGATTTTTTTTCAAGTACATTTGCGAAGAATGTCATAAAGAATAATTAGACCAAAAATGAGCACTTTTGGAGCTTTATTTACTGATTTAGATCAAAGAGTCTGATTTCTCGCATAAATTAGCATAATTAATCAAAATAAAATAAAATAAGACTATTTTGGAAAATGTAAATATACGATCTTGTAGATTACATCGCACACTACCATTGTGCAAATTTCCGCGGCGATCGCGCAATCCACGGCCGAGATCTTAAGGGGGGGCCCTTTAGGCCCCCCCCCCAGTCTTTCGAGCTACCAAAATAGCCCAGTCTTTTTAGGGTTAACAACACACGGAAAAAATAAAATTAATGCTGACCCCGACGAGAATGTGACATGCACATGTTCATTTCTCCATTCATTAATGTACTCCACGATTGCAAATGCAGACACTCGCGAACTTGTTGGAGAGTCCTGACTTGAGAAAAAATAAGACTCGCTAAGTATATGGCATATAAAGAACTCTTGCACAATTCTGAGCAAGTTCTAATGAATTGTGATATTATCTTTTTTTAATATAAATTATCTCCAAACCCTGGATAGCTGGAAGGACTTACTCCTGCTTCCCTCGGGGGACCCTTGGCTCCCGTTGGTGGAGCTGCCGCTGCTACATCCCTTTTGGTTAGAGCTGATCAGCACGCTGCGGTAGACATGGCTAGCAGCCTGGGGCTGGCAGCGGTAGTTCTTCATGATCTCCTGGAACTGGCGCTCGTTGCTCGTTACCTGGAGGGGACGGGTGTCACAAGGTAATTAACTCCTTTAAAAAACTGTTATCACACCCATTTTTCCGGCGAAGAATCTCTCATTCCCTGCTCATGATACAAGCAATTGTCATTAGGATTGCAGGAGTATTTTCAATATTTCTCTGTGTACTAAACACAGTAGACATGAATCAGTGATGAGAAGCAGTTTTTTTTTTTTTGGGGGGGGGGGGAGGGGATTTACTTGAGAATCCTACAAATCTACACCAGGTTCAGATCAAACTTCTTAGTGTACAGTGGACTCCCGTTATAACAAAGTCCTCGTGACTGGCAGTTTTCTTTGCTTATATCGAAACTTAGTCATAACCGATCAAATGAACAATCAAAAACATAGAGAAGTTAATTTTGCAGCCTGAATTTTTATTTCTTTGTAACCGGAACTTGGTTATAACCGTGTTCATTATAACGGGAGTGCACTGTATACACAATGTATGACTATTTGTCAAGTAAGAGAAACTGTACACAGTCAACTTGCATCCACAACATTTCCTTATATGAATGAAAGAGGGATGCTGGGGACATTGCCTGAAAATTGGAAGCAATTTCCAGACAATGCAAACTGTAAACACTGATAGGCAAGGACAATGACTGTGTGCTGATTGTGCATGTAAATATTTGTAGCACTCTGCCATAACTGAACACGAACACAACGCTCCGTCAATAGCCAGTATACATGACCATGTCACAATACAGGTTAAAGGTCACTGGCTGTGGGTGTGTGATGCTCACCTTGCAGAGTATGTAAATGGAGCACATGATGAGCTGGTCCAGATGCCGATCCTTCATGATATCCGTCCGGTTGACGAGGGCGTACTCCAGACACGTCCAGATCTTCCGCCGTAGCTCGTCGTTGATATTCAGTCTCTTGCACATGTCGAACAGGCGCACGTTCATCAAGTGGTAAACCTTAATGCACAATAACAAAACAAATTATCATCTGTTGGACACTGATGGAAACAAGAAAACGTCCTTTTTTTTTGTAAAAGTAAGATGTTTGAGGTAAGGATTTTCACAACAACACTGCTAGTTTATAAAATTCAAATATGTTCTTAATAGCTGCATATATTCTCAATGTACATATGTATATATCCATACACATATATGTCAATGTTATAAACATCAACATTATCTATTGCAATGTTCACAAACAAATGACTTGTTATAACCAAGTCTGCAGGACCAACAGTTTTCTTCTTTTACATCAAAATTTCGTCATAACCAAATGGAATTTTGGGACATGAATTTTCACTTTGGTGCAAAAAATACTTAATTATAACTATATTTATTGAAATGGGAGCGCCCTGTAGAAATTCCATTCACTCTACTTTACCAAGCACTCATTTCCCAAAAGAGATTCATTGACACTGTTACAGCTCAATACCACCACGAAGCAAGAAAAATAAGTGGGAGGCAATCATGGGGAACCAAGTACCTTTCTGAAGAAGATACCAAGCGAGCCGCTCCTCCTCGGTTTAGCAGCCGGAGCGGAGGATGACGCAGCACTAGTCCCCGCCTCCCCCTCGGCAGTCTTAGCCTTGGCTGGAGACGGAACCTGAGACGTAACGCTGAACAGCTTGACTGGACTCACAATGTACTTGGATGTACCTTGGATACCTGAGCAGAGGCAATGTGCGAAAAATCCAATCTGATCAATGCTGTCCATGACACCCGAGTTACTATGAAAACAAAGGGAAGATGCTCGCAAAAAATGCACACAAAAATACCCTGGCCTTTCTGAGGAGATTTTGTATTTGGCAGTGTCGGTGAAGTTAATTACTTCAAGGGTATGTAAATACTTAACAATTTTATTAATTCATCATCTATTTTCTTTCTCCATGATTCCAACACGATATACAATATGATGGAAAAATTCTTCAGTGTCACAGCGGGTCATTTTTCACAAGAAAAAATGTGGGTAAGCATGTAGTGGCCATCTGATTTGTCAAATCCTTCACTTTGTCTACATCATCTACTGATTTACAACAGCTACTGGCATGCACCAAATTTGTCTCCTTTCTTCTTCTTCACACAAAACACTACTAACGCTATTGAAAGGACACAGGACTTTTCACACACATGAACAACAAGATATCAACTAATTATCAGAAAATGATCCTTTTTTTTTCCAAGTTATTTCTAGTCTTTTTTTTGCTTTTACTTCAAGTCTTTCACAAAGGATTCAAGATGTTCTCCATGGAGGATTTCTGTACCTTGCAGTACCACATATTGCTTCTTTGGAGACAACGCTGCAGCAACATTGGCTGTGGTGGTGACAGCACCAGTCACCACTTGCGACACAGCTTGTATTGGAGCGACTTTCCCCACAACCATGCTATCCTTGGGCTTCGAGTTTGTTGAACTCGCCTCTGTGGCCGAGGGGGCAGCGGTGCTCGACGTCGTGGCTGATGTCGATGAGTCTGTGGTCGATGAGGAAGATGCTGCATCATTTGTGAAGAGGCGACGTCGCGCTGTCCCGGGAGAAGGGGAGCTGAATCTGTCGTGCGCTGATGTCGGGGACTGCAGTATTGTGTCGGCTGAAGGGAAGGAAGAAAATATGAAGTCAAAGTCCCTGATTACAGTGAAAACTGGATAAGTAATGTGCTGAAGATTCTGACTGTAAAGATACCAAAGAAATACTTTCATTTCCCTATCTATAATCCTACATATGTGGATAGAAAATTGAGACGATAAAAGAAATTGAACATTGTGGGGGTGCTGACGCAAAGTGGATAAAACTCCTGACTCCTAACTAGAGTGCCCGAGTTTGATTCCCGCCCAGTGGGCAAGATTTTTTTACCCATCAAGTCCCTCTTGACCCAGGTGTATAAATGGGTTCCTCGCAACACTAGGGTAATAATTATGGCAGGGTCCTCTGGTAGAGCAGTGGCAACACTGAAGAGGTTATCCTGGATAAAGAAGACATTATTATTACATATATGTTAGGGAAATCAAAGAAAAACTTACATACCTGATGACATAGAAGGTTTAATCATTCATCAATCGTGATTTGCTTGCTTGCATATGGTTAAGAATACTGAAATTCAATCTAATACCATGTACTGATCAGTCTGATTAACTTGCTTGTAAATGGTTCGGCACTGACACACTGTGACGCACACCAAGATAAGTCAAGAGATTTGAATCTGGTAAACTGGTATGAGCTCAAGCCAACCGCCCCCCCCCCCACCCCCCACCAGCCAAAATCACCATGCACACATACAAACACCAAAAAACATATATGAACAACTTCCACACTTTACTAGAGAGTCATTCAAACTCAAATGGTACTTCTCTTAAAGGGGTGGAATAGTATTGGTTGAGGTGAGGTTTCAGCCTTTGACTTTTTGCAAGATTTTTAGAAACCTCTTTATGAAATGTCAAAGAGCATACAATTCTAAAAGGAATTCAAAGTTCATTTGATGAAAATCGTTTTTGGAATGGCTGAGATATCCACAAACAAAGTAAGACAAAGCAATCCTCATAAAAGGTGGGTCCCACCATTTTTTTAGGATTGTTTTGTTTTGGATATCTCAGCCATTTCAAAAGCAATTTTCATCAAATAAATTTTGAATCACTCTTAGAATTGTATGCTCTTACATATTTCACAAGATGTTTGTCATTGTCTCAAAAAAAAAAAATCATAAATGAATGCTGAAAACCTGAAGCCCCATCTCAACCAAAACTAAACTATACCATCCCTTTAAAGTGCAATTCACACGAGAAAGTTTTGCTCTTACTTCTGCCCCCCAGTTGGATCACCCTCTTGTGCTGAATGGGTGACAGCAGGCTCTGGCCCTGGGATGAGCCGGCGGTGGTGGTGGTCGAGGACACGCCCCCTTGGGCGGAGCTTTTGCCTGCATCCGTCTGGCCGGGGATGGTGGCATCTTCGCAGGTCGGCACCCCAAGTTCCGTATCCCTCAGGAGGTCCCAGAGGGGCGAGTTACTCCGCCACGCCCTGTCCTGCAGAATGTCCTCTTCGATCTGCCGTGCCAAACAAGGTTAAAAATATTGTCGACTTCAGTTCAGACAGAACACAGGCGACTCTCTTTATAAGAAAGTCCTTGGGACCGGCAGTGTTCATTCATTATATCAAACTTTCATTACAGCAGAACAGTACAGTATACAAAGATACACTGATGATCATTTTGGGGCCTTAGTTTTTATTTCATTGTAATGAGACTTTCGTTAACATAACCATATTAGTTTTGATGGTAGGACACTGTAATTCATTATCCGCATCACACTGTACTGTTTTACAAGAAATTTCAATCAGTTTGCTAGAGGTGTGTCCACACTTGTTTTGGGTTTCCTTTCTTTTCTTCTTTTTTGTTTGTTTGGTTTTTTTTTTTATTATATACATGCTTGCAACATCAATTGACACTCTTCTTGCACTCATACTCTGGTGTGAAGCATATTCATACATAACATGTTATTTCATGGGAAATTGTGAAAATCGTGAAATTGTCTTAATGGGGAATGAAATTCAAGTATACATGTGGACTGAGTGAATGAAGCAATATTAGTAGAACACATCAGTGAAAGTTTGATATCGAAACTTTTGAACAGACTGTCCGCTTTTCCTAAAACCTTCACTGATGTGTTCTTCTCATTGCTGCAGTCACTCAAATCAACATATATATGTTTTAGGTCTCATTCCATTTTGAACCATCTCCTTGGAAATGGGAGAGAATTCACAACAGGATCCCAACAGATCCTCTTCTCCAGTTTTTCGTAAGATACTTACATAATTGAGGTGTTTCACCACATCTCTCGAAAGACCATCCTCTGCTCGAAGTATCAATTCTATGACTTTGTAGTAGTGGAATGGTGGAATTGAGAAAGCTTCCATTACCCAAGGGAAAGTCCTACGTGGGAAGTGAGAGGAATTGTGACATTGTAAATCATAACATTCTAACCTGTAGCATTGTACCTTGTAACAGTAAAGCAATGAAAAACAACAACAACAACAAGAAATTAGTCCACAACACACTATGACCTTGAATAACTGACCCTAACCCCAATGAGTATGGGACATATATGATTAAATAACAAACTAATTAACATAAACGAATGATTGTAATATGGTTCCTTTCACTCTATGCTAATTCACAAGGTTACATACGGGGAAATTTGATTTTTGGTACTAACACCGCTGTAAAATGCCCCTTGATGATATAGGTGTTTGTCCAATATTTAAACTTTGACATTAGAAGATGCACAAGACTCTAGACTCAAAGTCACGAAAGGCCATTTTTTTTTTCCAGGTCAGAAAATGATTGCAACAAGAAACACAAGGAGACAGATCCCCCCCCCCCTCTCCGCCTTTTTAGCATTGACATCATTGCAAGTAACTGAAGTCTGTCACTTTGCAGAGTGTCTGCTGGTGTATTCGTGTTTGGTCTCTGTGACTTTTCATGCCACTGGGCTTAAAAACAACACTGATAAGGGACTGATTTTTTTTTTTTTTTTGTAAATTCTGACTGGCTCGGATAACTTTCATTAACTGTGAAATAAAATATACAAAAATATACATAACAAACAAATGCTACTTGCCTTTGTGAGTTGTAGGCATAGATGACAACTTCAAGGCAGCATGCGAAGAGTGACCTGTGAAACAGGTCATGTTCCAGAAGGTGCTGTAAAGAAAGAAAAGAAAATGATATTAAAGGGATCGTATATTTTTGGTTGAGACCTAATGTCAGGTTTCTAACATTTTTTTTTTTTTTTTTTGGTGAGATAATGAGAAACCTCTTATGAAAGAGCATGTAATTCCATGAGGAGTTCAATGTTTATTTGATGAAAATTGGTTTTGAAATGGCCGAGATGTCCAAAACTGAGCGATTCTAATAAAGTATGGGACCCACACTTTATTACGATCGCTTTGTTTTACTTTGTTTTTGGATGTTTCAGTGATTCCAAACCCGATTTTCATCAAATAAACTTTGAATTCCTCGTAAAATGGTATGCTCTGTACTATTTCATAAGTGTTTTCTTGGTATCTTGCAAGAACTTAAAAGCCCAGTTCTCATCTCCACCAATACTGTACCATCCCTTTAAGATGGGAACGAACAACACAAAACTGCGAGTTTGTATCAATCCAAGAAGCTTCACACACGAATTGCACATGCTGTTCCCAACACGTAAGAATCAGAGAACACCACTAAAATTATCATATTCATTGTCAGTGTTGCACTGGATACATCCCTGGAGTGACCTCATAATTACAATGCATCTGAAGGGGAAACCGCTTAACCTTGTAGTTCTCAAAATTTATGGGCGCAAATCACAATTTCAAATGTTATTCTCCTCCAAAGCCTCTAAGCTTTCCTCCAACAAACCTGTCCAAATGTGATTAAAACTACAGACATGTTAGACAATCAATCAAACAATCTAAATCTCATGGCCCAATAACAGGCATTTTTACAATGAAAAGCAATGAAAAACACACTTAATCATATACATGCATGCTTTACAAATGGATGCATCTGATCCTGTATCAACAGTAATCACAATAAATGAAGTTAGTTTAAATGCATTTATACAAATGGTACTCCTTACCTTGCCAGCAAAGAAGATCACTCCCCCCCCCCCCATCATTTCATACAGTGCATTTATCTGCTGTGATTCTGCAAATAACGGAACATAAATAATGCCTCCAAACTGAATGATCACAACAAAAATGAAGATAGTATTCTGCTCAGTAACTGAAAGCACACACAAAGTGAGATAATGAGGATGGGAGGAGGAGAGCTTGAGGGGGTGAGAAAGACAGAAGGGGAGGGAGAGATATACTCACTGTGAGGTTGGACAGTCTTTTTCTCTCTGCCAGCATGATGCTTTCCAGAGCCTTGTAGTAGAGACTCTCCGCCAGTTTCAGCCTCCTCTTGGCAAAGTCCAGGGGAGATCCGGCATTCCCCTCATCCACTGGCTGCTCAAAAGAGAAATATCAGCATAAATACATAGCAAACAAGAAAATCAAACAAACTGCGTATGTATTCCATTTCTTTTCCTTGACATTTACTAAATAAACACTGTAGTAGGAGAAGCAAATGTTAAAATTTTGTTATTGTTCATTCGTTCTGTTGTCCAGCTAATCAGCTTGCAGCAAAGCTATCTTAACAAGGACAAAAGAAACAAAAAATAATTCCAAGTAAAACAAAAAGCTGATAGCTTTATACCTGAACACAAATAATTCTTTTTCTAACTGTGTGCACCTTGCATCATATCATACATTTTCACAGGGTATGCTCGAGGTTGCAATGGCAGGGATAGCACTTGCCTAGTCATCCCTATATAGAAAATCCTGAAGCGTACTGGGTGAAACTATCCTGAAGAGATAATGTAAGCCAAAATTTACCTGGGTGTATTTCTGGCAAAAGATCTGCCCCATCTCCTTCACCCTCTCGGAGATGCCCTCGGAGGGGTCCTCCGAGCATTCCTTGAAGATGCTCTCCAGGGTGTCACTGGGTTCCAACTTGCGCCCCGTCAGCAGGGCTTGCAGCTTGCTGACCGCCTGGGTCGCCGTGGAGACCGGGGTGTTCCTGGGGTCCTTCTCCTTCAGGTAGCGCCTGTTGGTCAGCGGTGTTGCCGGACATAGGTCGTTGGTCTGCAAGATATGATTAAGTGATGCATGGTAAAATCATCTGATTAATATATTAGGCAAATAGCTGACAAAAAAAAAAAGACCAATACATGAAAAAATGAACTGCAATTGTATGAATCATGACTGAACATCTGAAAAGCTAAGCAAGAAGTCTATGCCTTCTTCATTATCTTGGCATTTCATACAGCCTGAAAAGCCAAAATAAAGTATATTTCTCTCATTTTAAACTTAGTTGGTAACTTTTCAGATAATGAAACCATGGCCTTATGCAAATGGGTCATACAGTTGTGACATATGTCAACGTTACAAGACAACAGGATAACTTCAATATTCTATTTTTTTTTCCTACAAATTTTGCCTGGTTTCAATGGAACTTTCACTGTGTTTCTCGTTCAACTCTTCTCATGTTATCTATTGGGAGTTCCCTATCTAAGTCACCCCTAAGAAGTGAAATATAAACTTTGGCCCTATCTTCCTGGTCTGGTCACTGAATGGACAATGGCATCCTCACCCTCTGGTTATTTGGTCTCTTCATGGCCTCCTCTGTCTCCCTGTAGGCAAGCGACTTGGATGGCGTGCCGATCTCCTCGTCCGCATCCTTGTCCAGGAAGATCCGCTCGTCAAAGTCTCCGATCGTCAAGACGTACTCCTCGTACTTCTTGCAGATGTTCTTGCTGTTTCAATACAAGAACGACGACAAAAATATATATATATATATATAGTTGTTGCAGTCGGTACTTTTAGGAAATTGGGTCCTGCAAAAGCTTCCAAGAGACATTTCAATTGGCGAATTCATGAACACTTTTTCAGCTTTAC
Source organism: Diadema setosum (assembly GCF_964275005.1). Lineage (NCBI taxonomy): Eukaryota > Metazoa > Echinodermata > Echinoidea > Diadematoida > Diadematidae > Diadema > Diadema setosum. The sequence goes on along the minus strand of NC_092693.1, from coordinate 15,835,228 downwards.
TAGCAAAACACGATGTGAAAACAAGAAATAAGACAGACTTTTCCAAGACTGACTGCCATTAAAAGATGATAATTTCTTCCAAGAAAGGGCCTGCACAACCAAGCAAAACATATCCAAAATGTATAAACATTGGATGCTCTACGGGTTAACTTCTTCTAGAACAGCCGATTTGTTAACTCTGTGGCCTCATAATCTCATTTTGTTTGTTTGTCTGTCTCTATGTTCCTGACTATACACTAATTCATGTGTGTGGTCCAATATGTAATTCATTGTCTCTTGCATGCTTTGAAACTCTTGGTCAGTGAGTTATTGAAATACACGAGGTTGATCTTCAGACTCTTTTAATGAGCACCATGCAGAAAGAGGCATGTATATTGCTTGTCTTGGGTAATCCTATACTGGCATCATGTTGCAAAGAATTCAGGCTAGATCATAATGCTAAAGCTTGATCTCTAAATCTATGCTGTATCTATCTTATTCATTCATAGATGAATACTCACTTGTTTGACTCAAAGTTGGGTGTATCCAAAATGTTGGACAGTTTCTCTACATTTCCCTCCAGATCCTATAGTGTGAAGATGAGACAGAACAGTGATGATTGGTTTTGGGTTTGTCTGTTTGTTTGTTTTTCATTTACAGTAAACATGCACAGAAAATAAGACAGAGAGAACAAAACAATGAAACAAATATACATCAAATCCGTCTGTGAAAACTATCCAGATTAAACTCAATACTGGTAGGTAAAGTGGTGAAAATATCATAATGCTCTGAAAAATACTGACTGCATAAAAAGATATGTTTGTAATTTCATAAAGTTAATTTGGAAGCAGATGCAAACTTAGCACTGTTATTTTCCTTGAAAGTATTGAAACACAATCTTACCATAGTTTGCATAAACCACAATTAAAACAAATATATGACAAATACGCACGGATTAATTTCCTCATAAAGTGCCTTTTCAATTGATGAGTAACTATTAAGCTTTACGCAATTATTCTATTATATTCTAATTGTAGACCTATCAAATGATTTTCAATATAACTACTGGGAATGAGACTGGCTACATGCTAAGTTCACATGCATTCATACCTCATCTTCTATCAGTTTCTGTATGTGTGGCTTCCACCAGTGCTCGTTGATAGACTTGGCTTCCAGGACCAGTCCATCGTATACCTCGCAGAGCTTGTCGATAATGCAGGGAGCCTCCTGTGGAACGCGATACTCCTTACTGTTATATCCCTGGGGCAGACCTGAAGAGATATGCATACAACCACAATGTTGAGGGAATATTGAGCTTCAATACAGACATCTAAATAGAGTATCACAGATCATAAAGATGTCAGCTGATACGACAAGCGCTGTCACATGCTTTAACACAATAGTATTGAGTAAGCTTCTTTCTGTAGTGCATACCCTCCTGTCATACAGCCGAAAGTCATAACTGACAGGAGGGACAAGTTCTTGCCAAAATTTGCAAAAACAGTTGCAACAGTCAAAAACATATTTTGAGAGAAAAGCAGTTTTTGTTTGAGTATTTTGAATTCTGTGATTTTTTTTTTTATTGTATGTGCTGTTATTGAAACAAATAATGAACAAAAATTACATGTGTTATATATCCCAATGCAATGTGGGTAATCCTTTGCAATTACACAATAAAGGATAGTGGTTCATAGATTTTTTTTTTGTCATGAATGGTAATATCATAAAAACAATAATAAGAGTTAAAGAAAAATATGCCATTGTCTTATAAGAAATGCATGGTCATTGTTTCATATGAGCTTTCTGAATCTGCAGCAGCAATGCCAGAACAAATCATGATGCTGCACACAGCAATGTTCCCAATACATTGCGCCCAATGTGGCATTACCTAAAAAACACATATCACAGTGATTGATGCATATGATTAGAGGTACTGGTCACAAGTACACCCAGAGATATCTCAAGAAGATACCGTTACCACTTAAAGGGAACTACAGGAAACGCAACAAGGTTTTGTCGTGGGCGGAGCCTAAAGTTATAACATGTACCCTGACACCACATGTTTCCTTTTAACCAGGATAGAAAGACATGGTAGAGACATTATTTCAAATGCGTGGCTGTGGCTACAACTCATGTGGTAATTTATGGCTGGTTTTGAATGCATGTGTTCGAGCAAAACATTCAAAGAATATTTGAAAAGATCTGTTTTTCAGTCAATTCCTCTCCTCCCCCCCCCCCCCCACCCCACCCCACCCCATATAATGTGATACTGAAGTAGAACTGTAGTCCCTAATCTTGGCATGATCATGGCACACTCAGAAACAGATTTTGATCCACTCCTCGCACTGCCCTGGATGGAGCTCAGGTGACTGGCTCGGCTTACCTTGGAAGTCGGAGTTCAAGAGGTCGCGCCGGTTCGCCAGCACTGCATTGGCGAAGACCAGATCCAAGCTGCACAGAAGGAGATGGTAGGAGTTCACGAGGTCATCGCTTATGGCTGGAAAGTTACCTGCAAAAGACCAGAACAAATGGCTTACTATAAAAGCTTGCAACATTGGAATTCACACACACTTACTCTTTCTCTTTACTTCATTCCCTGTATTGGTTTGTGAGACAATGATAAGTTGTGAGTGCACACAATGCGGGCTGAAATTTCATCACAGAACTTTTGCAGTCAGACTTTGCGGCATATATATGAATGCCAAATGATACATAATTCAATGTGACAAGAATGATATTTCATGCAAAAGATACAGCCTGCTGGGCATGTAAAGAAAGGATGCTGAAGAAAATAATCTCTGCTGCTCACACTATAGTCCAGCTGCAGAAACTGTCAAATAATATCCAATGTACACTGTCAAATAATATCCAATGTACACAGTCAATTACTGGTATCATGGTTCAAAACTAGCTGATGCTGTCCTGTCATTAGTTTGAAAAGAAAGAGAGTTGACAATGAAAAACAGGGAAATACCCACAAATTTTACACTCAGATTACAGAAGGAAATATAGAATGTTGTTTTCTTTCCTTCTTGGCTATATTTCCTGTGCATAGTACTCATGAAGAGGAAAAAAAAATTGACACAAATGGAGCCAAACCTAATTGTGGAATTGCAATTAATCCATAAAGCCTTATGGAGCTAATCACCGGTGCATTGTATGCATATGAACAAAACATGCCAACATGCAGGCACCACAGTATCACTTTCACTGACTACTACATGTACTACAGTTCACCAAATCTACAAATAACTGCACAGGCCAACATTTGGCAAGGGACAGCCACAACAAAATATCATGTACAACTGCAAAATACAAGAACTGACTTTGCGGCATATGCACATTAATGTTCAACAGTCATTACCAATCATCGAATTTAATAACAAAATGAGGATCACTTATTTAAAGGCATAATTTACCATTTGCAGATGAAAGCATTAGTGCTATAAAATAGTTCTAAAATGTGAGTTAGGGATAGAAACAACCACTGTCAAAATTTGAATCCGTATAATCGATGTTAAGTGTTGTTAAATACACAAAATGTGAACAATAGTTATAATAAAAATTTTTCCAGACTAAACCGTATACAGTTACGGTTTATTGAGAAAAACCCTGATATCTCCTTATATTTTAGGTTTTATTGCAAATATTTCATATGGTAGGATGTTTTATGATACAACAGACCTACACATATGCATCAAATATGATATCTTGAAAATTTTTGAAATCACTGCTCCCAAAGGTAAACTGGACCTTTAAAGTAAATTTGTAGGAATGCAAAGACAAAACACAATCTTACGTGATTGGATATGAATAAACCCTGTCCCAACAGCAGTGTCGCCTGTGGACGAGTGATTAAGTCAGAGTTTCTACCCGATTGCCTTTCATACAGATAATTTCCATTCTGCTGGTGCTTCTAACGAGCTCATGCCCCACGTGTACTTCTTGCAAGAAAAACAGTTTTGGCAAGTCCAAACTTGTAAGAAGAGTACAGGTACATACAGATTTGTCAACCCTGGTAGGCTCAGATAGGGCACATTTACATGACAAAGGGGTAAATAATAAAAGCCTTCTGGGCGTGCCTACTCAGGTGTACAAGTCACTTGTAGGACCAATCACAATTGAGGATCCTTTATCAGGGTCGCAATACAGTTGAGTTCACTCTGTGGTCACCTTAGTCTATGTTCTAGACCTCTCTCACAACATTCAAACTGAACAGAGCACGGGAGTGTAAGCAGACACCCCCATGTCTTGGATCACCAAGAAAGCACTAGACTGAAGTGCAGCCTACTATCAGGGCTTTACAAAGGTAACATGACCTCTTAACTGACCCTGAGAGAAATGCAAACATGGGTCTGAAACCAAAACTAGGAATAAGGCAATACTCTTTGGGAAGTAAGCTGCCTCATGCAGCGCATGGGGTAATATCCAGCCACCGCAATATTCCACAACAGGGGGAGGATATCAATGCCACACTATTGATTTCAAGGGGGGCAATGTCACAGAAAGGTATTGATGAAGTACACTACTTACTGCTTTGTATCAACAAAAAAGCTACTGAGCTGGTAGACTAATTGGTAGACTGTGAATGTACTCTGCTATAAGATGAAACTGTCACAGTGAACATTACACCCGGCACTTTGCATCTTGACCGATACTGTCAATGTGAGTTTACGTGCCCTGCTCAGTACACCAACACAGTTAACTCTCTGAGGATCAATACTTCCCAAATGCCACTGTCATGGCATAAAAACATGTTGTCAAAAGCAATGACAGAGTTAATGTGATGGACTAAATGAGAACAGAACCACATACCTGGTAAGCATACACACTACAACAACACCAACAGATGTTTGCCATAGGACATTCCAGTGTATGAAGAAAACAACACTCTTAAGTTTGGTGGGAATTTGACCACAGTGAAGTCATAACTGTCTACAATAATGGATATTTTGATGGAAAGTCTAAAGCATAAAGACAATTACAGGTTAAAAGTAACGACATGATGTTTAGCAATCCATGCAAGAAAGAAAGATGTCACAGTCAGGCACTTTGCGATACACACATGCATGACAGCAGAGATTTCACAACCCACTAATTTCTGTTTAATTTCATCACCTTCCCCCCCCCCCCATTATTATTATTTTTTTTTCTTATCATCAACCCAAAACTGCATGACCCTATTTGCTTTGAGAAGCTATGTTGTGTGACAGGCATGACATCAGTGCTTCTGAAACATTAATACAAAACATCTGGCACCACAGAGTCGTGACACAAAGCAGTGAATTGGACTGGTGCGACTGACTGACATTTTGATATGGTCTGTTGAATCATCACGAAAACATGTCTTTCTTTCAAACTGACTCCAAGTTCAATTTCCCCTCGCTTTTTGTTTGTACTGAGACAGCATTGAAACATGACCCAAGACTATCTGTACATTGTTCAGAGTCATCAGAGCTTGCTCTGCAACCGTGTTATCCAAGTTAAGAGTTAATGCTTTGCTGTATTTACACATGTAGATATCCCTCGGCTAATTGACACCAACTTTTTTTTCTCTCTTTTTATTGTAATTAACTGGCCCTGTATATCTCCTGTTTGGTACATTTGTGTGTATTTGCCAGTCAATCAGTAATAGAGGATAATTTGGTAGAAGTGTTAAACTTAAAATTTTAATATCTCTGTTTTTGTTTTTGTTTTGTTTTTGCACAGCATAGAATAGACAAGTAAATACTGAGTAAATAGATTAGCATAGACAAGCAAGAGGCATGTGCCTATATACCTACATGATTTGCAATCATATGCACACATCTAGAATGCAAACATGGAAATTGTTCTGGAGTCTAGGATATTATGATATGCAATGTTGAGGACCCCAGAGTGCCAATTAATGAACTATAAGCTAAAAGCACAGCAAGGTTTTTTCCTTGCTACAATCCTGAAATTAGGATACAAACATTTTTCATGGAATCTAAACTAATTCCTACATACACAAGTCCATCCCCTCTATTATGAATAATGCAATATCAACTATTCTATTCCACTGAATCAACATGAGCTGATAGACAAAAGAATATCACATCGGGACATTCACAATCAGTTGAATACTTTATAACATAATGTTGCATGCACTTACTACTTATATGCATAGTAACCATGACATAATACAAAAAAAAAAAAAAAACTTCCCCATAAAGTACTGTAGATCATGACATATTTGCAGCATGAAAATTTAGCAAATTGGAGCCGATGGCCATTTTCGTGGCATGAATTATTTTTAGGTAATTGCCACTGGCATTCAATATACTACTGTATGCAAGAACGTTCACATGCATTTTAATTTTGTGAATGTTGGCTCTTGCAAAATCTGCTAAATTAAAATGCATGTGAGCGTTCCTCGTTTTACAGTATAGTCTCATGGATAAATGTGCATGTTAACTCACCTTTTACGAGTACAAAGAGAGTCCAGCAGAATGAAAAGACATCTTGACTTGTGCAGGGTAATCGCCTACAATGAAAAAGAGCACAATGTATTTAGAGTCAGCCTGAGAATGTTGTGCTCTGATGCACAATGAAAAAATGTGTGGCACAGCAAACACGTTTACTACATCCAAGGCATTTCAAAATGGACATTGAACTTTCTTTCATTGTCAAACTTAGACAATTACTGTAAAGCAGATCACGTCGACACCGGCATAAAGACACTGCACATGTCATGATGGAAGTTGACACAGGACATACAGCTGTACAATGTGAAGGCCTACATGAGACAACTCCATAGTAAGTTTCAAATACAGCAGTAAGCCATTACCATATCTCATCTCCTGTTATGGAAATCATGTGTTAGTGTCATGCAAATGATTCTCTCAATTGGTCTAATCAATTTCAAATCTTGAAGCAAACATATTAGCCCTTTAGATAACTTAAAGGGATGGATTAAGCATTGGTTGAGGTGAGAATTCAGCTTTTAACTTTTTGCGAGATACTTAGAAACCACTTTATGAAATGTTAAAAAAGCATACAATTCTAAGAGGAATTCAAAGTTTCTTTGATGAAAATTGGTTTTGAAATCGGTGAGATATCAAACAACAAAGTAAAACAAATGATCTGATAAAAGGTCGGTCCCAAGTTTACTACGATTGCTTTGTTTTGGATATCTCAGCTATTTCAAAACCAATTTTTATCAAACAAACTCTGAATTCCTCTTAGAATTATAGAGATATTCTTTTTCATATTTTGTAAGACATTTGTTATTATCTCAAAAATTCATAACAAAAAATGTTGGAAACTTCAAACCCCATCTCTCCTGAAACTGAACCACCCCTTTAACATGGCACATGATTTCATTTCAGAGACCCAGTAGCACAGGGAGAGGGGGTGGTCCGATTGGATCGGTCTTCACTCACTGCCCACGGGGTACATTAAAAAACCACAAATAGCGCAGGCCTGCTCAAAACAGAATTTCCCCTCAGCATTTCCCATACGTGTACATTGAACGGTAAACACTTTGTCGTCTAGTCATGACAGATCATACTGTTTATTGCCAGGCATAAATTTGCTCTTGACATGACTGGAAATGTCAACAGATGACGACAATTACAAAAAGAAAACACACAACAAACATACTGAAGCCAGACAGATCAAATGGACTTTGATGTTTTCACTTTTACCTGCGAAAAAATAGCCGCTAGTTTTATCCAAAATTTTGAAATTTTTTCTGACATTGTAATTGTAACCTGCAGATATATATATATATATATATATATATATATATATATATATATAATATATATATATATATCTTTTTTTTTTTCCTTTTTTTTTTTAATAAACAGATTGGGAAATAATGGTGAAGAAGCCTACTGTCTTTAAGAACATTCAAATTATGGCTACCACTGTGGCTGGCAATATTTGGCACCTGCACATGTATACATTTGTATAGGCCTATTCACACAAATGAATAATCAGTATTGGGATTGTGATGCGGAAATGGGTTTAAAAAAAATGTAATTTTATTCTACTGGGTGTGTGCCACAGTGACATCATGATCCTTACTTGTGTTTCCTGCCCCTGTGGGTTCTTGGCACTGACTCCCCTTCCTTGAAGAGATCGTAGAAGATGGGCTGGTACTTCTTGAAGATCACCGTGGAGACGGCGAAGTTCCTCTCAAGCCGGTCCACTTTGTCACGAAACTGTTGGGGAAGGTTGGCCATGTCCGCCCATTTCTTCATCTTGCTGAAGAACTGTATCACACTGATAGTAGAGCAGAAGAAGATGCAGTGATGATAAAAGAAATTTTGAAGATGTGGGGGGGGGGGGACCTTAGACTTGAGCTTACTGTAGATGATGATTGTAACTTTAAAGGAAATCACATCATTCACTCCCATGGAAGATATTGATATATATCAAATGGGAGTTGGCTACTGATGGGACATAACATTCATAGAAGGAAAAAAAAAATAAAACAGTGCTGAATAAATTAAAAAATTTATAAGGCTTATCAAACTTTGGAAGACTGCAAAGCACAAAATATGCTTTATTCTACTATCTGGTCAAACAAAGACAATTCCTGCAGATATAATAACCCCCAAATGATAATGAAATGGCCAAAAGGGGACCCTTTTATGGCCAAGTTGTAACATCTTTCATATGACTTAATCATAGCATGGATAGAGTTTGACTAAAAAAAATCATGTCAGGCCATCAAATTTCCAAAAAAAAAAAAAAAAGGTTATCTTTTAATATGTAGACTGATTGGGCAAGTAAAATTCAAAATGATATGTTACATTTCCTTCTATTTTGAGCCACCAAAATATAAAATCCCAAGATTTTAGTGGCCAAAATGGGCCATCAGAGAAGAATATTAGCATTGAGTATTGCTTTATATACACATGAACACACAAAGTGACAGGAGGAATATGAGATTAGAAGTATCTCGAGGGCATTGATTACAACAAAATGTGCTTGTATCATGAAATGTAAAAGAGTGACATGCATTAATGCTCTCACCACAATTTTGTATCAGCCCCCATGAGAACTTGTAAATATTGTCATGCTACACTGCAACCTAAATGCTGTCATTGCAGGGGCCACAGAAAAGGGGGGGGGGGGGTCTGTGGAAGAGAACATTGACCTTTGACCACATTTTGGGCCTTACACTGCAAATACTCTATGATATTTCCACAATGTTTTACCCAACTTTAATCCAGGTTGCCAATTGCCCAAATAAACTGAACTTTCACATTGACTTTCTCTAAACAAAATATTTAATCTCCACAATTTGCTGTCTTGATGGTGAGCGTTTACCTGAGTTTGGCTGATCGCAGGAGCTGTGTGAGCGACACACCATTGCCAACCACTATCCCATTGCTAACCGTGGGAACGACACTCCTTCTGCAGGCCACGTACAATGCACATGCAAGCCACTGTATGTCATCTCCCTGTGAGGTGAAAAGAGAATGAAACCGCAAACTTAGATAATGGTTCTTGCACAACATACTCCGTTGCATCTTTCTTTTTGTGCGATGGTACTTGCATTCCTCATTTAGTTGTGAACTTAACATTGATCTGAGCCGACAAAAGAGCATTCAATTGACTAATAATCCTGAGTGCATTTACTACATGTACTTGTAATATATAAATCACATGGACTTGCATTCTATTGTTCAAAACTGGTGCGCAAAAGTCTCAAGGATGCATCTTCATCATCTGTATCCCGGGTACTGGAAAGGTGGTTATTAAAGACGCAATAGCCTGGGGAGACGTGGCCTGATTGAATCAATTTTCATTCGCTCCTCACAGGGGTAGGACCCTATATTGTTCAATATAGCAAGTACATTTTTAAAACCACTAATAGTGAACCACAGCATAATACACGCTCATCAGTAACACTCAACTCCGGTCAAGATAAATGGCAATACAGTACCAAGGTAACTTTATTCTGAATACTCATTCAATGTCAACACTTATCCACACCTAAGTATAACTACACTGTACTCATCAGGTAACTGAAAAACAATGTAACCTTGTTCCCAATAAAATTCCTTAGACAAATACAGCTTTCAAAAGCAGAAAATGGCCTAAATAACAAAGTATTCACTGCCTTAGACTGAACATCAACATGCAAGATACGGGTACATGTACATCAATGTACATTGTAGGTCTACACTGTACAGAAATAATTTGCAAATTGTATAGGAAAGATGTGCAAAATATTGTATCATTGTGTACAACTGTAGCTTCCATGTCTCACTCCTCAAATCACAAAGTAACTTAGCATTGCACCACTGGTTTGACCAAGTTGTAAGATGGAGAAAGTTCCAATGGATATCTAACTACAAACTGCAGACATTACAGTTGTAGCAAGGATGCACACAATGCACTTGCTATATCAACCATCTTTCTCAGCATCTGGTTTATTTCAATAAAATACTTCAAACAAAAATATACCTATCCAAATTTTGCAAGAGTAGGAGAAAACTAGATTAATACACAATTAATGCTCTATCCCTGGGCTGATTGCTTTCTGTAATTACTGGTTATTGTAAAAGTGGATATTTTCGCGCTACCGGGTACTAATTTTTCGTGCTTGGCTGGGTAAGAAGAGTTTCATGTGTTTTTAATTCCGCGGAATCAAGACATCCCACACAGAAATATACAGCAAGCAAAAATATTTGCGTGCTTTTATTTTCGCGCTAGTTTCTGGTTGCGCAAAATGCGTGAAAATTTCAACACCGCAAAAATTTCCACTTTTACAGTATCTATTCTCAAATCTTTCATTGATCATTACAATAATTGCATCTCACTCTTGGTAATTACTGTAACTACCAGACACTGGTTCATGGTTGAGCCTATACCAACATTATTTCTTCATGTGATTAAATATATTTCTGTTCTATATTAATAGAACAGAGAGATGAATTCAATCAGATGAGGAAATGATGTTGGTACATGTACAGTAGGACAATATGACCACACACACACACACACACAAAAAGAAGAAGGTGTATACTACTACTAAATACTACTACTACAGGTGTAGTAGTATAGTCATCAGTAGTAGTAGTAGTAGTAGCAGTAGTAGTAGTAGTAGTAGTAGTAGTAATAGTTTTTTAGTAGTAGTAGTAGTAGTAGTAGTAGTAGTAGTAGTAGTAGTAGTAGTAGTAGTAGTAGTAGTAGTAGTAGTAGTAGTAGTAGTAGTACTGTACAAGCTGAAATTTTCGCGTACAGATATTTTCGCAAATTGCTACTTGGAGGACATTTTCGCGTGTTGTTAATTTCGCGGATTATTTGCGAGGGTCTAACTGAACTTACTTATTTGCGCGTTGTTATTTTCGCGGTTCAAAGGCGATTCGCGAAATTTGCGAAAATAAAACCACCGCGAAAATTTCAGCTCCTACAGTAGTAGTAGTAGTAGTAGTAGTAGTACTACGTAGTAGTAGTAGTTAGTAGTAGTAGTAGGTAGTAGTAGTACAACGTAGTAGTACTAGTATAGTAGTAGTAGTAGCAGCAGTAGTAGTAGTAGTAGTAGAAGTAGTAGTGGTACACATCGATCAGTAGTAGTAACTCTACTACAGTGTACTACTAATACCATGCCTGAATAATGGAACATCCATTGGTTCTAAATATTTGATTAATGTATTAAACATTCACTGATCTCAGTCTGAAAGTACAAATTTGCTATTCAGTTTCCATGCTGCGCATTGTGACAATACATATCGAGACCCAACTTCCATTTATTGCGAGTTACAAGGAAATCATTCTTCTGGTACACCAATCAAAACTGAAGGAAACTACATTGTACTTTAACTCATTTTCCAAGTAAATTTCTCTCCTTTGGGAGTGGAAAAAAAAAGTACTGCATTAAAGGGAATGATACAATCAAAGTCTAGTAGGTTTTATAGTGAAGGCAGAAATTATATGAACAAATCAGTGAAGTTTGCGGAAAATTGGACAATCCATTCAATGCTAAATTAATGTGAATCTTTAACGTTTGGTGCAGCCATTGCTGGATGACAAGACACCAATTCCTGTCATAGCAGGAACTTGCCATCTGGTTGTCGAGCGGAAAACCATGAACTGAAGTACAGATGATACAATGTATAAAGAGAATTTAAAAAAAAAATTGTTTTTTTTTCTTTAATGCATGAAAAGTACATGACATTTTACTGTTAACATATCAAGGTAATATCATTCCCTCATCTTGAATCAAGTTATCTTTCGCTATGCAAGAAAAATGAAAATAGAATACTACCTATGTAGATGCTGAATGAGTATCAGTTCCCTTTAACTGTTTTTCTTATTCAAAGAAAAGTAAACATTGATCATTCTAAATTTACTGTTATTATTAGGCAAAACTGAAGATTATTCCACTGGAACAAATGAAGATTGTTCCACTGGAACACTATCTATTATTTAATGTTAGGATGTATTGCTAACTTAAACAGTAACACAGAGCGTGCTGAGGCTCCTTAATTGTACTGTGAAACTGGGTGTATAAAGGGTTTGTATGTATCATTTGATTAAAAAGAAAAGAAAGAAGTTATACATGTAGACTATGCAGAACTCTCATGGTAGGAGATATAGAATCTAGGGTCTACCTCATGTCCTTTTCTACACATTTGTAGACGTGTGCAATTGCAGGTTTTAAGATGTGTACAGTAGACGTCTATCTCTAGTCTAGAAGAAAAACATGACTTTTCAAATAGAAATGAGAGGCGATATTTATACTAATAGGCTATTTGTTGTCACACATTTCCCACATATATCAAATGTAAACAAACAATCTATAATTTGAAATATGTATGGTCTAACATTACAATCAACATAACAATGCTGCACACTGGCACTGGTCCGACTTGACCGAAAGATAGTCTGCATCTGGTCATCAGGGACAGGGATATGTTCCATGCAGACTGCATCTGGCTTCACGAATCCCCTCCTACTACGGAGAGCCAATAAAGTTAAAAAAAAATGATAAAAGACTCCTCCGGACAGACAAGATTTTTCTGTCTAGAAACCCTATGGTCCAACAGTCCCTGACCAGTAAAAATCACTGTCAGACCAGTAACTTTGTCAGGAAATTACCAGTAAAAAATGTAAAAACTTGGCAATTTACATACCGGGTACTAGTGCAACAGACAGGTCAGACCAGCAGGGAAAAAAAAAAAAAATGTGTTAGTGTGCAACCCTGAAACTTTAAATATCAGTGGAGGAGACCACAGAATTCCCCCAAATCTTGCAATAAGCCTACTTAGTAGACTGTTGTTTGCATTTGAATTGAAAGGTTCTCAAGACAAAAGCAGTCAATGAAAGCCTTGACCGACAAGTATGTCTAATTCCACAAAAAACTTCTCATTTAATGACATTTGCTGGGTCAGTTTTTCGCTTCTTAGACAGACACCATTGATACGCCATTGCTCCATACAATCACTATATTGCCTGGCACCGGTACACTTACATTTATTAACTAAAGTACTAGTAAGTTGTCCGAGTGCTAAATTTAACGCTGTAATATTGTGAATGAGCATTTGGCTTGCCATGGACGTTTGTGCGGTCATTTTTCAAACCAAGGCGGCGATGAATTGGGGAGCGCTGCAAAGAAGTGGAGGAAACAACCAGAATGGTCCAGAAAACAGGAAGAAACAGTGGAAGAGGTGAGTCAAAATGTTTACTGATTAATCCTGTATTTTTTTTTTCCAGAATGGTTTGAAAACCAAGCTGGAAAAAATAATAATAACCATTTTTATGCGGGGGGAACTGGGTGGAAGTTGCGTTTCAGCCAGAACGGTGGAAACCGTTGCAATGGCTTATGTAATGGTGTCTGTCTGAGAAGCGAAAAACTGACCCAACAAATGTCATTACTATAAATGAGAAGTTTTTCGCGGAATTACACATACTTGTCGGTCAAATAAAAGCCAAGCCTGACAAGAGTCAAGGTTCAATTTCTCCAGGGGATAAGGCAGTTTAGATGTCTAAAACTTAACAAGTTCAAAAGACATGAAATAAGAAATTCACAACTTGAATAGCTGACATTTTCACGGTGGTGTTTACAGCCGAATCCGGTCAAAACGTCCCCGCCGTGTTCCAACCAAAACGTCCCCGGGTCGCGTACCAGAACGTCCCCGCTTTTGTCCGCGCGCGCTCTGTGGGTCAAATGCACACATTCATGAAGAAAATACACTCTGGCGCATATGGACGCTAAGGTACTTTCGCACCTGTTTGTCGAATGACCTCCAAACATGCACAAACTCACCCTAGTTATCCAGTAACCTAAATACTTGCATCTGAGTGAGATTCGAGTCCAGAAGAAATGGAATTTTCACCATTTTTTTTTTCTTGTCACTTATCTACTTATGGGAATAATCTTGATCGCAACTACTCGCTCGGCGATCACTGCGTTGCATCGAATTCGCGTTGCACAGGAGCAGACACCGCGCATGGCAGCACAGCTAGCTAGCAGAGAGCTACCTAAATGTTGCTCTAAATAACAAAATTTCTTCACATTTACCGTTATGAATTGATAAGTGATACTTAGATTTTATAAAAAATTTATGACATAGAACATTTTGACCCGAACACGTTTTGGTGCCAGCTGGGCCCGGGGACGTTTTGGTCGTACCCGAGGACGTTTTGGCTCGGGGACGTTTTGACGTGGGGACGTTATGACCGGTAAGCTTTACAGCAGGCAGAATCTAAATTATTCCAGCAGCTGTTTTAGCCTATTAAGTGCAGTGCTATATGACAATGCTATGCAGTGGTTCTGAACGTCTTACGAGTTTCAATACGAATTGAGCTCTGGAGTGGGAGCGGGCTAAGACTAGAGGTAGAGTGGGAGTCCCTACTGACTACGCCAAGACAGAAACTGGGCCTACGAACGAAATGTTGCACATGTAGAACGTATCTAGATTCTTCTTTTGAGTTAGTTGAAATGAACAAAAAGGAGCGGAAGAAAGAGAGAAAGACAAGAGTCAAGCTTTTGAAGCCTATGAATAACAACCACAGTTCCCAGTACATGGGACCACTCTCTAACAATGGCAGGTTTCCCTATTATTTTCGTCCGTCGAAACTTGGGTACTCGAAGACTACATGATTTTTGTAAGTGTTATACTGACCTCTAGCGTATAGTTTACGCAAATCCTCTCGTACGATTCCCAAGCAGTCGTCTTCGTTGAATCATCCAAATTTAAGCTCATACATAACTCTTCAAAACGATCCTTTGTGCTGGGTACGTCTTCTTCTGAAGGATCCGCCATCTTTCTAATATGTGTCGCAGACTTAGAGACAAAATGCTGAAACATAAATCGAAAAACAACAAAAATATCCGATACCACGTCACAGCAGTAGTTTCCCAAACAGCGCTGGAGATATGCATGTGGGACTAAGGATCACGTCTTCGCGGTCGACCGAGACGCGAAATGATCACAAGCTGAAAAGGGCGGGAAAACATATCGTCGCTAATGTTCATCCGCGCAGTGACATACAGTTTCACACTTTTTAAGTCTAGAAGAATTTTATGTCCTCTACTTTGCACTGATACAGCCTGATTTTGATCAAAGATTTTATTCAATCCTATAAAATGATGAGATAAACATAATTGTTGTTGTATAAATCAGGAAAACTTTGTGAACGAGTTTGTCAACTGTGAGCCCGCGGAAGGATAATTTCATTATCGGCGTGAAAATTCTAATTAGCATGCACATGCTGGAGCTTTAACGCCAACTAACCAATCAAAGAAAAGCAAGTCATGAATATGCATTACGACGGGGGAGGAGAGGGGGGACAAGGGTGTGAAAAGCTGAGCGCTACGAGTAGTAGCAAGGAGGTAACCTCCTTGGTAGTAGCAAAGAGGTACTAGGCGAGTACCTCCTTGGTAGTAGCATGGACCCTACCCCCATGGTAGTAGTAAATGAACAGCGCGCGTGTTCCCACTCGTGTTCACAAGGGTTCCATATGATCCACTTCATGCAGTCAGCAAAAATTGATGTTTCTCAGGAATCTGACAAAGATGTGAAAGTTACTGGATTTTTGTAGTGTCAGTGTGTTTATGAGACTGTGTTATATCCCATAAGCTTGCTTGCAAATTGTCGGTGATCAGGTTGTCAGCTCAGAAGTTATTTGATCTGTCCCCAAGATCTTCACTAAATCATAACGTATTAATTTGTTTTGTTTGTTTGTTTTTATTCATGGGAGAATCATCAATATCAGGAAGAAAATGGATTATCCCAGTTCATTGTTTTGTAATACAGTGTACCTGTAACCATATGACAGTTAATTGTTGATGTTGTTGTTCATATGTTGAAAGAGAAGAAATTTTTCAATAATATTATTCATATCAATCTAAAATTGATTCTTTAATATAGGGTTTGTGCGTGTTCAATAAATTAACCAACAGGAACCACTTCAGAATATTTCATGTCCAATCTTATGTGTAATTCTACCATGTTGTTTGCTTGATTTTACTTGAGATGATGAAATCACAATCAGCATGGAATGCCAGCAGACTTTTACACATATTAACTGGCAACAATGAAAATTGGGGGGGGGGGGGCGCTGGGAGCACATCTCTCCGCTAATGCAGATACTTTGTATTAAAAGTGTTGATATATGCTTTTCAAGAAATTTACATTCTTATCTTCTGCAAATTGACATCACAGATGGCCATAATACACTTTTGAGAAATTAACAAAATTATTGGTGTGTGAGGAAGGTTTGTTTCTATGATTCTCTTGATTGTAGGTCCTATAATACATGTAGTTGTTTATAGGGCCTATATATTTTCAAAGTGAATTATGCTGTATTATCTGAATTCAACCAGATTAAGCTATTAAAAAAAAAAAAATATGTGACTCAAAAATGTGTAAATATAGCCAATTTCTTTCATTTCTTCACTCTTTTTTTCCTTTTGACATTTACTATCCCAGAGACTCCAACCCCAAGTACTTACTGATCTTGAGATTCTCCCGCCTGAAACCCCTAGCAAGGAGACTCCAAGTTGATGTGCCCAAGATGTGCGCAAAGCGCACATCATGAGTGCGAAGTTCCTTGCGGCCGGGTCCAGGGCCATAGATAGGGTTCTACATGCAGATGCTCTCTCGTTTATCTAAGGCTTATTTTTTCAACATACGATGGCAATAAGTAAGAAATCCTTTCCAAAGGAAGACACAGAGCCAGGGCGGGAGAATCAAATCTCAAGCGGGAAAACGGGAGATTTTGCAAAAATGGGCTTTCGGCGGGAGATCTCCCGTCGAAAACGAGAGAGTTGGAGTCTCTGCTATCCATCCAATAGAAATCACCTATACATTATTCTATTCTCAAGGTTTTGAAGTGAAAAATATGGATGTGTTTACGCATCTGTATGTGTGAATGTACAGTGTATTACGCATGAGTAATACTCTGTGTATACTCATTGTGCAGAATACAAAATATGAAAGGTATGATCGTGAATAGACCGCATGAACTGTCAGTATAAAATATAAAGAGTCTATTTATTCCCTTACATGATCATTCCGGTGTCCTGTTAGTTAGTCTGCTTTATACTTTTCTTCTTTTTCTTCGTTTTTACTTGTTTGGAGGGACTACATGAATTTGAAAACAAATATCTACAGCAGTTGCACAGAGGATAAAAACTAGCTTTAGCTCAAGGGTTTAATCCTCACGAGTTGCTTCGCACAATGCTGGAATACACATATATGACAATGTTCCATATAGAACTTCACGTCCATTGCAGTGTGTAGTCTAGACTCCTATACACTGTACTGGAATTTGTGGTCTTGTCATTCCACTGTTGTAAAATGCTTGGGGTGCAAAAGACACTTATTACCTTAAAAAAGTAAAGATACAGTTTAAAAAAAAAAAGGTTGGTACCCTGTATTGTGGATATCATAGTAATTACTATTCTATGTATATGAATTAATGTACATATTGCAGGGCGCGACACTACTAGTAATTCTTTTTTCTCTGCTGGCCTGCTCGAGCACTAAAATCTCTGAATTTGAAATTTTGGTGGCCTGAAAAAGAGATGTATAGTGGCCCAAAGTGATAGGAAATAAAAATTCACTTAGAATTTCAGCTGCCAAATTGGGCCACCAAAAGAAAACTTTGGTGGCCCAGGATCAATTTTACGTGGCCCCGAGCGACCACTAATGTAGAGCCCTGCGTATATATATTTATATATATAATGAACTATTTTAATTGTTATTTGACAGTTTTGATGAATTGAGAGCTGAGCCTTAAAGGAGACCTCCTGGATGATTTTCAAATCTTTACATTTGAACAACTATAAATTAGTTATAGTGAGGACAGAGTTTCAGATTATATGATAACTGGGATGAAGAATAAGAATATTTTCAAAATTTAGAACAAATTGAAATGAACAAGGATGATGACATGGCAGAGTCACCATACGAATGCACGAGTTTGGGGCTCAAGGAGGCAGAACAAAAGAAGGCATCTGCATGCACAGATCATACACAGGTGAACTCGCAAACAAGCGGTATTGTAATGGAATTACACTGCTACATTACTGAAATATGTGATCCTCCCAATTCATACTCCTTGTTCAGTGTAATTTGTTCAAGGTTTTTCAAAGTATTGTTTTTCTGCTCAAGAACCACAATAAATTCCACAAATCAATACATGGAGTTGTCGATTTATGTACTACATGATGTTAAATTATGAAAATCATCTGGAATGCCCCTTTAAATCAAGATAAACACAGACACTTTGCAATCCACACATCAACACAGACATGCATATATTATTCACCGATATGAACGCACCTTTTTTTTCCTCCACACAATTCTGTTTCCACATGAAATTGTGTTACACTCGACAATCCATATTTTCCTATTGGATGCTTTTTATTCCTTTGTTTTCAACCCCACTAGAACGACACATCTCTACTTGGAGTGGTCTAATAAACTCAGTACTATGGTATGCTTCCATTAAATGTGAATGAATCATGAGGTGGTCTCAAGGCTTACGGTCATTTCTGGTCATCTAACCCTGACAACCGACTGCCCAGCTACGGGTGTGCAATGTGTGGCTATTTGCCCTGCATACTAATAGACATACATGCAATACAAACGAATAGTGACCATCACAATATCTGACTTTTCCTGGCCACCAGAGACATAAATCACAGTGCCCCTTTTCACATCATGTAAAGGTTGCATAAAAATTGCACTTAACCTGTTCCTTACGGGAACCTGGTGGCCTGCATATTAAAGGAGACCTCCAGATGATTTTCAGATTTGTACGTTTGAACAACTACATATTATTTATACCGGGTACAGAGTTTCAGAATTTATAGTGATTGGGATAAGGAATAAGAATGTATTCAAAATTTATACCAAATTGCAATGAACAAGAGAGATGACATGGCAGTCTCACCATAAGAATGCTTGAGTGGTTTCTCAAGGAAGAAGAACAGAAGAAGGCATGCATAGACTCCACACAGGTGAACTTGTTCAGCAAGCGGTATTGTAATGGAATTACACTGCTACATTTCTGAAATCGTGTATGTGAGCCTCCTATGTCATCAACAATGTTCAGTGTAATTAGAAGGTTTTTCAGAGTATGTATTGGGTTTCTCTGCTCAAAGACCACAAGAAATTCCACAAATCTATACATGGAGCTGTCGATTTATGTACTACATGATGTGAAATTATGAAAATCGTCTGGAATGCCCCTTTAAGTCTATGGGGATTTCAAAACTCAGTATGACAACTGAATGGATTAACATGCATGTACAGTTCCTCCACAAAGTCGACTCTCATATGAAGAGGATCAATGTTTGCCATCTCTCTGCATTGCTAGAGGTTCAGGCACTCCATTCACAGATAATCGCTATCAGTTTCATATAAATCAACACAAAAGAATGACACATTTCAGATGATAAAGTTCAGATATTCAAGTAAAGGGAATACTTCCTGTATTTCATATAATCCTCACATGACTTATCATATTCTGCACGCAGGTGATAACAAAGAATTTATTTGTATGTACACATATATATTCAAAATTCACAATTGTTAGCAAAATTGAAAAACTTGTTTGTACTTCAGTTCTGCTTCTCAATGACAAGAGCCATGATTGGTACATGTAAACAGAATACATGGAGCAATGTATTTCCAACACTTTTAAAGTGAACAATAAACCCCCCCCCCCCACAAAAAAAAAGAGACTTGTTCCCTAGTCTATTCACTAAAATGAAAATAATGTGTTTGCTGAAGACTTTATGCAAAGCCCTTTCAAGATTCCAGTTCAGAACATCTCTCAAAGCTTAAAGCAAAGAGGCAAACTAACTTATAAAATAAAAACATACAATAAAAACCTTACAGATATTTCATTTAAGAGTGTAATGGAGAAATGGTACCCCAGGTACACAGTGGGTACTTGTTACAACGAGGACGGACATAGCCAGATTCCTGATATAACGAGGTAATTCTGCAGGTCCCATTCCATTTATTATACTATTTTGTATTTATCCCTGAAATAACAAGATGCTCAATATACCAAAGGAAATTCAAAGGTCCTACGCAGCTTGTTATATCAAGAATCTCCTGTACTACACTTTGAACACTTTGAAGAGGACTAGGAAATATCATAGATGTTGATCGGAAACAATGACAGTATACACTGATAGGTGTAAGCTCAGGCTGTCTTAGTATCTATGTGCTTTTGTGTTCAATGATGGCCTTACACTTCAAGGGACAAAATTCCCTTTACTATAGATATGACGATTAACCAAATGCTAAAACAGGTTTGCCAGCTATATCAAGATATCAAGCGACAAAGACTACAATTGAGATAAAACCCCTCACCAGAGTTTAGTTTCAATACATGTGAAGAGAAAATACTGTCTAATGCATATTTCCTGAGCGTAATATTTCGCAAATCCACGACTTGAGACAATTTAGTATCGTCACTTTTCAAATGAAAAATCGGCCACTTTTCACATTGAAGACACCATACTTTGCATATCACCTGTCACAAGAGGCAATCTTTTTGTGAGTTGTTGATATCACAAATATCAGCGGACTTGGGCAAAATTTGTGAAAATGAAACCCCCGCAAAATCATGGTGTGCGCAGTAAACATAATATATCCAAGATTTCCTGCCCACCCACATGAAGCTGTAGAAGTTTATAATAGGGCTTTTGGATCCTGAATATTCACTAAGCCCGGTGTGTATCATTGACATTGAGATGTGAGGCCATTGTGACACATGGGTGTGATACCATACACTGAAATTAAAGCTAAAAAAGTATTGTAGGTTTATAAATAATAGTCACAGCATATCTTCACAGCAAAGCGGTTACAGTTGTGGGATATCAAATACACACTGTGAGTTTTATCACCATACATTGTATGATGGATATTGCAAAGACTGAAACTTTGGACAAGCACAGCGGGGAGTGCACTGAAATTACCCTGCTTACTGCACACAACACCACACAAATCTCTTTTTGTTCTGATCGTCAAAGACTTGCTGGAACGCCAGTCAGTATTTTGTTGCTAAAAGCTAGTGAGAGAGGGGGATCATGAAGGAGGGTGGACGATCAGAAGGCTGACAGTTCCAGGGCCTCGTGGGATGTCCCAGGCTTCCCTGATGCCATTTCATTACATATTTTACCCTTTGTAAGAACATTTCATCAATATATCTTCCAGCTCACGACTCTATTCATATCATTATGGGTGGTACTCATAATTGTTATCCAAGGTAACTGTGTGAGAGTATGTGGACCGGAGCAGAACATGTTCAAAGTTGTGTGCAGATGACAGACACTAGTGTGAAAAAAGGATTTTGAAATGCAAAAAAAAACAAAAAAACAACAAAAAAAAAAACAAAACAACAACAACAACAACAAATCTTTTGAGAATATATACTCATAACTTAATGACAGGGTTGTACATCATCCTCTGCAAGCACTACATTTATGATAGACGGATCACACACCAAATTTTGTCTACCAAGGGATGTAAACAGCCTTCTGGAGTACTTAATGTGCCATCAGTCCTAGTACACATCAAAAGGTATACTTTCTTTTTTTTAATCTTATTGTTCCATTTGTACACAAATTAACCTGTCCAAATTGCAAGAGAAGTGATTTCAAAATAACGTTAGATGTGGAATAGGACAGGGAGAGACTGTCATCATACACCAACTGCTCCATCGTACGTCAGCTGACCCTCATCGCCATCATCACTTGAATCATCATCACTGTCCATTGCCTGTGCAGCTTCACTCTTCTGCCGGGCTCCATCCACGGTCTCCGAATGCGTCCTCTTCCTCCCGCCTTTGTCTGCGGCGCCCACCACCTGTATGGTGGGGACGACGAGACCCGTCGTCGCCGTTGTCCCGGGAGATGAGTCTCCGGTGCTGGCCAGTTTGACCGTCTTGCCCGGCGTCTGCAGCACGCCTTGCTGGGCCAGGAACGGGGAGAAGAAGACGTTGCCTGTGTTGGGCAGGAGGAACGGGGAGATTCCGGCCAGGCGGCTGGCTGCAGACGCATCGACTGTTATCGTCCGTGGTAGAATGTTCTTTTTCACGGCAGCGACCTGCGGAGAGGAGCTTGCCGTCTTTTTCTTTTTCTTCTTGGGTGAGACTTCCTGACCCGGCACGATGCCTGGGGCAGAGACACTGATTCCCGGAGAAGACATGTCCACCCCTGAGGAGGACACCACCTGCCCCATCCCAACCCCAGAGAAAGTAGCTGGAAAGGTGATACCCCCTAAGGTGTTCTGTCCAATTTGCATAGTGACCTTTGACCCAGGTAGTCTGCCTATTGTCAGTTGGGTTGGGGAGGGAGTGATGCCACTGGCCATTGTCAGGGCAGGTTTGATGGGAATGTGGCGAGACTTGCTGGTTGCTACACGATCCCTCAGCTCCTCGCGCAAGTAGCCCTTGGAGAGAAGTGAATAAAACACAAAGACACTTAAATTCATACCATTAACTCTGATAAAAATTTACAGCAGATGATTTTATGGTGCACAATTTCCAAGATATTCTTAACAGTTAGTTTATTCAAGAATTTCTTGGACCGCTGACTCTGTGTCAGATACAAACTCAAAGAAACATTTGACTCTAATTAATTTCAGATAAAAGGAAGTAAATACAAGCATAAATCACTCAAGGCTGCCTGGAATAAAAAAAAAAAAAATAGAAATACATGATAAACTTGGATATAGGAGCTAAATGAAGGAATGTACAAAGGACATAAAATGCAGAATAGCAATGCACTGGGTTCCCAGGCACATATTTTCAATGCATTTATTTAAGTGTCTGCTACTTAAATCAAGCACTGCGTATGAACTTGAAAAACAAACATTCAAAAATGGCCGTACAAGAAGTGTCAATAAACCGTTTCAGACACTGTTGCTTTTCTAACAAAAAAAAGGAAAAAACTCTTCACAACTCACCTTTGTCTTGACAATGTTCCCCCATTCCATGGCCACATTGTATGAGGGGTGCTTGACCAGCCAATCGGACAGGGCATTGAGGGAGGGACAGTGCTTGCCCGCTAGCCTCTTTCCAGACTCGCGGGAGATCATGCCCACTTTCTCCTCCCCCGTGATCTGGTTCTCATCCAGTCGGATGGGGTTCTTCAGCCGCTTGCGTTTCTTGACAGGAGGCGAGCCAAGGGTTGATGCTGGGACCACGCCCCTCCCAGCGTCCTCCTGGGATTCCTGAGACTGTGAATATTTGAGGGGAAATAAGATGATAACTCCCCCTCTAATTTCAAACATTTTAACATTCAGGAAACTAAAATAAAATTGAAGGAAGACTGTAACTGAAAAGTGAAGCAGCCTTAGGAAGTTTAAAATTAAACTTAACAGATGCCACTCCAATGTGACATGTTATCCATAATGGTAAAAAAAAAATCATATAACATTAGAAAATGGATATGGAAATGTGTAAATAACAGAGGTAACATTAATTATGCATGCTGACATCCTACAAGGCTACTTTTAGATGGGGGTACAATCCGACCTCTCCTATTCGGCCTCCCTTTATCTGAATCTTTCTTTTATCTGGCAGCGATCTCGGTGTGATTTTTTTTTACCAATCTCATAATTACCGGAGACAATGGGATTTCAAACTCAAACAAATTCCTATACACACTCACATGAATTACATACTATTCCCAACATAATTAACATACATTCACATCTAATTTTCATCTATAAATAACATGCATTCAGACATTCACTACCCCCAAATCACCGCAAGAACTTGAACTGAAAACTTTTCATTAAATCAGGGCATGGTACAAGCGATAGTTCATTGAGCAAATTATCAGAGAATTCTGAACGCAGACCAGCTGACCCCTGGGACAACTATGATGAGGATGTGACATGTCCACGCAAAATTGATACATTTGCACATGTAGCTACCGCTGGGTAGGCAGCCGCGTGTATTAAACAATGAGTCTCCCATATCAGGCCAAATCCCTTATCCGGATAAGCGCCCGACAGTCCCGACATGTCAGGACAAGGAGAGGTCGGACTGTATAATAAAATTCACATCACATGCTTACTTCAGAAGCTGCTGTGGAAGTGGTCGGGTCAGTTGACTGACCAGTCCCTGAGCCAGGTTTGTGCTTGTGCTTCTTCTTTTTCTTCTTTAATTGCTTGGCCAGTGGGTTGGAGGCATCCTGACAAGAAATCCACATAAGAACGAAGAGATGCTAACGATTTTTCTTAATTAACTGACATTACTGTAAACCCAGAAACATTCGCAGCATGAAACTTCTGTGAATCGGAGCTAACAGCATTTTTGTAGCGGGAAATTTTTGCAGGATGTTATGGGCATCCAATCCACTGTGTAAAAAAACAACAACAAAAAACAACAACATTTAAAACTTTTGTGTACATTTTAAGTCGTGGCTCCTTGCAAAATTTGACGAAGTTTCACACACAAAAAAAAATAATTGTACACGCACATTCCACATCAAGTGTTATCTGCATCGTCTTATTTTGTGATCAGGTTTAAGAGACTGAACAAAATTGTAAGTTCATGAACTGCAGCTAGAATGTGTGAGTCTTCCAGGATTACATCTTGCACTGCTGTGCAGAGATATTACACAATTAATCAACCCATCCTTTTCTTAATACAACTATGAATCTCCCCTCAGAATATGGCATGCTTGTCGAGAACATCAGATAAGCTTTACTCTGATTTGTGTGTGTGCGTGGGGGGGGGGGGGGGGTGGGGGGGAGCACATTGTCTGAGTGTAAGATCACATCAAAAGAAGTGCTGGGGCAGGCTGCTGCTCGAGATTTCAATGCCCATTCTATTATACACTCTCTTCAATGTGGTTCCCGAGACACTTAATGCAGGTGCTTCCTGCCTTTAAGAGCAGCATTCTCTGAGAAAGCTTTGTGTGGCCTACTTGGGTCTCCTTTGGAGGACAAAAGGACCCATTCCACCAGGGGAGAGGGGGATCACTGGGTTCTCTTCCTTTGTACTCTGTCAAGAAAATTAATTACCACAGCTCCAGACATTCAAAGACTACTCCCATTGTTGCAGGGGATAATATAGAAACTTCCTGGCCTGAATGTCACTAAAGCTGGGTAGATTAGCAGTGATTGCTTGCAATGCCCGAGGTGTGGTCATCCTTGAAAACATAAGAACTCAAGCCTCAAAACAAGTTCATTGTCAAGCATACAAGAAAATGCAGCAACTGAATGGAAACAGCTATCAAGCACATTCTTGTACTAGTTTTGAATCACTATTATGCAGAATGCCTTTACATCTTAGGTGACATTAGTCCTCACAATGGTGCTCAGATGATGAAACAAGACCAAGTTTGACAGCTATTTTTTTTTCCCATGTTATCTCTCAACAGTCCCATGGTTTTTCTCACTTTTAAGCAACACTATGCAATAGTCCACATAAAATGGAAAGAGAAAGGGGTCACATTTAAAGTGCAATCTCTGTACAACAGCAAGGAAGAGTGTATGTGGACCAAAATTTGAGTCTTAAAATCCCTCTATATTTGAACACTACAAATTCTTGACCACTTACCACTGGCTTCTTGAGTTTGACTATCCTTCCATCCAACTTCACAGTTTGCACCTTGACCTTCTTCTTCTTCTTGACCATCCCCTTGCGGCTGAGGTCCAGCACGCCGACCACCTTGCCCTCGGCCGGGCCCCGCCCTTCCCTGACAAAGTCCGGCACTGCCTTGAACTCAGTGTCGTGGATGTGGTAGTTGGACGTCGGCGGCGGAGCAGGGGGTGCCGGAGTCGCTGCTGGGATGGCTGCGGGACTTTCACTCATTGGAGGAAGGGCACCACCAGTAAATGCCGCCATCATGGCCTGGTTTTGACGCATGAGGGCAGCAAACTGGGCAGCTAGATTAACATATAAAAATGCAAGAGGAGATTTTAGTACTGTATACGTGGACTATTTAATGGTATTTTTATTCTTGTGAGTTGACCAATATTACGGAAATTAATAACTCGAGAAAATATTACCTTCAATAACATTAAAGCTCTGTACATCATGTCGAAGGTGGGAAAATTGTTAGCTTTTGTTTTTTTGTTCAAAACGATACTTTTTGGTGGTTGGAAATCCAACTGTCTGTGTGTGTGTGTCTGTGCATTGGTGGTGTTTTTGGCCACAAACTTCTCTTATCAAAAAAAAAAAAAAGTTTCCTTTAATGTTTCCTTTAATGTTTCATTCAATGTTTCCTTCAATATTTCCTACTTGTACTCCTTCTCTCAAGAGCTTTTGGAGCTCCTTGGTACATTGTTGTAGCTCCTTGGTACATTGTTGTACCTGAGGAAAGAGATACGAGCATCACAGAGGATGAAGTCTCGACTTCCACTACAGTATCACAGAATGCAGCATACGAGTCATTTCATAAAAGCCATCCAGAGTGCTGCACACAATGCAATAATTGATGAAACAAAAGGCTTACCTCTTTGCGCATCCAACATCAGCTTCTTCTTCTTTTTCTTCTTTTTGACTGTTCCATCGGGATTCTATCAACATAAATCCAAACAAAGAAACATAAATCAGATTAAAAAAAGATCAATTATATCACTTTGTGACACTTATTTATTTGTGTCACTTTGTGACACGAATTTATCCCTGCAAAACTATGCAGATGTTTTGAGCTTCCTGATCAGTTATTTTAAGTTGTCAATCACAAGGATTATTCAGATTTCAAATGTCTGCATTTCTCTCTGTGAGAGTCAACATCATATCAGGAAGGCACACTCATACTGGACAAGTTAGGCAACAGAGAATGACACACTTTGTGCAGATTAATTTTCACTAATAGCCCTCTTTCTAGACATATCCATGCGTATTCATACGCACAGAACAGGTGTCTGTGCTGTCTCAATACGTGTACAAGTAGCAGCCATACTCCCCAAACTTGAAATCGGTCAGTGTTAGCAGGCTGACCCCACGATCATGACGTAGTTACGGTAGCTAGTGTTAGGCTACTTGTCAAATATCACCTGTTTAACCGAGCCCTAATATTTGTGTTGGCAATTACATGCCTATCTCAACTGGCTATTGCCTGCCCCATAGGGATTCTGATCAATATGATCATCGTGTCAAGGAAAAACACATCATTTTTATAGTAACTCAAATGATGAAAATACAAAAGGGGTGGTGCAAGTTTGTCCACTGAAAGTCCATACGAAAATAAAGCTTTCGCCTGACAGAAAGTGTTGGTTCTAATCCTTATAATCCCATGAATGTGGATAATTACGCAGTACCCGCTGCATGCTATAAGGATTAGAACAAACACTTGCTGTTGGGCGAAAGCTCGGTGGTCTAGTGGAGATGACGCCTGTCCGGTGATCAGGAGGTCGTAGGTTCGAATCCTACTCGAGTATGTACGCCCATGATCTTTTATCATGGCTACTACTAAAACACTGATCAATTCAGTGCTTATTTACGTCGATGTAGGGCAATTTGTCAATCAGTTGCAAATACTATCTTATGGTAAAAATATGATTATTTTGAAATTATCACGATGTGGGTACACAGTTAGGTTACGAGCATCCCAGAGATATTTTCCCATGTTCCTTCCAATGATAAACCTCCTTCAGTGTCACAAATCCCCGAGCACTAACCAGCTGTGGGGCAGCCCTCTTCCGTCCCGCACTCATGCCACCGGCGTAGTTGTGCTCCAGTCCTCCCCTGGGGCCCGGCGCATCCGTGTCCTCAAAGACAGGCTCCACTACAGGGGGTTGGTGGTGGTGCCTGCGCCCGGGCCACTCGTTGTTCAGCACAAGATGGCTAAGCTGCTCCAGTCTGTGAACAATCACTCGGTCCTGGTGGACAAAAATACCAAACAACATTTCTGAGTCTTGTGGGGCTCTACACACTTCCACTCTAAGTAAAATGACTTGTCCACATTGTTTTTCTGATCTATCATAAGACACGCACTGTCAGTTTAACTTCCAACGAGTACAACTCTGTAACCATTCCTCTGTGGTGGTCACTAAAAGAAGGAAACTAAACTAAGCCAAAACAACTCTGGAAAGTTTGAAAGTTTATCAAAAAAAAAAACAACAACAAAAAAAAACAACGAATAGAATTTAGAAGGGAACTAGAAATGTCGCTACGGCGACTGGTATGCCTCCGCCATAATGCGACTGGTATGCCTCCGCATTAATGCATGGTTCTCCTAATAGGTCTATAGTACAATGTCTTGACAATGTGTGATGAGTTTCACACAATTGGCAAAATATTAAAATGACAGGTTTGCCACAAATGTGCTGAATGTTCACTTTCCTAGAACTAGGTTCAATTGGATGAATGATTAAAACGTCAGAGTGCAGGTATTTGGGGGAACTGATGATTTTCACTTGACTTTTGACCCTTTTACAAGTTTATGCATTAGGCGTGTCTTCATCAGCCCGAAGTTCAAACTAGCGGGACATTTTGCGGTCTTAGAAAATAGCCCGATAGAGCGAATGTGCGTCTTCATCAGCTCGAACAGCCTACTTCGGGAAATTAGTCAGAAAATTGACGCATGCGCACTTTGCATCATTACTCTGCCTGGCTCGCTGTTCGAAAGTGGATTTCCCGCTCAAAATCTCCTACAACACCGTATGTACGATACTACAACCAGGGAGGTGAGCAGTACAGGAAATTCTCTCCAAAGGGATATTAATAACGCTACTCTTCTGTCCAGTGACACATTTTATATGAAATGAACGAATTGCAATGTTTAAACAAATCCAAAATACACACAATCTGCAAGAATCTTTAGCTAAGGTAGAGTGGACCAGAAGAAGAAGTTTACAAAAAACAGCAAGCATGCACGGAATCACCTTCCTGGTTTTAAAGATGTCAACAACAGTAGGCCTAGTACACACATGTGATCCTTGAATACGCCGTGAGTGTATGCACTATACACAATCACTAGCTTATACATGCGCTTTCAATAGCCAGCTGGCTAACCAGAAGCGTGGAGGGATCGAGAAAATTTCGGGCTGATGGAGACGCACCCGAAATAGCGCTCTAGTTCACGAACTAGACCAAGATTTCGGGGGAAATTTTCCCGATCAAATAGCGCGCTATTTGCGTCTTCACTACACAGATAGCGCGCTATCTTGACATCGGACTAGTTTGGTAACCGCAAGATAGCGCGCTATTTTGAAACTTCGGGCTGATGAAGACACGCCTATTGAGTAATTTTCAAGGTATTGAGAAAAAGTATAATTTCAGTATCAAATGGTAAAATAGTATTATCTAAACCTGGCCTTTGACCTTTGACCTCACAGTTCCAAAGAGAATCACTGTTAGGTAGAACATGCATAAATATGTAAGTTTCATGATAATACTTTGAGTTACTTTTGAGATATGGAGGAAAAAGTGCAATTTAGCACTTTCACTTGACCTGTGACCTTTTGACCTTTGACCTTTTGGCAAGAAACTTCCCACAGAATATATATTGGTTAATACATGCATACATCAAGTTAAAAAAAAATCCTTCAGGCATTGCATAAATATAAGGAAAGTAGTGATATTTTGAGGAGTTGACCTTGACCTTTGACCCCCTGACCCCCAACTTCCCTAGGTAATCACTGCCCATCGGTACATGCATATAAACTAAGTTCTATGAAGATACCTTGAACCATTTGCGAGATATGGAGAAATACTTGAAATTTAAACCTTTTTTTCACAAAATAACCTGTGACCTTTGACCTTTGACCCCGTGACCCTAAAATCCAAACAAAGTATTATCCCCCCAGGATATACCTTCATACCAAGTTTGATGCAAAACCACCTCACGGTTCTTGAGATATCGACAAAAACAAAACGGGACGGACGTACGACCTGAAAACATAATGCCTCCGGCCACTTCGTTGGCAGAGGCATAAAAAGAGCTGTCATCATTTACCAGAGTTAATACTTTCATCCATGGCAACTCACAGATATACTAGCATGTTGGCCTAAATTTCAAATGTTCACACATATTTCATTTTAGAAAGCATGTTACCATACATGTATAAACCAACTGAAACATTCTTTCATTCAGCAATTGCAACAATGGATGTGAAACAAGAATCCATTGCTTACCTTTGGCCACCGGAATGTCGGGACAACCACCTTTGGGGCCGTCTCCTTTTTCTTAGTACTGCTTGGTTTGTTTCCGTCTCCCCCAGCGATAAATGCGCCATCTTCCCTCTTCAAGCCTGGAATGTTGTTTGCCCTGTCTCCCTGCATCAAAACCTGCTGCAGAACTGACATGGCTGGTTTCTCCTCCCTTGCCTCATTCCCCATACCAGCGTGGTCACTGTCCATGGCATGCTCTGCGTGGAAGTTTACAGCACCAACTCCATCTTTTGTCTCATCGTCGAGGTAGTAGTTGCTCGCGATGTTTTCGCTTTTGAGAGCGAACGAGCTGGACGCCTCGTCATCCTCATTTCCCGAGACTTTGCTTGAGCCGTCCATGCTATCGTCAGCAAGTTCAAGTTTCTCCGCTTTGAGCAATCCTTCCTGATCTTGTCTTGGTTCATTGTCCTCATCGTCGTCATCATCATCGTCGCGGCCCGATCCCAAGCCCTCATCCATATCCTCATCCATGCTGTTACCCCCCTGGCTTAACCTATCTGAACTGTTTGGCCCCGAGTCCAGAGGCAGCTTGGAGTCTAGTCCTGCCAAGCCAAGCCTATCTCTCTGCTCCCCATTTTCTTCCCCTTCTATTGCCGTAGGCTCTCCCTCTCTAGTCCTTTCACCCCCATCTCCATTCCCGAGCACCACATTGCCATTATTCTCCCCTGTTCTTTCACTTTTCACGTCATGTGCAACCTCTCCATTACCCAGCGATACATTTTCCGGTCCACCTGCTGGGGCAGTGACTCCTCCGTCCTGGCCCGTTGGTGCAGCCCCTGGAGGAGGTTGCTTCTTCTTGCGAGGCACACCCTTCTTGGGGCCCGGTTTCTTCAGGCCAGGCCTCCGCTGAAAGGGGCCGAAGCGCATGCCAGGTGCCCCTGGCTGTCCAATGGCTGTGGGTGGGGGAGGCATGGCAGCAGCCGCTTCAGGGAACTTCTCCTTCAGCTCCTTGAAGCACAGCTCTTCATCGTTGATCATGGCATGCTGACTTTCCTGTCGATTTATTCCATACCTAGAAGCCATGGGGGGAGGGGACAAAAAATAATTATATATAGTGTAATATAACGAAGATGGCTGGGAAATTTTTAGCGATTAGCAATGCTATGCAGACCTCAAGATAGCACACATCCCTCAGAACTTGTTTCATTTTCCTCCACTTCCATGATGCGCTAAGGAAAGACGGCACAAACTCTGATTAACGCAACGCTAAGGAATGAAGATCAAAATGTCTAGTCATTCACATCTCTCATACTTCCGTTCATCTACAAGAATCCCGACAGGAAATTATTAACACAACTAGGTACACAAATGGGTGTGTTTCAATGGAGAAGAATTCACCAGCATCAGTCCTCTTATGAGACAAAACCCATTTCCTTTCTGACTTGGCATTTGCATCATTAGCAAATTGTTAGGTAACTAACCTACACATGACAAATTACTTTTAAAACATCAGGATAAATGCAAACAGCGCACTCAATTTATGTGCTGTGATATCACTTTTTTGGTAATTCTATTCTAACAGTTGACAAAGAAACACAATGCAGGGAGTAGGGAAAGTGATGCGGCCACCCACCTGCAGACACCGATGATGAGGTCTTTGTCGTGGCGACCCAGCTCCCACCAGTCGGGTAGCTCCATGCTGGGCCGGCACTTCCTCAGCCGCTCGTCGAGTTCGGGGTGGGGCAGGATCTGCGTGCGGATCTTGTTGAGGAGCTCGATGCGGGAGAGACACTTGCTGGCCCTCTCCTCTGTGATCTCCTCGATGGTGAAGTCTTGCAAGGGTGTGGCGGCTGTCAGAGATGGAAGCATAGACATTCTAAGGCAGTTTGACCTATGGGTAATCTCAAGCCGTATTTATCCTGCCACTGTCATGGACAAACCTGTCACACTTGTAAATATCTGCATGGAAAAAAAGGCTACCTCACACCCACATGGATACCTGGCAACTCTAAAATTCTGTAAATAGGAATAATTGGGAGAAAATGGTGCGAAAATGGGAATTGGATCACCACAAGGTTAAATGAAGCAGCTCCTTTGAAAAAAAAAGAAAAGAAAAAAAAAGTTCTTATGAGATGGAAACAGTCAGCAGGTATGCACGAGGCAAAACAAACGGTTCATCGACAGGGCCACTTTGTTAGTATAACAAATTCACTCTTGATCAGCATTGCAGAACACCATCAGTGAGTCAGTGAAAATGATATTTTTGTCATCATTTCAAGAGTGCAGCAAAATCACACCAGCTCATCTCGCTTGGATTGAAATTGACTTTTATTTGATGCATACTCTGTTACACGTTCTTAGCAGCTGGATGAGCACAACCTGAAATACATCATGCCTTTGAATCGAAACCCAGGATCCATAAAGTTGTATGCATATTGAACTTGAGAACAATAACTTTACATTCAATTTATGGATGGAAAAAGACAAAACTTTCATCTCCTTCCACATAGATATATTCGAATATGATAAATAACAGAAGAGGAAAGACTGTTGGCCAAGCATACCATATCCCAACTGAATGACAAACTGAAAACAAATATGACGCAAGAATCGTGAATTTGAATACATACCGTATCCCTCTGGTATTTCATCTGCCCTCTTGCACACTCGCAGGCACATGGAGTAGTAATGCTCGTAGAACTCCGTCATCTTCTCCTCATACTTCCTGTCCAGCTTGGCGAGCCGCTTGAAGCGCTCCCAGCGGTACTTGCCCGTGTTGGGGTCCTTGTCCACGCCAAACGCTGTCAGGATGCGGTAGAAATCTGCCTCTTCTCGCCGTGACCACCTGTGGGAAAATTACAACAAAAAATAAATAAAAAGTTAGAGATTTGTAAAATGAGACAAGTACCGAACCAGTTCTGTAGGTTCCCCTTAATATCACTTTTCCTTGTTTAGCACCTCGTAAATTGAAGAGATTATTCATATATACACAGATTATGCAAGACCTGTGATCATTGTGATGACCCTAGATGATTTGTAAGAGGAATGTTTACTGTAAAATGAGAAATGTACGCGCGCATTTTAATTTTGCGAATTTTGCGAGTGCCAAGACTTGTGAAATTAAAATGCACGCGAAAGTTCTTGTCTACACTATATGCATTGAATGCCAGTGTCAATTCAAGAAAATTTCATGACACAAAAAAGGCCATCGGCTCCAATTCGCGAAATTTCATGCCGCGAATATATCATGTTTTACAATAGTTAATTTCATAACTTCCCATGCAAAATGGAATGCTGCATCTACAAAGAAACCTGACTTTTAGATAGCCACAATGCATCCACAATAACACATATTGTCCTCCCAGACTTCCTAGACACTAAAATATCCCATTATGAGCAACATATATCATGCAGAATATGGTAAAATGACATGTAGCAACTACTACGACTCTTTATAGTTCACATCATTCACAGACATCATTACAATGTTTATCCTTTGCGAATCTACTACATTTAAATTTTCTTCGGACAATTTACCAACTTCTCTCTAAGGAATTTGGAGCTGATGGTTTGATATCACAAACACAAAAGAGACCGATGATCTCTCCAACAACTTACTTCTGAGCATTTTCAATCTTGCGCAACTCCCTCTGGCGTAGCTGCTCCTGCATCCTCAGCATCTTCACTTGCTCTTTCTGAAAGATTAGAGGTAGACAACATAGCATTACAGATAATCCCCTCTCAGTCACTTCCTTCCAACACTTACATCTATTTACAAACTCACTAACCATCAATACCTGCTTTGGTGAAATACTTGAGGCTTTTACTCAATCAAGGTAATCTATCCTTTTCTTTTCTTTTTTTTCCCCACATACAGCATGAAAAACCACATTCAAAAGACAGTTTGATGATAACATCTTTATACAGCGCAAACTTACAGGGTTATCTTTGAAGCTTCATATCTGAGGATTGCAATGTATAGTTCTATCCAGTCTAAAAGAATGTTTCAAATGCAAAACCCAGAATGCCTATTTTTTGATTCACCAGGATGAAAGAATCAAAGAAACTAGAAATGTCGCTATGGCGACTGATGCCTCCGCCATAATGCATGATTCTCCCAATAGGCGTATAGTACAATGTCTTCACAATGTGTAATCCATGACAGTTTCACATAACTGGCAAAATATTGAAATGACAGGTCTGTCAGAAATGTCTTGATCTGGGTTTGCTATAATTTTTTTAAGAGTGCAGGTACACATATTTGGGGAATTGAGAATTTTTACTTGAATTCTGATGGACCTTTTTATTAGTTTAGGCATTGAGTAATTTCCAAGGTATGAAGAAAGAGTGTAATGATGGTACAATATATATATATATATATATATTTTTATTTATTTATTTATTTTTTTTTTTGGGGGGGGATTGAAACCTGGCCTTTGACCCTAAACCTCTGACCTTTGACCTTCTGGCTGGAAATTTCCCGGAGAATCTCCATTAGGTAATGCATGTATTAAGTTTTGAAACTAATAATGCAAGCATTGCATATACTAGTATATGAGGGACATAATAAAATTCTGAGGAGTTGACCTTGACCTTTGACCCCCTGACTATTGACCCATGACCCCTAAATTCCCTAGATAATCCCTGCCAGTCAGTACATGCATATTTACCAAGTTCCACGAAGATACATTGAACCATTTGCGAGAAAAGTGATATTGCAACATTTTCACCTCACCTTTGACCTTTTGACCTTTGACCTTATGACATGAAACTCTCTCTGGAGAATCTTTACGCAGTAGTACATGTCCACACCAAGTTTCAAGAAAATACCTTTGGGGCATTGCATAGATATGGGGGAAATTGCAACATTTGTAGCATTTGACCTTGACCTTTTGACCTTTGACCTCTTGCCAATGTCACTAAAATCTACTCAACTAATTGTCCCATCATACATCATCCTTGGACCAAGTTTGATGAAAGCTGCTTCATCCAGTTTTGAGTTATCACGTAAACAGATAAATTTTAGGATTTGACCTTGATCTTTGACCTTTGTCCGATTTCACTGAAAAACTAATCAAGTAATTGTTTTATCATACATCATCCTCCAACAAAGTTTGGTGAAATTTGCTTGATGCAGTCTTGAGTTATCGCGTAAGCGGATACAATTTCATGATTTGACCTTGACCTTTGACCTTTAGCTGATTTCACCCAAAATCTAATCAAATAATTGCCCCATCATACTTCATACTTGGACCAAGTTTGGTAAAATTCCAGTAAATATTACTCAAGTTATCGCGTAAACAAAAGCGGACGGACGTACGGACGTACAGACGTACGGACGGACGTACGGACAACCCGAAAACATAATGCCTCCGGCACCACTTCGTGGCGGAGGCATAAAAAAAGGAGAAAAGGGCCTGCAGTTTCTATCCACAAATGTATACTTCATTCCATGGGAACTCTGATCTTAGACATTGCTCCATACCTTTTCTCTCTTTTGCGCCTTCAGCTGTCTCTTTTTGTTGTCTCTCTGGTAAGCAGCCACGAGTCGCCTCAACCTGGTGTTCAGGTCAGGGGCTGTTGGGAAGAGCAGTTTGCCTGGTACAGCAGCTGTAAAAGGAAGCACACAATATCCATTAACACCTTCAATAAATCACATATACGCCATATCTTTTGCTGACTTGATTTTGCACAGAAAACACATGAAATCATGTAGATGATTGTGTGCAAGCTCATTACCGGATAATAGAAAGATCCAGAAAAGTGATGGTTGGATAACTTGAGGTCGAACTGCATATGACTTTGCCAAAGGCCGCATAATGCCTGCATGGCATCAGGTTACATGTAACAGATTCTGATGACTACGGCCACTAAGTCAGTCTGACTTACTGAGGCATGATGAAAAACGAGGGCATGGGATAGGAAATTCTGGCTGACTGGGTTAACCAAACTCTTGATCAGCATTGCAGAACACCATCACAAAATCAGTGAGAAAATGTATGAATTCTTTCATCACCTCAAGAGAATGGTGAAACCCAACCTGCCACTGCCATGTATCATGCTGAGTTCATCTTCAAGCAAAGCATCTCATATTCACACATACAAAAACTATACACGCAGCAGTGAGTATGCTTTTCTCTATACTGTATACGCCGAATATTTCGTGAGGTTTTTATTTTCGTGAATTTCGCGAGTCGGGTGCTATTCACGAAATTAAAGATACGCGAAAATATTAATTCCGATCCCGATGTGAATGTGACGTATGCATGTACATTTGTCCGTTCAGTACACGACTCCACGATCGCGAATTTAACAACTCGCGAAATTGTCAGGAGTTCCTGATTCGCGAAAATTTAGACTCGCGAAATATATGGCGTATACAGTATTTGACTGAAAATGAGTTGAAAACTTCAAACTCAAACACAGGCACTTTGAAAGGTACTTTTAAAGGTACTTTATAAAGGCACTTTCTGAAAGTCCACTGTACCTGTGCAAAAAAAGAAAGTAAATTCGACAGTTCACATGCTGCATTTTCTTTTTTCTTTTTTTTTTGTGTTTCTGTCATCTAATTCCAATACTACTCTCCTAAAGTAAATTAAAACTTTCACAAGGTGATGACACAACTGTACATGAGAGAAGACACAGAGATATTTCACCAATAGAATAAATTCCAATAAGTATAAATTGTCTTTCTATGGACTTCCACCCACACACACAAACCATATCAAGTATTTGACATAATTTATGACTGTCCTTACTTGGCACGATGACGGTAGAGGAAGGTTGCTTTGGTTTGGGTGGTGCAGGAGATGAGGGCCTGGTGCTCGCCGGTGAGACAGACTCATCCTGGGCGGGGATAACAATACAAACATCAGTACATGCACAGCAATTACTAACTTTTTATAAACACTCTCTATTGCTGCACACAAAAGAGGTTTCAACAGTTGCAGCTTCAAGGCATGTTCAACATCACTACAAATTATGCTTTCAAAATCATACCCTGTCCCACCATACTTAAGTATATGATTGTTGGTGTAATTTTGGATTACATTTTTTATATGTATCTACAAGGTGTGGATTTATTATGTAATATAAAAAGGGTAACGACTTCCAGAAGAAATATATGCAGCCAATCTGTGATCAGAGGGTCGGGGACCACTGCCCCCTTAGTTTGAAGTTGGTGTAACTCATGGGTCACTGTGTCCAAAGACCAGAGACTCTCAGTATTAGCATGGCAACTCATCATGTCACAGATGGAAATGCTACTAATCCACTATCAGCGCATATGAACAGCTCAGGCTTAATATCACTTCAGTCACGTTGTTGAGGACTTTGCCTTTCAGACTGCTGGAATGTCTTGCGAGGTGCAGGTTTTACAGTATTGTGACATTGTTGGAAAAATGTTTCCATACATCATCACCCACACAAGACTATTGTGATGTACTGTAAAAGCTATTTTATTGCCGATTGAGGTCGGACATTTTTTAATGAGACATTGTTTTGCAATTTGACACTGAGGCTACCTTAACGTGCACTAAGCAATGCCTGTATGTTCACTCCAACACTGAACTGCATTCCTAGCAACCAAGATCACTGCACTCTCTCACAATGGAGGTTTGTCAATAAAGAGGGATGCATGTAGCATTAGACATAGTGGCATACGTGTGTCTGGCCAGCCATGGCCATGGTTATGGTTTCACCCCTTGTCGGAAGGTGCCAAATGCCACAAAATGAGCACATTGATATTTTTACATCACAAACTGAATGCAATCAAGATCAAGTGATGATAACATCCTATGCTGTTCAATTTGCATCCCCTACAAGTGATTTAGGTAAAATTTAACCCACGCAAATGTAACAGCTTTTACAGTACCATGGGACCAGGAATATTACTTACGGCACTGGCATCCTGGTCCTCCTTGAGGTGCTTGGGTATAGCTGAGGCAGGAATCTCCTTGCCTGACATAGCACCTTGTTGACTCAGCTCTCCTCCAAGCCCATCACCATCTCCGTCATCAGCCTCCATGCCTTCCCCCTCGCCACCTTCCACGTCCAGTTGGCTGCACAGAGGGCGGAGCAAAATACATATCAATCAGTTAATCACTCTTCTAAGCTGTTTCAGGTTTGCAAAAAGTTCAGCCATTTTCTTAAACCATCTAATCTTCGCTTTTGATAAGCCATGTGACTTTTTTCAGTGACTGATCTTCTAATGCAAACAACATAATTCTTTTGCAATCTACGATCTATACTGTTATCATATCTAGCAAAAAATGGAATGTATTAGTAGTTATCACACTCTACTTCAAAACAGCTTCAAATAAAAGTCATTCAGCAACAATAAGAACATTTACAGTGCACCCCGAGACAGAAGAACAATGATTCTGCTGTAATTAACCCCCCATAACTCACTACATTCACAGCAGCAATTATTAAGACATTTCTGTCTTAAAAAACCTGGCAGGACAAGGTTCATCTGTGATCAGAGGGTCGGGGACCACTGCCCCCTTAGTTTGAAGTTGGTGTAACTCATGGGTCACTGTGTCCAAAGACCAGAGACTTTCAGTATTAGCATGGCAACTCATCATGTCACAGATTTTTAAAAATGGTGTCTTACAATAACATTCATCCATACCAATACAAGACATCCCTTCCATTATAATGGCTTTTCATACAGCACCGAGAATACATTGCCACTTTCATCCTAGAAATTCTAGCCCCAAAATCTAATAATGGGCTTGTCAACACCAGGCTATGTGAAAGGCATTCATACCTCGGCACTGAACTTACGCAGAATCTCATACAAAAATTCATTAAACTATGTGTTGCTTCACACAAACCAAGTGTATCACCCTCTGCACAATTCAGAATGGTCTACACAAACTCACGATACACTGCGATTCAGATGTCCCACAAGGAAAAACAGTTTTATCTGCTTCACAAGGGCATGAAGCCTGAGGAGTGCTAATGAGGAAACCGAGACGAAACACAAGTTTGCTATAAAGTAAATCTTACAAATTTTACAGACAATTTCTAAAAGATCAAAGCTACCTCTCATTGAAGTCCTCATTCTCCTGAGCCTGGGCAGCCATGATCTCTCTGTGATCCGGGACACCGCACCTCTCTCTGAAACACAGGCATGGGTCCAGACGGATACCTGCGTACTTCTCATACCCTGTAACATTGAAAGACACATTCAAGGTGACCTCACCATAATGAATCACGTCACACGTTACTAGTATTTGTCAATGAAACTAGAGCTCACTTTTATATCGATCAACCTTCAAGTCTGTCCTTGGAATGTGTCAATTAACGATCATCATTCTCAATTTGAAATGTGTTTGTAACTTTTAATACTTACGCAATTCCAAGACACTTCCCTATGAGCATTAACATGATGATGCATGTGATGCATGTGAGTTTTTCCTTTAAATGTGATATTTTTACTATACGTTCCTACCTGATAGACACATAATAAAAACAACTATCTTGCCTAAGAGTCAAACACTACCTAATCAAAAAGTTCTCCTGGTAATGTCAACTGGAGCACAGAAGTTCTGATGCATCAAGAACGTAACACTGATAAAATGGTAAAGATTTTGTTTTGTTTGTTTGTTTTGTTCTTCTTCTGTTTTATGTACAATGCACTAGATCCTGAATGGGTGGAATGACACAGGTGGGTGTGACAATTGGATATTAGCAGCTAAGACTTTTTAGATATTGGAGAGACTAAACCTGTGTCCTCCGTACCAAGTCATTTCCCACACAGCTTGTCAGACACCTTTATCAAATAAATGCAAGTGTATTGTTCACAGAACCGATTCGTTTGGAATGATAATCAATATGTATGTTACAGAAGCTTTTTGCGATACCTGAACAATGTCAGTCAATTTGAAATTATGCACATGGGAATGGAGTGTGAAATCTACTCAGTACACCAGACTTGTGACCGCGTCCAACTCTGGCTTACCGTGTTTGAATACACCAATGAGGAGTGAGTGGTCAGCCTCACTGTCCCACCAGCCGACCGGTGGCTCACCCTCAGGGACGGGGACATCAAGGGGCATTAATCTGGACAAGTAAAAGGGGAAAGGAACATTGCAATCTTTCACTCTTAATTCAAATGCTGCCAAAGAGGCATTATGGATTACTGGTAAATACAAAACGGTGCTTAAGCTTCACTGTTTAGAGCATACACCTACGAAATATGCAATCGATATTTGCTCCAAATGCCTGTATGAAACATGTAAGATATTTCAGACTAATAGTGGTCATGATGCAGCACTGATTTCCCCACAATATATTGCACATCTCATAACACTGGTTATATCAAGATAAACACCACATCATGCACATTCCATGCTTTCAATAATATCTCAGCAAAATACAAGGGGGTAGGGCTTTAAAAATGAGGCTAATCCGCCCTGTTCTGGCATAGTATATCCAAGATTTCTTCACATTTCTGTAATTGCAATGTCATCACTGAATGTGCACTATGCCTTGCATCCTACATAGTTGATTACTATCAAAATGCACATGATGGTTAGTGAACTCACTTTGCCCTGACGTCATTCTCAATTTGCTCGGCTAGGTCTCCAATTACCTCCTGCTTGAGGTAATACAGTAGACGCACACGCAATAGCACCCTGAAGGCAAGAAGGAAGAAAAAGAAGGTGCATGAACATGAAGACAGACAAATTACATGA
Source organism: Diadema setosum (assembly GCF_964275005.1). Lineage (NCBI taxonomy): Eukaryota > Metazoa > Echinodermata > Echinoidea > Diadematoida > Diadematidae > Diadema > Diadema setosum. The sequence goes on along the minus strand of NC_092693.1, from coordinate 15,794,015 downwards.
TCATGACATATATATAAACAACTGGATAGGATACAATGAGTCAAGTTACTCACAACTGATATTCTACTCCATGAAGACTTATTATCACAGCAAGACTTGAGAAAAATATTCCACTTATGCTTTAAAACTGTAATATCCTCGTACATTCGTTAAAGGAGTGCACTGATCATGTATTTTGATATCGTGAATCAAATGCACGAGGGGAAATCCGGGTTCCATTTCAAGATGTTAGGACAGCAACTCTCTGCTCGAATAGCAACTTCTTGTAGCAGCATCCAACCAGGAAGTAAGATACTTGCTGTTGTCATAACACCTGCTATTCCAGCAAGAGTTGCTACCATGGCAACTTTTTATGAAATACGGCCCCGGAGACACTTTTTGGCTGTCTACCAGTGTATAAATAGTTGGGGGTAATCCTTCCTTACGGCTGGTCTAGGCCTAGGAAACCTACTTGTTGCAGTGCCTCTTCAGATGGTTCTTGTAGCCCTGGTCTGTGAGGAGTAGGTCTGGGTTCTGGTCCTTGGCGCTGAAGTCGTAACTGATGTGGGCTGGCTGCGGCTCCTTCTTGGGCTTCTTCCCCTTCCGGCCCCTCGGCACTGGGGCAGACAAACCTGAAAACGCGGCAACATTCGACAATTACAGTTTAACAAGAACTGCCATATGCTTTCTGTATACTGGAGTTAATCACTCACAGTGTACTGGTATTAACACACACTGTTTCGAGTTTGGGTATTGAACACTTGGCTAATTGCTAACCTGTATCTTGCTTGAATGTCTGAGCTCAGCATTCAAAAACTCACCTCTACTAATTAAACTATTACATATTGTTTGAATGTCTACATGGCAAAACTTCTGATGTGCAGCTCTTTACAGCACTCCACATGAGGGCAATCCCTGCGACATACAAATACCAACAGCTCAAAAGGAATTGACTCCCCCCAGCCCCATTTGTCTGCTTGTTTGAAAGGTTCGGTCAAACAAAAACCAAGTTTTCAGAGAAGCATCAATCACAACATACTGTGTACACTTACATAGTCAAAACAGCTTGCAAAACATTTGTCTTCTGTGCATACTTTAAAATGGGGGGCAAATAATCAGTGTGTCACGACATAAGGGTTCAATATGCATGTCCTTTAAGTACCTTTATGGTTCCTACAGTCTTTGACTGTTCCATCAGGTGCTGGGGTCACCAGGTCCCAGATGAAACTCTTAATGTTCTCATCTCCCTTGTAGTGCTGCAGGCAGTACATCAACTGGAAACAAACATCCAAAACACTTCTTACGAATACAAACGTACATAACCTACAAGTATTGTTCCCATCCGTGTACGTTTCGACAGGACATTTACATATTAGAATTTCAACACACATATCTTGCATTCAAATCATTCAGAGTCTCATTATAGTCCCAGTGATTTTCCTGGCAGACTGTGTACACTTTGAACATGCGCATCTTACGTGAGTGGCGGGAGATGGGACTGTAACATTTGTATGTTTGATTTGATGCATGTGTCATGTGATGACTTTGAATGCTAATGTACTGTGTTAGTGCAAAATGATGATTATAAAAATTGAATGAAACATACTTGCATCACAAATTTAGTCTAGTTCATCATGGGCGAGATGTCAATTTTGCTCAATGCCAAATATCAAAATTCTGATATGTCCAACATGAAAACTTTCCACATTAGAGAAGAGGTGTATTCCTCTTACCATTGTTCTTGCAACAGATTCAACATCCTTTTCTCCCAGCCTCCTTTTGAATCTTGTTGTAGCTAGGATATCATCCCATCTTCCCCATCTGAAGATAGAAAGGGAGAGAGAGAAAAAAAAAACAAAAAAAAAAAACATATAGCAACCTACTTTTACCACTGCTGAAACACAAACAGATGAGCCGAATGACAACTATGAAATGCATTGGATTCAGGAAAAAGATTATTAGCTAAAGGAAAGGGGATATAATTGTGTCTTGTTGTTGCTGTGTTTTGGGCAACTTGCTGCTTGAAGCTCTAAGCAGATTTTACATTCCTTTTGACAAAAAGAAAGCCACTAAGAGTCTTAAATGGAAAAATATAATATAAGCTTCTAAGACCTGCTATAGTATGCAGGGAAAAAGAAAAGGAGTTGCATCTGGCTAAACCTTCAAGTGTCAGCCACTAGCGGTCAGGGTCAAAGAAATCAGAGAAAATGTGATGAACAGGATTTCATCAAGGCCAATCATCAAGATTCACAGGGTTTCTGGTTACAGAGAAAATGTCATGATCTTCAATATCAAATACTGATAGGACACTACTAGTTTGAAGCAGATTGCAATTGCTCAAGGCACTGACCCAAAGGTTAGGAGCCCCTTCTCCACCCGGAAGCACTCCAGCCTCGTCCAGCCAGCCTGCAGCTGCTTCTTGGGTGGCCGCTGGGACGGCTCCCTCTTCTCCTTGGTTTTCTTGCCACTGGACGGCGGCGGGTGCGGCTTGCGGTCATCATCGCTCTCGTCCGACGTCAGGTCGAGCATCTCGTCCATGTCACCAAAGCGTTTGGTCTTGGTGCGCTGCCGCGGAACGTCAATGAGGAATTCGTCCTGGGGAGGCAGAGAGAACCTTGTCACTGACTGCATGTTTTCAATATGACCCGATTCAAAAACGTCATACACACTTATACCACTACTTTAGAATACATTTCTTCATAGAAGTTTTAAAATATGCTCAATGAGTATATGAGGAATGTCAGCAACACATCACAAGTAAAATGGTAAAATTCTGTATCATGGCCATATATCAACTTAGTCTACATGAAGAATTACAGGTATGGTCAAGTCTGGGATTTCATCCAAATAATCGGACGATGAAGGCATATATTCTTTTTTCTACCATGGAAGAGATGTGCCACATGAACACAAACAAACCCACCTTTCCTGTAGTGGTGTCGATGTCAGCTCGCTTGGCCCATTTGTGCCAGAAATCGGGGTCATTGATGTTGATGTCCGTGTGGTCAGAGTTCACAGTGAAGCTGGCCTGCATGGGAGGAATTAGGATGATTGCACGTCATTCAAAGCACCTGAACGTCCCTTACTATTTCACCCATTACATATTTACTATCACCGAATGCGACGTTACATCATCAATCACAAAACATACCATAGCAGCATATTAGGAAGTACGTTTCCTCAAACTGAGGTCATATATTTGTCATCTGACAAAAATTGATGCAATTACAACTCTTCCCAAATGAACAAGACGCAGAGGCACGAATGTACAGCAAGCTTGGCACTGCTTACCAGGAAAGAATATGTATGGTATCTATGAAATGAAAATCAGCCATGATATTGCAACTTCCAGCAGCATATGTCATGGAGCCTAAAAATCTGTTCCGAGCTGCTATAGGTTCCATGACATTTGCTCCTGTGACAATTGTTCCCATGAAATATCTGCATGCGAGGCCAAACATAGATTCTACCCACAAACATAGCCCTATCCCTCATCCTAATCCTCGTATCAAACTAAACCTAAAGCCCTATCACAACCTAACTCTAATCCTTAGTCTTTGGAGAAAATAAGACTGCAGCAATTGTCACAGGAGCAGATGTTGTGTCACTGCTGCTATAATATGTAGATAGTGCTATTTCAGTGATAGTTGTCACAAAGTTGAAAGATGAGGAATGACACTCACCTTGGCAAAGGAGGAACCCTTCATCCCAGGCTTGTGCTGGATGACCTGTGTGCGTCTCTGCAGGATCATGTCGATGTCCTCTGCGCAGAACTTGGAGGACTGGTCGTCGTCGTCCATGATGGCGCCGTACGCCCCCCTCCGCAGCAGGTCCTCAATCTCTTTCTTCGACAGAGCTTGCTGCTGGAGAGAAGCGTGAGCAGATTGTGTTTGGATACACAATCCATACGGATTTCAACCACAGGCCAGTCTTTCATGTCACTGATGCTTACATTGCTACTGCGTATCATAAGCCTACCAACAACTTCTTTAAATCTAAGACACCATTTTGTAACATCTATGGGGCTCTTTAAAACAAAACTTCAGAGTGGGGGCGCTGTGGCACAGTGAATAAGACTCCCGACTCCCGATCGGAGGACCCGAGTTCGAATCCCGCCCAGTGCTTACGTCCTTGGACAAGATGTTTTTACCCACTGTGTCCCTCTCGACCCAGGTGTATAAATGGGTACCTGGCAACGCTAGGGTAATAATAATGGCAAGGCCCTCTGGTAGAGCAGTGTCAACACTGAAGAGGCTACCCTGGGTAAATAAGACCTTATTATTATTATTATTATTATTAGGAAAATTATCATTTTTTTCTTTTTTGTTATCATTCAGTCTCTGGGCTGCCATGTACCATTTCTGTTTGATCAGAATAAATCTGTGTCTATCTATCTATCTAAAAATGTAACAATAGAGCATATCAAGAGTGTTTGCATTATATCACATGCACAGCACTTTCCCCCTTCCATGTTATTGCCGAGGCTGCTACCTCAATCACATAAAACATCATTTCTATACTTGTTCTCAAGAGTGTGAAGAAGGGAAGACCAGGGGGCACTTCATGAAGCAGTCTGGTCGGATATTTTTCTGACAAGCTGTTACAAGCTTCTGAAATTACTGAATCCTTGCATCTGATTGGCTGAGAGCAAATTTGTCGGACAACTTTGTCGCACAACATGCTTCATGAAATGCCCCTCTGAACTGCAAATATCACTTTGTTTCTATGCAAACATCTGGTTCCTCATTCAAGGCTATTGCATAAGAGGGGGTGGAAGGTAGGGCAACGGGACACTACTTGAAAACAAAAGGGACTCCATTTACAGGGTTGTAGGAGCTGGATTCTTTGTCTGCCCGCATCGACTGCAACACGGCCTTGTCCAGGCCAAGCTTCATGCTGGCCTTGTCGAACATCTCCCTCTCGTACGAGTTTCTGGTGATGAGGCGGTACACCTTCACTGCCTTCTCCTGACCGATGCGGTGGCATCGAGCCTGAGCCTGTGGGAGCAAGACACACCATGATAGAACGCATTAGTGCACTAAAACGCAAACTGTGAACACCATAGGTGACACGGGTTACCACATCTCCCAACATCGTAAATGAAAATTTTCCATAATACACCTTACGATTTTTCAAAAAGAAATGAAAATAACCCCCGTCACTTGAGAAAACACTCCCCCTTTGAGCTGAGAATAGCAGTTGGAATATTTGGGGGGTCAGAAGAAATTCACTGAAAATCTATAGTCTTGTTTTATCATTCTGAGGAAAGGTCTCAAAGTAACCTAATTTGCAGGGTTGCAAAGGGGACACACAAACTCTAAGGAATGTCACTTACATTATCCAAGATAAATACTAACTCAAGTGTTGGTAACTTCGGGAAATATAAATATCTTTATATCTGGATGGAAGGAAGGGTTTACATATCTCCTAATGCACAAAGGAAGATCTGTCATAATGATGTAAGTGTAGCTATTTAGACTATACCATTCAGGAATGACAAGTATACAAGCACTAGTTTTGCTTAATGCTTTGGAGGAGACCATCGTGTCAAGGCTGGTCTTGAACAAACCACCAAGTGGTTCTGCCAGGGGAGCAAACTAAATGTGACATGTAAGGTGCAGTAGTCTCACCTGAATATCATTCTGCGGATTCCAGTCAGAGTCAAAGATGATGCAGGTGTCAGCAGCTGTAAGATTGATACCAAGGCCTCCAGCCCTGGTGCACAGCAGGAACACAAAGCGGTCTGAATCTGGAAGGGGAACACAGGAAGAGTTGCAAATTCTATCATTTCTTATCCCATCTGATGTTCTTCATCACCAATGCTGAATCCAAAAGCACTTCTCTGTCCTTAATATTTCTTGAAATAAACCTTGTTTCATATCCTCACTTAAGTTATGTTCATGAAACTTCATTTGGAGTGGTCACTTCATTCAGAATGGCAGATTCCAAAAATGTCCTTGTACTGCATGGTCAAGTATACCAAAAAAAAAACATAACTTTCACAGACAGAATGCTGAAGGAAACAATACAACATGGTGACATCAGTGATATCCATACAGTGGACAAATAATTTTTCATATATGAAGATATGAAATTTGTTAAAATTAAGGATCAAGGCTTGCTTACCTGGTTTGCTGAAGCGATCAATTGCAGCTTGCCTCATGTTACCTCTCACTCGGCCATCAATCCTCTCAAACAGATACCTAAAGATGGAAATAGTCACATTTTAATCACAGGGTGGATGCATTCACATTTAAGTATCAATTACATGAAAGTTTGTTGATTGTCATTGGTCCAAAATGGTTTCAACTGTTTATATGCTAAATGTTGATGGCAATCACTTCCCTTTAAAATGAGTTCAAAGTCACTGATCCCTCAGTTCACTGTATTACCGTCTACATGTCATCACCCTTTGATGTGATGCACCATCACATCAATTGATGGATGTGAACATGAGGTCATATTGGGGTTGTGAGACTTCTTGGTTCTTGATCAGATTTGGTGGAGAGTCACCAGAATGGAAGGTAAGACCCAAATATTCATCATCACCTCAAGAACACAGCGTTTCAATTGGACTTTGTTCCCAAAACAATCACTTGCCATCGAATGAGGAAACACATGCCCATTTCTCCTCTTGCTCATATGGCAAGCATCCTAAACTGAAAAGCCAATCACAGCACAAGACATTGTTATCTGTATGATGAGTATGATGAGTGCTGCTCTGTTTCCATTCACTGTTCCTTTATTATGAGAAATGAAGGGAAATAAGCACTGCTATGAATTGTCTCTCAACAGATTATCACTTTGAATGAGAGAAAATACATACTTCTACTAATTTCAAACTGTTTTACTCAGCCAAGTGCAAACAATAAGAGTTACAGAGCCACCACGCCCCCGGTCGGAAGTCCTTACCTCTTCTGTATGAGGTAGTCCTCCAGGATGTCCAGGCAACGGATCATCTGGGAGAAGATGAGGACCTTGTGGCCGCCGTCCTTCAGCTTGGGCAGGAGCTTGTCCAGCAGCACCATCTTGCCGGCCGACTGGATCAACACCTTGAGGTGGAGGAGCGGGTTTTCCTGGACACTGATGACTGTCCCCGTCGCCAGACCCTCGTCGGCGATGAACTCTTTGGCAATCTGCTCCTCTCCACCTATGACAGACAATGAAGTGGAAACGAATCAACTTGGGTTGATGCTAGGAGGGCACCATGGTGAAAGTGACCGCATTAAATCACACAGTTCTGACATTGACTGTTATATCTGGACGACTTCAATTGTTTAAAGAACATTAGTGAAAATCTACTGGCATTCTATGATCAAAATAATATGTGCCATAACATCCTGCATTTTCTTTAGCACTAATTCTGGTGTTTGAAAGCCATGTTAAAAGTACAGATATGTGGGATTATCAGTACTGTCATCACAAAGTTTAACCAAATCTTCATTTACCGAAGTATAAAGCTTCCATACACTGCCCGATGCAATAAGTTTACACTAACGGGGAGGTTGTACAAAGAAGCTTGTCCTCTCACACAATTAGCTCCCATTCGATAATATTTCATCGTATCAAAACCATGAGTCAAATCTGATACCTGACTACCTCCAAGTTTTGAAAAGAGCAATCACAACGTTTGGTGGATTTTGTCCTTTTGTACTGCTCGAGACATCTTTTGCTTGCCTCATGTCACGTATCACATTTCATGTATACTCTGTTATGACTTTTTTCCATTCCAAGAGGAACTTCTTCATATGCTCGTAAGATAGCTGTGACCTTTCTAAAGGAGTGACCAGCTGAGTAGACATTGCCAACTGACCATTGATGAGGAAGGGGTGATTGCAGCACTTCCTCAGCTCCATCATGGTGTTCATCAGGTTGGGCAGGTTGGAGGTGGAGCCCGCCCCCTTTGTCAGGAAGCTGAAGTTCTTCTCCAGGATGGCACGGTAGTAGCGCTTCTGAATGCTGGTCATCTCAACCTGTTCCGAGAGTGAAGATACGGTTTTTTGCATTACATGCCATGTAACGTTATGGGACGTATTTCAGAAGGTGCTTGGACAAACATCTGTATATCAATATTCCTGCCAATCTGAAAGTAATCCAGGAATTTCCTCCATCAAAAAACAGAAGTTTATCACATGAAAGATATGCCCTTACAGTTCGAAATGAACAATTATCCAATTACCAATTTCAAAATAAACCTGTATGTCTCCCTTGACTATTCCCCCCCCCCCCCCTTACACACACACACACACACACACACAAAGAAAAACAACCAAACAAACCCAACAAAAACGCAAATTTGAAAAAAGGTAATGATCACCCAGAATCTTTACCAGACCAATTTTTTTATTTCTCATACCTCGATGATGGTTTCCTCCTTGGGAGCCAAATTCTTTTCCACATCCTCCTTCAGACGTCTCAGCATCATTGGTCTCAGAAGCTACATAGGCAGGCGAAGGAAGAAACATAATGTTCACATTGGTATACTACTAAGTGGGATGAAAACAATGAGCACCAGTGTAAATGGGACAAACATCTCTCACACAAACAGAAAATATAATTCAAAGACAGACTTACTTTAATGACACTTTGAGATAGCCATCTTGATTTAACACAAAAATTCTCATCCAATACAGCAAGAGTCATATGCCAATTTTGCTAACATGCACTTCGCGAAGTCAGTTACCACATGTGAAATATTTTTTCTTCCGAAAATATGCGGGATATTTTTTCTTCAGAAGATAGGTCTCCATGCAATTATACTAAGTCATCTTATTTGCCACATAGAACTTACCCTGTAAAAAGCATTTCATTCATTTGTGGATACAGTCTTAAAATATGAAATTGCCATGTAATCAATGGCAGAGCTGTCAATACCAAAAGGTTATACAATATAAGCCATAATCAGAAGGTATCTGAGAATTTGAGCTATCATCCTCCATGTAAATACTTCTTGATAACTAATACAACCACTGATATCTATTTAAGAAATGCACAACGTCACAAATTCCGACACGTAGGGACTTTGTGATAACATACACAACCATTCATATCCATACAAAAACTGCATCTGTGTCAAATCTACACTCCATTTCCACTCACCTGCTGTAACTTCTCGACTTGGCCCTCCGTCTTGAGGTCCCCAAAGTCCTCCATGAACTGGTTGCTGGAGCGGAACCTGCCCGGCTCCAGGAAGTTGAGGAGACTGAACAGCTCCTCCACGTTGTTCTGAAGGGGCGTACCCGTCAGGAGGACACGGTGCTCCTGTAGGAGAGAGAGGGATGGCGAGAGAGCGGGGGAAGGGCTAGATGATTACCAAATGCCTCAACATGCCTCACTGGGAAAATCTTACCCAGAGTAAGCCTAGCTTGAGCCAGTTTTATGGCATGAAATATCACCTGAGAATTTCCTTGATGGCACATTACTACAAGAGACTCTCTAAATGCAGAAAAGTGAAATTCAAATCTAGCCGAGCACATTAAGCTCAATATGACATGAACCCTTCCATGCCCACAATCTCAGAATGCCATTGAGAGTATGCAAACAAGATGTCACTGGTATTGACAGAGGTAAAGCAGAGACAATTCAATTCAATTCAATTCAATTCAATCAATTCATTTTAGTCTAATTCAAGCAATTCATTTTAGTCTAATTCAATTCATCATGGTTCAGTTCGGTTCAGTTCAAATTCAGTTCAAGTCAATTCAACTCAAAATTCTTTTTTTTTCAAACTTATCTGCTTGTTTCTTTGTTTTTCTTTTCCTTCTAGCATGTGAATCCTACAAAAGCTCTAAATATTTCTTCAGTATTCCATCTTTCAATACCAACAAGTGGAGACTGCCTAAAACAAAATTTCTGATTCTCAGAGAAGCAATTTACACCTCAAATATACAATATATGGTGAAGCTATTCAACAAAGTTTTTGATGCTGGGTTCCGATCAGCCAGATATCAATTTATGTGCGGTATGCCACAGGGCTTCCATCTAAGAAGTGAAAGTATGTCATACCATGTCCAAGATTTTCAGTCCTTCCAGGAGCTTGCAGTTCCGGTTCTTGAGCCGGTGGGCCTCATCGATGACCACCACCCGCCACTCGATCTCGCTCAGCTCCTGGCAGTCTGCCAGCAGGATCTCATAGGTTGTGATCAAGATCTGGAACTTGTACAGGTCTGGGATCCTCATCCCCTGCTCAAGAGAATACCAATAGCACCGTCAGAAGACTTACTTACAATGGCTTACGACTCAGTCATGATAAACACATAGCTGTAGCAGGATACTACCTCAATGATTCCTGGAATTACCAAAAGATGGGAATAATTATGCCTGCCCACTGGAGATGGGTATGAAACAAGCGTTGCCTAGTTGTGACACCACTTATAGGTTCCAAGAAGGCTCTAGTGCCACATGTTTGCATTTCAACTAATTGCACAGACAGGTTTTGCGAGGAGTGCAGGCTACAAGATGTGGTACATAGGTGAAAAAAAAAAAAGTTCTGTGATATGTTGGAGAAAGGTTATTCATTGCCTTGAAACACATTGTAACCACTTCTTTACCTTGTCGTCCTTGAAGAACATCTCATACTCGGCAATCATGTGTCGACTCTGGGACCCGCCATGGTAGACCACGCTGTTCATGTCGGTCCAGGACTCCACCTCACGCTGCCAGTTAGCAATGGTGGAGAGTGGAGCGAGGACCAGGAATGGGCCCCGAATGCCATGTTTCTCCACCTCCTTCAAGAAGCCGATGGTCTGGATTGTCTTGCCCAGGCCCATCTCGTCCGCAAGAATACAACTTTGCCTGCAGGCAGTAACAAATCATTTTGATGAGTGTAAGGCCCATATACTTTTCATGTATTGGTACTTATTAATCTATTTTTATTCTTAACATATACTTTTTTTTCCTCAAAAATTTCTATTCACGGCCAGGCATACTCCAAAAAGTGAAAAGAAAGAACAAAAAAAAAGTAGAGGTAGGCAAGAATTCTTTTTTTTTAAAGGTTTGTAATAGTATGGAATAATACTAGGGCTCTTCAAAGCTACTTACGAGTTTGCCCAGCTAAAGGTCAGCCAGTTGACCCCTTCCAGCTGGTATTCCCGCAGGACATTGCCATCCTTGTATTTGGGTGATTTGTCCAGTTTCTTCCAATCGCTAGCCTTAGGTCTGGGTTTGCGCTAAACATATCAATGGAAGAGGAAGAAACAACACATTTAAGGAATAGCAAACTAACAAATCTACCACCAACCAAACAAATATACTAGAATATATGCATAACAATACATACACTAACATACATTTACATTTAGATGCAAACTAAGGTTTTGACCAGATCATTCACATAAAATGTCTCTTACTTCACCTATTTCTCATCACATTCAGACTCCACTTTGCAAAAGCTTCTGCTTGCACATAAAAGCAGTGTACTCATACCGTTCTTTGTGAAGCCCAGTAAACATTTAAACTTAATACTGCAATTTAAACATGGTTTGTGCTCACTTATTTTTATCTAATGTTTTCGTCTCTGTAACTGTAGACTGAAGAACACTACTGCTTTGCACATGACGACACAGGGTGGATTCGACAGCACTTGGTTTCTTGATCAGATTTGGTGGAGAGTCACCAGTACGGTTTGTAAGAATACGAAACGTCATCATCATATCAAGAAAATAGCTTCAGACATCCATCCAAGAAGTTCCTAACATATGCTGTGCATGCAAACATTGTTACTTTCAGGTCATCTCCAAAAATGCATTTAATACATTAGACCATTAACTGAAACACTAAAATAAAGTTTGCATATAATGTTTTAAATCATTACAAGGGGAAAATTTGTGTTACTGAATAATCCTTGTATTATTTGTGGAAAAAAAAACACTACCTGAAATTCTATAATAATGACACACTTCCTGAATCATACTTCAACCCTTGTCCAGATACTCAAACCTCAATTTATGACATAAATCACATCAAACAAACGGGGTGTACACACAATTTAAAAATAAAATAAGGTTAATTCAATGGGCTTACATGCCACAGAACATAAGCAAGCCCATCTACCACTGGAAATAGCTGCTCTACAACAAAAACTTTTAAGTTATGGCCAGTGCTGCTAACAGTCATCCACCAAACTCAGGGGAACTCCACAGAGCAAAATCAGGGAGATACTTGACTGTCACATGCATCTCAATAAGTAAAACCAATTCCCAACACAGGGAACTTTTTTTTTTTTTTTTTTTGTACACTGTAAAACCAGAAATGTATGCGGCATGATGTTTTCGCGAATTGCCAATGGCATTCAATGCATTCATGTAAACAAGAAATTTTCTATTTCTATGCATTTCAATTTTGCGAATCTTGGCTCCTCACAAAATTTTGGAATAAGATCTCAAAGTTTTGCCAATGTGACCACAAACTTCCTGCAAAACTTTCGGTGAAACTTCCCACTCCAACTAGGGATATTTCCACATATGCCACCCCTGCCAAACTTCTCGATCTTTTGCCAGTGCGACCGGAGGACAAAAGATCGCGAAGACTTCGCAATCTTAAACTTCTCAATCTCTTGCCAGCGTGACAGCACCCTGTGTGCCGGACTATGTCTAACCTGTCTCTCTGACTTGGAGGGCATCTTGTTGTACTTCTCGTAGAGTTTGATCTTGGTTCTTTCCACATCCTCCTCCAGCTCCCAGGTGCTCTCCTCGTGAGGGAGGCTGCACCACTTCACCAGGTAGTGGGTCACCATCTCGTCCGACTCCTCATCCTTCGTGATGGCCTTGTCCAGGATGCGGTCCACCGTGGTGAAGTCCGGGTTGAAGTACTCGCCCTCATCAAACTATCACCGGGAATTTGGGGGGGGGGGGGGAGGAGAGTGAGGCCATAGTATTCATGAGAAAACAAGTGAATCATGATACTGCAGCCACTGCAGTGACATGTAAGCTTGTGCTATGTTAAATTTAATTGTCAAATTTGTACAAAGCATCAGCAGAAGGCTACAGATCTGGGACTCAAATGGAGCTTATAAAGAGCCTTGCCTCTTTTCAATGTAGTTTTTTTTTTTTTTTTCTTCTGAGAAAGTATATCATAAATTGTATCAAATCCTACTGCTCTAACAGACTGAAAAGCCAAGTCAATATGCTCCAGCACTTCCTGAATTCACTTGAAAGGAGTTGGCATGACTTTGAAAATAATCACTTCTTCTGGGTGCCTAAATGCACATATTTGACTTCAAATGTTGTAAAACTATGGAACCAGTATTACAATATTGCTGCAAAAAATGTTGTGAACACAAACAAAGCCACATGCATTCTCCTCTCACCTCTGATGCCATCCCATACTGTGCGAGCTGCTTGAGTCTGAACCGCTTGATTTTCTGGAAGATCCTGGGATCTGCCGACAGCTTCTCAATTGTGGACCACTCACAGTGCAGGTATGAGCTACAGGAAGTGCAGAACAGTATCAAGCACGGTTCAGTTATATCTCTTAGCTTCGTGCACAACATATTGTCATGGTAACAGTTTTCAACTGAGTACTGCTTTCACAACTGATATGGAATGTGAAATGCCTTATGTGAGTGAATTCATATAAAGAAATAAAATTACACAATTACAAAAGGGGGAAAAATCGTCATGGATGCATAATCTGAAGTATTGTTTAGTCTCTTGTAACTTAATCGATTTTACATGTTCACATATATTTTTGATAATTTTGTTCGTGGTCACATATTTGAGCCATTTTAAGAAATCACATTTTCTATTTCTTTCAAGGTCTTGACAGGTAAATAGTATACCAAGACAGCATAGTGATTGTAGCCACTCGCCTCCCAGCTAGATTATCATTATACACAATTTGCCTGTTTCCATTATCAACTCCCCTCCCCCCCCCCCCCCCAGCAAACTGTACGATAACAAAGTAATGAAATTCCTGCAAATATCACCAAAGTACCTCCTCTCCCAACCTCGCCGTACTACAAATGAAGGCATGGACACTTACAAGTTCCTGTACTTGACGTAGAACTCCTCAATCTCTCCCACTTGGGCTTCACCAGGAATCTGAGGCTTCTTGGTGATCCTGCTGGCCAGAATCTTCTCCACAACATTGGCCTGTGATTCATCTGGGTTATCCTGCAATACATCAAAAATATCTATGATTATGAGGAGGTAATGCTCACACCCATAATTAAGGTCACACTGTAAGGTTCGTCTTCACAATCACGTGTAAATCACGTCATCGACAAACGTATAGCGCTCCGAACCCAGAGGATATTTTGTGTCTCAAATTGAAAGACAGTGACAAGAATTTGATCACTCAGCGACTTGCTTGTCACAAAGGCTTCCTGTTTTGCAGAGCCCAAACCTCGCTGACCTTAATTGCCGACAAAAATATTAGACTTCGCAACATTTATGGTATACATTTTCTGCACACTGAAGGATAAAACTACCATTATCTTCATAACTGCTTCCTCCTTGTCTGGGCTTCACTTAGTGCTATGCAATATTTCCTGTAAGGAGCAACTCACAACATAACTGAGAGTGACAAACATGGAATCTGGAAGGCTATCGCTTCACTCACCAAATCAGGGGGGTTGTGATGGGTTTTCTGTAACTTAATAACATCTTTTCAGCAATAATTCTCTTCACACTTCTCAAGCAAAACTACAGAGATTACAGTGCTATGTCTGTGCGTAGGATAAGAATCCACCCTATCTCCTTTCAGTAAATGTCTTACCACAAAAAACTTTGTAGACTCTGATGGTTCGAGAGAGACTACATCGATCTCGGAGACACCCTCAACGTCCACGTCTTCGTCCTGCTTCTCTGTCTTGACCTTCAGCTTGATGGTCTTGGGAATCGGGATCTTGGGGTCAATCTTCTTCTTCTTTTTCTTCTTCTTGTCGTCGTCATCCGATGAGTCGTCAGAGGTGATGTTGAAGTCGTAGTCCTCTGTATAACGCTTCCGGTTCGTGTTGCGGGCGGACCGTCGTTTCTGCTCAATGAATGGTAGAGAAGGATGAATCACTGGCTGTAGAGGCAATGACTCTTTCATGCCATGAATTCTATTGACCCGACAGAAAGTCCTCGGTAGGATTCTTCAGTGGTGGGTAAATTGACAACAGCTAAAACCATGGTGTCAATGATATGTGACCTTGTACACACAAAACTAACCCTCTTTCAGCAACAAACTGCATGATAAATCATCAGGAGCATCAAATTATTATCGGACTTCTATGACCATGTATACGTGGATGCATGCAAGTACACCTTTTCAGTGCAAAGGCATGGAGATATGCGCCATCATTAAAAAAAAAAGACTATCAATGTTTACTTTGGCAGAACAAATGCAAAACTTAATTGTCATGGCCTTCCTTGAACGTCTAATTTTACTGTCAATTTAATTGATGCACACAGAAAGAGCCCCACAATCTATCTCAATCGAAACGATACGCATATTTTTTAACAGGGTAGGGACAAATTTACCTCTATGCCAGGTCCATTCATCTCGTCTATTGGAGGAGACGGTGGTGGGGTCTCATCCAGGTCTGAGCTCTCTCCGCTGAACTCTCCATGCTTTCTTTTCTGTCGCTTCAGTTTGTTGATTGCTGCTGCAGGAAGTTTCCTGGGAGAGAGAAAAAAAAAAATGCACAAATGAAAGCCCAACTTTAAATGAAATGAAATTTTACGGACTACATTCTTCATACATAGTGATGGTAAGAGCTTAATTCAACTATTTCCTGCATTCATTAATTATGTTCTTGCCATCACTAAAGACAGTAATTTAATATCTTAGAGCCATGATCAACATAATCCTTCACAGTTACCATTCATGGTTTCATAAAACTTCTTCTTACATTGCAGAACAAAAGTGAAATTGGCAGACTGTCAAATTCTTGTTCTCACACTGAAATAATAGATTTTCTTACGGTTTTTTTTTTCTGCTTTTGACTTTTAGGTAAAGCAACCAGATAACAATTAGCAAAGACAAATTTAAAAAGCAATGTCGAGAATGATGATAATTTCCAATGACAAACCTGAAGGGAATCAGAGGAAAGTTTACTACAGCACTGATGCAAACTTCTTACAGCATTCTGGGGGATATTGCGAGGACCGATAAAAGGAAGCTTCCACAATTCAATTCACAGATTCCTCCAATATCTCCACAATGCTGCTATAGGATTTTATTAAATTCGGCAGAAACTTAATACCACTTACTTGGGCTTCTTCTTCACAATCACCACCTTCTTCTCCTTTATCTTCTTCTCTTTGGGCTGCTTGGACTCCTTGGACTTCTTCTTGGACTTCTTCTTTTTCTTGGCCTCTGCCTCCAGTTCTTCTATCTCTCCCAAGAGCTCGGGGGGAATTTCGTCATTATCTCTCAGCACCTGCTTAGGGAGTAGGAGACGAGCGAAACGGTCATTCGTTCACGTCAAATTAGGGCGAAAGGACGAGTGCACACCTCTAAACATGGAACAATTAGAACCCTGCTGGAATCAATCATGTGAAACCATCTAAACTATAGAGTGTCATTAGAAAATACACACAGCCCATGATGATTTTCCCCCCTTGTTCCATTCTCTTTTTATAATTTCTGGGTGATTGCGTTAGAAAAAAATCAGGAGCAAGGAGTTGTTCCCTCATTGCTTGCTGTCCCCTCCATTACTTGTGGCCCTATTCAAACAAACGTCCTGTCTGATTTGGAATAGAATGTGTAATGGACCTCTGCAACCAGGCACTCGTCTCCAGGCTAATTATCTACATTTTAAACTTGCAATACATTATAAACACTAGCAAAATTAGCAAGCCACCATCTTTCAACTCTCTGTGATCCCACCAAATCAAAATAATTTCAAAAATTTGGTGCGAGAAGAATCCACAAGGATTGGACTTTGGTTAATTAATGGCTGAGAAACACATATGAGATCGCAGCAATGAGAGTCTTATTCTATACAATGGGTTAAGTGCCTACAAAATCACATCTATTATTTCTTGACAGTATGATTAGTGGTGCAACATTTCCATTCTAGATTTTTCTTTTCGAGTATTCTGGTAGAGTAAATGTTCATCCTACAGCTAGCAAAGGGCCTACTCTTTAGTCTGTATACCTTTGGAATGTTTGATTTTCCCGCAGCTTTGGCTTTCGCGACAGCCTCTGCGATGATGCGATTTGCCTTTTCCTGCAACTTGCGCTGCTTGATCATTTTCTTGCGCTCCTTCTCATTGGTCGGAAGGGGCTCCTCCACTGAACCTTGTCCCTGTGAAAAAATAGGTGGGAAGTATGTGCACCAGCGAAGGAAGCAACAGAATCAGTTATTATACTTTTCAAAGAATCCAAGCATTGGTTCAAAGCGAACTGAGAAGAAAGAAGTGGTAACATGGCAAAATTTTAGATGATATAAGGCTTGTCTCTCAGAGGGACAAGAACAAGATTCTTGTATTACATACAATATCTGATACTAAGTTCTCCCAGTGTTTTCTTGTTCATAATGTGCTATCGGCTCTCAGTCTGGACAACATAGTATCAAAGAGAAACAAATACACCTTGCCTGATAACCATCTTGGGCATGCCCCATTTCTGATCCAACTTTTACATCAAATTTGTTTATTTGGATTGTCAACATTGTAATTATATTAGATTTACTGAATCATGCAGCAAATCATGAGTAAAGCAACAATCATTATCAATGACTGTCATCCATTACCTTCACATCACAGATTCAAGTTATTAGAGTGAAAAAAAAATCTAACAATTGGAGGAGGTTACAGCCCATTGCTCTGTGGAGTTAACCCATCTGAATTAAACAGAACCTATCTGTGTTCCATATGTGACCCGCGACAACGGTTTCAGGCAAAAGTCGCAAGAGCAAATTCCCTCCTAGGCGGGGTACAAAGATTTTGACCATTATTTTTGTCGATTTAGGTTTTTTGCAGAAATCGAATCTTTGATATGTTTTCTACATCTTCACTAAATTTCATTGCATAAGACTAAGTTTTTCCTATCGAAAATGGAATTTTAAGCACCCTATATTGGATCGCACTCGTCAGTTTCGAGCTTCTTTCGAACGCCGCGCAAATATCCCCAGCGTTGCTACGGCGCAGGGTCTCGCACGCGATTGGCTGGTGCGTCGCACATATTTACATAATTCGGCTTTCGGAGACACCAGTTGCAGCGTTTGGGGAATGCTTTGTCCACGCGTGCACGATTACATGCTCCATTGTTCTTGGTATAGTGGTTTATATACGCTCGCTCTGTATAGTGCGTGCTCTTCGTTTGGCTTTCTATCCAAACTATTCTACCGCAATGTTCGACAACGGAAGTGAAACAAAAATCATGTAGCATAACATAATCGTGTGAAAAGAAAACTACAGTGTAAATATTCTCAAATTTGTCTACTTGTACATGTAGTATAAATTATGACAGCAGACTGACTCAATGGAAGGTAGATGAGAGGAAAGGAGCGGTCACATGTGACCAATTATATTCAAATACTACACGTCAAGTTCGCACCAAACTTACGAGTCGTGTTTGTTTGTTTGTTTTGTTTTTTTTTAATTCAATTAGCACCACCGATCAAAGCAACATTATATTCAATTAGCACCACCGATCAAAGCAACATTATATGCATGTCTTGTAAAAGCAAAACAAACAGAAGCGTGACCCTTGTCAGCACTAGCAATTTTCTGCCTTCAAAAGGGTCGCCAATGATAAAGACAAATCAACCACAATGAAAACGCGATTTGTAAATGTGTGGATTCGCCACTGCTCCTGTTACATGCACACGGACATGGCGTGTGGATGCCATTGCGTAATGCATGCACCATACACATGTACATGTACACCATACGTGTAATTATCGTATTCGCCATTTGAAAGACGTACTGGTAAACAAACCCGAGCGAAACGCATTGTTTTTCGGCTCCATACCCTGAGCTCCGAGGAAGGTGCCCAGGAAATTTGACTCTCTCAGTGAGCCAATCAGAAGGCGATGTGGTTGCTAGAGGTGGAGCTTAACATCAATTGGCACCATCGTACGGATGGGTGATTCTCCCCTCGCATCGCCGCTCGGACATTGTCTTTGAGAAAGAGGTGAATCTTCAAAGCCTGTTTTCTCGCAATTTTGTCAGGCTAACAACTTAAAAAGTGTATTTTATTTCTCTTTCTATGCCCACTTATGGTGCCGAAGAATAGAAGTGTTTTATATCAATGCAAAGCTTACGAAATGGGCAATGTGATTCAGTGAAAAAATGAATTTTCAAAATTCGCGATTTTTGCCTGAAACCGTTGTCGCCGGTCACATATGTTTCAACCCAAACAACTTGGCAAGTACGAGAGAGATTTCATGCAAAAATTTTCACAATTTTACATTTAAATCATCCTGATTTTTCCATATGCAAACAACCTCATGGTCCTGGAAACTTGGAACACAAACCTTGGCTTTAGCCGACAACTGGGCAGCAACTTGCAAATTTTGAAGACGAGCTTGCAACTGTTTCAGCTTATCCACTGTTTCCTGGGTTTTGGGCTGGTTTTGCAGTTTATTCAATTCTTCTCCTACAAAAATAGAATATGAAAGGTACATATGAAACTTCATTTCAAATGAAAATATTAAGTGAACAGCTTCACATTTTCCTGAACATACATTCTACCATTACAATTCACATAACTGAAACATACTAAAACAATGATTAATACAGAATATTAAAAGAATAGCAAAAAAACAAAAAAGGGTTCTCACACAAATTCTAGACACTGTTTATGATGACCTCATGTTATCTTTATAATCCAATATAATCATCCAATATCTTATGGGCAAATAACTGTAACTCATCAAACATGCCAGAAAGAAAAAAAAATAAAAATAAATAAATATTACTTTCATTATAAATGCTACATTACCTATCTCCTTCACTTCCTCTCCAATATTAGCTGCTGTCTGGTTGACGAGGATGACTAGTTGAGTGGGTTTCTGGCCTGGCTTGGTTGGCAGTATGCGAACCATCTTGTGCGGTTGTGAGCTGCTACCAGAAGCTGATACAGTGGATGCAACACCAGGAGCAGCTTTGACTGGGGATGTGACGACAATCGACGAGCCAGTTTCTGTGGCAGCACCAGCTTTTGGCAGCACCGAGGTAAAACTTACAATTTTCTTGTTGACAACTGGCTTCTGTTGGACACCAGTGGACACTGTAGTGAGAGATTGGGTCGTAATAGTTGGCACAACTGAAATGGTTTTGCCAGCAACATTTGAACCGGTGCTAGTGACGTATCTGATGCTGGGACCGGTGGGTGTACTGGTGGTTGTGATGATGGACAATGGAGTAACAGACACGCCTGTTCGCTGACCACCTTTTGGAGACAGAGAGATCGCCTTATTTGGAGAAACCACCTGCACAGTTTGAACTCCTGGCTTAGGTTGTGCTGAACTTGTGAGGGTGTTGGCTGTTGTAGTCAATACTGTAGCAATCTGCTGCCCACCAGCCCCTGATACGATACGGACAACTGTACTTCCAGCTCTCGCAGGGGAAACTTTGCTTGTTGGTACAACAGTCGTGGTGCACGTGGCTTGAGGTTTAGTTGCAATAGTAATTGATTTGCCTATACTACCACCAACTGATGATGGGACAATAATGCATGTCTGGCCCTGTGATGTTCCAACATTGCCCCCAACACTACTTGGTATAAGCTTCACTTTACCCTGAGTTAGTGTGTTCACATTGCTTACCCTGGGAATTTGTACTTTGTTGTTGGCCAATATTTGGTAAATGTTTGTGGCATCTGCCACCTTGGAGCCATCAGCAGCCTGAGATTGAGGGAGTACAATTCTTATACTTCCAGGTTGTGTCACTAACTGCGACTTTGCAACAGGACTGGTCGGTGTGGCAGACACAGTGCCAGCAGCACTAGATGGCTGTGAAACCACCACTAGACATGTTCCTGTACTACCTGCAGCAGACTGGGGCACGACTGTGAATTGAACTGGTGACTTGCTCTGTGGCTGGGTGAGCTGTACTGCTGGTTGTTGTGGCTGCGAGAGCTGTACTGCTGGCTGTTGCTGCTGTGGTTGTGACTGTTGTTGGGGCTGCTGCAATGTGATTACCTTCTGTAAACCTTGCTGAGTTTGCACCAGTTGAATCTGTCCTGCACCTGTTGTGCCAGTTGAGGTTCCCGGCAGCACAAAACGAATAGGTTGTTTGGTTTCCCCTTGAGCTCCTTGCCCACCCAAAGTCACAACTTGGCCCGCCTGCTGCAGTTTCTGTAAAATGGTAGCATCCTTGACTTGTAGCTGAAGTTTGACTGGTTGTGGAGATTTATTCTGCTGAACAGGACTCGTTTTAGTGATAATCTTATACTGTCCTGGAGTTTGCTGGGAAACCATTATGGGTTTTCGTGTGGCTTGTACAGTGGAAGTTGTTGGGATGGATGTCAAAATGGTGGCGCCAACATTCGATGTCGCTTGCTGTATACTACCACCAGTCAAGATCACCTTTTGTCCTGGCTGCGCTGTCTGTAACGCCGAAACCAATCCACCAGAGGTCTGGATCAGGAATGGTTTGCTTGCGCCTGGCGATTTCAGTTGCACCGTTTTTCCTGTGACATTACCAGTGCCTGCTGACTTGGTAATATAGTAGGTCTGCTGACCACTTTGCTTCAGTGTCTTATCTTGTAGCATGGTTGACACCTGCTGGACACCAATTGTAACCTTGTTCTGCCCTTTTGGGCTGACTGCCCCACTTGAAGCGCTCGCGGTCGCACCAGCACTTGAGGGTGTGGCTGAAGGAGCAACATCCTGGACGTGGGATTGCGGAGATGGAGAAGCAAGGCCTGCTAGAAGTTGGAGACCAAGAGTGTTTGGTACTGAATCCTCTTTCTCATCTGCACCAGGATTTGCAGGAGTCCCAGAGGACTCCGGATCAGCGTCCATCTTTGATACCTCCTTAAATGTCTCTGTCACTGCTAATGAAGCAGCGGGACGTTTGCAGAGAATCTGTAAGAGCCGGCTGCACCTGTCACTGATGATACACCTGCCAAATTGAGGCAGAATATTCATATCAATTGCAAATCAGTTCAATTGTGAGAAGATTATACAACTTAATAAGCTACATTCTGGATACACTAAAGTAGAAGAAAAAAAGTTCATAAATGGAGACAATGTAAAAAGCAACTGTGACAGTGTTATGAGAGGCAACAGTCATTACACAGAGGAAATCGGGTAGAAATTTGCATTATTTTAAATCAGTCACAAATACTGGCTTGTTTTACTTATGAATACTGTTTACACTTAAAAAACAAAAAGTAATTTGTCACCAATTTAGCTGCAAAAATTGCTCTATAAAAGGTGTTGCAGCATCAGGCAGGAAAAAAAATTCCTTTACAGCTTGTGAAGACCATTTAGTATTCATGCAGAATTGCAAATCCACGATGTCTTCCAGGGAATAATTTTCCTTCTCGAAATCGAATAGCAATTTTAGTCGAAGGAATATATTGTTGCTTTCATTGATTTCATGTCAACAAAGAAATTCAGTAGAGATTTGTGTACAGTAAGTGGGAGACCTTACAGGCACTGTATTACTGTCTTCAAGGCAGAAAATGCACACTTTACTCTTTTGTATCTTGAGAAGTGAAAATACATAGCAGATGTACATATTTGTACTTCATCTCATTCTGTCAACAAGGTTCTCAGTCATGAATTTAACCACTTGCAAAATTGTGTTGCAAGTCCCAAATTGCAAAATATCATAATCCTGAAATTTATGGCAAATGCAGCAGTGGATGTGCTTGTGACTAGTTAGTATCACTGGCAAAGTGACTTATTATGGTACATACAGGGTAAGGGAAACTAGAACTTTCACAAATTATGCTTATAAAACAAAAGAAAATAAATATTCTTGAATAATATGCATGCAAAACTGTTCTGTTTTCATGAAAATTTTGACTCTGGTGTGTATCAGTTTACCAAGGATGTCAGTCACATTTGTGACTGAGGTGTGCGTCACTTTCAATGTTATGTCCATCACATTTGTGACTTGTGACCGAGGGGTGCATCAAAAACCATGTATGGTTGTCCAAAAAACAAGCAAAATCGGCCCCACCGCAGTGCACGTGCACCCGTGTGTTAGCAAGCAAGGTTAGGTTAGGTTAGGTTAGGTTCGGTATAGGGTTAGGGTTAGGTTAGGGTTGTATTTGTTGTTAAATTGTCTGATAAATTAGTCGAGGGACACTAGGAAGTCCTACCAGGAAAAGAAGGTTGAGGAACAAAAGAAACATACCTGCCAACATTTCAAGATGAAATATCTTACTCGTGGATTGCAAAAATATTATCTTATATGCAAACTGAAGTTAAAAATCTTACTTTCGGTCAAATCTTCAGAAAATACACATGAAAGGTATATCTAAATATCTTTTAAAAATCTGATTTCTCTGACAAAAAATCTGATTTTGCTATTTTTAACATAAAAAATCTTACTGAATCTGATAAAATCTTACTAGTTGGCAAGCATGAAAAGAGGAAAGATGCTTTGCTGTGGAAATTGGCCCCTCTGCTGTGTCAATCACACATAAACACCATTTGGTGGGGCCACATTCTCGAGTATTGTATACGGCATATATTTTTGAGAGTCTAAATTTTCGCGAATCAGGAATTCCAGACGATTTCGCGAGTGGTTACATTCGTGACCGTGGGGTCCTGTACAGAACAGAGAAATGTAAACACGTATGTCACATCCACATTCGGGATCACACTCAATATTTTTGCGAGTCTTTAATTTTGCGAATAGCACCTGACTCGCGAAATATTCGCCATATACAGTATCATACTGTGGAAGAAAGTCCCACCGCTGTGGTTATGTACCAATCGAACACCACACAGTGGGGCTGAGTTGAATTCACGTGTATAACAGGAAATCCGCCGTAGTATTAGCACAGCGCATGCAGTGGTGGGGCCGATTTCACGAGTATTCCAAAAACAGCCATGACGCACCCATGTACAGGGGTAGTGGAGTGGGACTTTACATTGACAAATGCATTATTGTTATCCTACAGCCTACTGGTAGCGGTAGACCTATTGCAAAGTGAGTTGTGCATCTCTGGCTGGTCTGGACTGGGCCTGGCCTGACAGTTCTCCACTCTAGTTTGACTTAATTTTCAACGCAATACCACATCTTCCTCTTCTTCTTCCAAGTTAGTGCATCCCTCTTGCAGAGTATTGTCGCACTTGAATACAAAAAGGTAGTGCCGTTACGGAGACACGCACATCTGTACAAATAGTAGAACTCTAAATTACATACCAATTTGTCTATCAAGTTTTATCGCCCATTATGATCATTTGAGAAAATAGCTTCATGATGGAAAGGTGGGTGAGGGTAGATACAGGTACATTGTATGGTATTACCGGACAGCATGGCAATTCCGGACACGCACATTTTTGAGTACTGATGACATTCAGTACGCGCAAGACTTCGTACAATTGTAGATCAACCTCACAGAGTTGTGTGGACCGAAATAGCAAAAAACGCGACATAGAAATGTAAAAACGTGAAGAAATTCACATTTTACCTCAGATTTATAGTTTAGTGACCCGCACCTCGTCGACGTTGATATTTATGCATTTTTAAATCACATTTCGTCACTGAAATTCTATGAAATCCCACCCACACACAGGAAAAATGCTGAAGATTCCAAGAATCACAAGTTCACTGATCGATACCGAAAATTTGCAGCTATCGTCCTCAAACGCGATCGATGTGGAAAGTTGTGCGCTAAGGAAGGGGCCCGCAAGGCCCGCAACTCGTCACCCGCGCTCCCATAGACAAAGCACGTAAAATTCAATTGTTGATTTTTCATAAGGTTTTATCGCGTGAACTGTTCGAAATATTTAAGATAGACATTTTACCGTAAAATATGAAATTCGAGCCTCATTTGCTGATTTTTTTCTTTGTTGCCCGCTCGGTGAGAAAGTGTACGGTGATTTGTGGGGTGAATTGTGATTCTGGTGTAAGGACAAGGTATGACTATGAAAGACATCGATTATTCCATTGCGAAAATCGTGTCCGGAGTTAAAATGCGATTTTACACCGCGCAAAATGACAACTTTTTGGAGAGGGGTATATTTGAACTCTATTTTCCAAAAATTGGAGTGAATAATTTTCATAATTTTGCCGAATTTGTAATTTTCAGGAGTTTGTGAATAATTCGTGCTATATTTGGCAGAATTTTCGTCCTCTAACGTTAAGTAGGGCCTAACAGTTAAGTATGGAATTCAGGGCCACAAAAAAAAAAAAGCGTCCGGTGATACGATCAACTCTCCTACTAAAATAAAAACCTGAGGCCACGGGGAAGAGGGACCAGCTGCACAGCCGCACATAGAGGGCCTACATCCTTATTTTCTAGCAAAAATTGTTATTCCTAATGTGTGAGAGCTGTGACTGCTGTCTGTGCAGCTGTGTGGCTACCCCAGTACAGTACCAGTACTGCAGTAGCCTACCATTATTGTGGCATTTGCCATTACCAGCCTATTAAAATCACCTCTGTGGTCCTACCTACACACCACGACAGAGCAGAGCCCTATCTAGCGGCTGCAGCTGCATGAGTGTAGCATAGATGAGCGGCTTGGCAGGCTCGCTCGCGCAAGCACGGCAACACGGACCTTACGTATCACATAGATTTCTACATACACGCGTGCTCGTAGATTTGTCCACTGCAAACACACTGCACACAATACAACCAAGGCATTGCAGCCAAGTATTTGCCCATTCACTTTGTACGGCACCGCATACGGCATTATCATTGATAAACCCTGACAAAATCTACCGAAAATTTCACAAAACGCGATATTTTTCCATGATATCCATACATCATATACTTGAAATTCAGTTCAAACATATGTAATAATTAATGTTTACATGCTATACTACTACTTATATTGATACTTTACCGGTGAAAGTAGAATTTTGAGCCGAAAACAGCGGGCTGACAACATCAATGTGCTGGCATGGACGACACACAAAGTGACTGTAAGCTGGTGCGGCAGGTGTACATTGAGAGAGGCGCTCTTATTGGTATACGGAAAATAAGAGCAATCATAATACATTGCACTACAAATAATAGTAAATTTCGTCAAAATGCATTCATTTCTATTCATAACATACAAATTGATTAATTAGATCCTAAATATTGAATTTTATTTCAATTAAAAAATGCTTTTTTTATTTGATTGAACAAAATATAAAGATAAGCCTAGATTAGATGACCAATCAAAGGGCTTGTTATGTCGTAGCATTAGTAGCCATATGGCATGGCTGAGACATGTTCACCAATGGAAATGCTCCGCTTGAATGACGTCATTGATCGCGACCGATGTTTCCCGAAGTTGATACGATCATGCATCATTGTACTGCGGAGTTCGATTTCTTTCTCCCGTCTTTTTTGTCCGACTTGATACTTCACCCGTGACACAGCAAATTTGATTTTGATCAGTGATTTAATAAATTCGTTAATCTCAGTAAAATACAATTCCATACCATTTTCAGGCTGACCTTCATGAATATAGATTTACAGGCCGGCGCGGCGCCCGTGGCCAGGATTTTCGGGGGGGGGGGGGGGGAGGGGAAGGCGTGGGGCGAGAAGACCTTTGATCACTGCGAGGGGGAGGGGTGTCAAGGGTCGATGGTAATT
The DNA here is from genome assembly GCF_964275005.1 of Diadema setosum. Lineage (NCBI taxonomy): Eukaryota > Metazoa > Echinodermata > Echinoidea > Diadematoida > Diadematidae > Diadema > Diadema setosum. The sequence goes on along the minus strand of NC_092693.1, from coordinate 15,767,384 downwards.
CCCACTTTTTGTGAAATATTTACGAAATTTCCGAGCAGAAAAAAAAAAATGAACAGTGAATATTCATGGACAATGTGGATGGCTAAATGGTGGGCGGTTTTATACCTTTTGATCCGCGTGTGTGTCTTCACTGTGTGAATACTGTAATATAAGAAACTATAAAGTTTATGGAGGTGGCCAAAAGGGAAGGGGTACTGCATGGGGGTCCCCTCACAAATGAGGGAGCTTTTGCATTACTAGAATTGAAATTGAGCTATCTGGTACACACTTTGTTGGAATATCTGCACGTTTTTCAATCACAAAGTAAGAAAAATTAGTATTCAGAGACACTGTGAATAAATCATGGCGTTTTCACCTCTATACATCAGCGTATGCATCTTGGAGGTGCATGGACCGAAGGGGAAGGGTGCGACCGGGAGGAGTGTCCCTCTCCCACACATGGAAGACTTTGTATTTTTAGAATTGAAATTGAGCAGTCTGGTGCACACTTTGGCAAAGTATTTGCACTCTTTTTCAATCCCGAAAGTATAAGAAAATCAAATATTAAAGGACAATTTGAATGGATAAAAAACAACAACAATACACACAAACAAGCAAACAAAGAAAAAAGATGTTTACGGCATCTGTCACATCTCGTCCTGATCCGCTCTTTATATATTTTACGGTATCCTTTTCTATATTAGTCTATGATGGAAGAGGATCAAAGGGGGAGGAAGACACACCTCCACACGATGGGAGCTTTTATATTCTTATACAATTGAAATCCAACGAGTCAATGTGCATACATTGGGGGGAACTCTGGGGGGGGGGGGCGGACTACCCCGGTCATTTGCGGAGGTGGAGAGAAGAACAAGACGGAAATTTTGCACTTTCAGAATTAAAGGTAGACTATCTGGAAAATTTTCAGTCGTTGTTGTTGCATGTTAATGTTGTCGTTATATTAATATCATTATCCTTATAACCTTTTGAGCAGGTTCGCCTATACAAAATCTATCAAAAATCCTCGAAAAGGGGGAATCGTGCAATCGTTCAAAACTGGATAAGAAATAAGGAAGTAATGACATTCTGAAATCTCAACGTTTTCCAGAAAACATGCACTTTTTGACCAGTCTTTATAAGATTCAAATCAACAAGTCGATGATATTATGCTCGATCTCACAATATGATGACAAACATGTCGTATTTTCAGCTGTAGGCCCTATAAATAGGACCCCCCCCCCCATAGGCCTAAATGAATTTGCCTTAAAACCACCCAAATAAGAAAAAAAAAGAACAAAAAAATGTTACCGCTGATGTATTTTAGTATGGGAATAATTATAGGGCCTATGCTTTTACCTATTACCTAGAATTGAAAAATTTTCCGAATTACATAAAGATTACACATGAAAAACTGTGATGGCAAGACAACATCAAATCGTCAATTTGAATATTCATAAGGACTGGTCAAGAAATGTTTTCCGAAAAATGTGAAATTTTAATATGTCATATTTTCCTTACTTGCATGTTGTCAGATAATTCTGTCATTTGTGGAACGTTTATCCCTCCGGCTTCTTTTGGAGTTATTTTGGGATGCATAGTGGAATCAAAGAGTATAGAAGCTAAAGTAGCTTCTATACTCTTTGGTGGAATGGCGGCAATGGCCATTGTCTGTGGTCCACCCCCCCCCCCCCTCCCCCGGGCCCCATTTTAAGGGCGACCTGCAACTACAGCACTTAATTGTCTTAACTGCCACTTGAATTACATCTTTACGAAACAAGAAATATGTCTGTAAACTGTGTTAGTAGAGAGAGTGTGAATGTACTTTTCAAAAAAGATGACAATTTGTGGAACTTCTTTTTCTTTACGTTGGATACGATATATAGTCTTCTCATAAAGCGTGATGGCTCAGTGCATTTAGCGAAACTTTCAAAGTTCATAACTTTTCAACGGGAGTGCCCGATTTTCCCGAAACACGTCAAACTTCTCTGATGTGTTTTACACTGATGAGCACATTCACTCAATCCAAATGTATATGGGTGAACAGTCCCTTTAGGCCTACACGTATATAGTTTAAGAAGTTCCTATGCATTAATATAGTCACTTAATCATCGTTGGACACCATAGAACTAGGAGCCTCACAAAATTCTTTGTGTAATGGTGAGATGACCGGATCCCTAGGCCTACTAGTAAGCCGTGGTCCATTTAGAACCTGGGCCCTGTTGCATAAACCCTTACCGCTGGACTTATTACACCGCTCCTTTCTAGCGGTAAGTCTTCAAATTAGCGGTAAATTTTATCATTCTTGATGCTGATTGGCTGTGACGCCTAATTTTGACGGTAGTTACCATTGAAATTCAATGGTAAGTTTTATGCAACGGGCCACTGTTCTATAATAAAAGTTTAAATGAAGTCCTCCACGTCTATGCTACATTATTTTTGTATTTTAAAAAATATCTCAATTGATGAACAGTATAGTCCTAAAGTTTTGCTGTTGATTCTCAAAAAAGACTATGAAATTATCATACCAAAATATATCTAAAACTAAAGTAGATTACCAGCTTCATATGGAAACAAACAAACAGAAGAATAGTGATAAAGCTTGTATACCGTCTTTTTGTTTCTTTCTATTCTCTGACTGCGGTAAACTTTGAGAAGTCGAAAATGTTGAGTACTAAACTACTCTATAGATACAAATCATTCACGAATCAACATGCTGTCATTACGAAATTATCTATAGCCTACTTCTCATTTTAACTGATTAATCCTTACCCTCAATCTTTACCATAGGAAGTATGTGGCATACTTGATATTCTATCATTCTGAAAACTGCATCTCACGTTTACATTGCTCTTCTACGTTACGACAGAATTACAAGTACCTGTATTGACCGATTCTGTGACGCGCTATGTGTATTTTTGGCATGGGCGCAGCCATAGTGGGTGTATCAGCCGACCCCCCCCCCCCCCCTCCGCACTCCCCCACCCCTCTCCCTACATTAGCACGCGCGCAGAATGAAAACTGCTTTAGCCAATAGGCGTCTCGTACTGAGTGCGCGAATGCTTGCGTAGTGCGGGAACCTTGTTACAAGTGCGTGTAAACATGTTGCCCCGGGGTGGGGGAGAGGAGGGGGGGGGGGGGGGTCGGCTGATACACCCACTATGGCTGCGCCCTGTGCCGTAAGCGTGCCGTAAAACAGAGCGGGTTAAAATGTCTGCTGCCCTCAACGAACCCGAATCGGTCAATATAGCAGCTATTTTTTTTTCCGAGTGCAAAGTGCAATCAACTGCAGTATGCGTAATGCAAGCATATATTACCGGAGGGCCAACCCCAAAAAGTCGCTTACTTAACGAGTGAGTTGCACTCTCTCTACAAAACTAAGTAGACCATGCTTATTTTCAAGTTTTTATTGTGACAAACAACATTCAACTGGTCTACCTCAAAAAATTTGTTGCGAAAGCCTCCAAATCCAAGATGGCGTCCAAAATGGCCGCCATATTTACTGAATTTGTTATTTGCAAGATAGAATTTGTTTGAAACATCAGACTTCAACAAATTTGATGTCATATGAAAGAGAATAAAATTATCTACAAGTTGATACCATTTTTGTGGGTTATTGTGATAACTGGATTGAGATTTTAAGGAAAAACACTCATTTTTTGATATTTTTCTGAAAAAAGGAAAATCATGAAAATGCTTGATTCAGCATAAATCAAAGAAAGACTAAAGGATCATCTTGAAACGTTTCAAGAATTTTGTTTGACATATAATTGATATTCAGAGAAAATTAAGAGACAGTACCATTTTCGGTTCAGGAGTTATAATGTCTCAAACTTGAAAACTCACTACGTAAAAATGGCCACTTTAGTTGTGACCGAGACCTTGTTGGTCATAAAAAAGTCTGCGCGCGCCAAGACTACTACACGCACCACTGGCGCTGGCGCTTGTAACAGTGCCAGTGGTGCGTGTAGTAGTCTTAGCAAATGCAGACTTTTTCTTTGACAAACAAGGGTTTGTGCCTGCAAACTAACTTTTCATACCAAGTGGTAGCTCAGGTGACGCTGATTGCTATCATTTCAAAGTAGATTGTTCTGAAGCAGATGAGATGAAACAAAAAATATCTTTCAAATAGAGGGAGAAGTTTGAAACACTAACCTTGCTATAGAAAGTTTAAAACAAAATTTGGATCAATCACTCAAAAAATTCAAGATTGCAGGCCATCAGAGCTGACATAGTGTATTGCGCCAAAAGTAAATGTATCATTTTGATTTTGATACAATTTTGTCTGTTTTGCTGTCTATTTATATGGTTTTTATATGTTCTGAACATTTTATTGGTATTTCAAACCATCTTAGGTTTTTATGGAGACATTTTTTCAGAATGCACCATGAATATTTCTCTAAAAAGTAAAAAAAAAAAATTAAATGTTTATGAAAACCACGCAGTAATTAACATATTTCCCATAACATAATCAATATTTGGAGAAAATTAGGAGTCAGAATTGTATTTGGTTCAGGAGTTATAATATCTCAAACTTGAAATCCAATTTTACATAATATATATTTGCACGCATCTGTTCCCAAAGACGTCACAGAGGGTCAAATCCAAGATCGTGCTTACTTTTCGAGTTCCACTCTCTCTATAAATAAGACCATACATAATGTACTAAGCAATGTTCCGTAAGTACACCTCAGTAGATTTGTTGCATAACCCTCCAAAGTACAGATGCGGTCCAATAGGGCCGCCATATTTATTGAATTTAATATTTCAAACATAAAATTTGATAGAGACATTGGATTGCAACAAATTTGATGTCATATGAAGGAGAGCAAAACTTCATAAAAGTTGATACCACTTTAGCTCTGTATTGTGATAAATTGGGGGGGGGGGTTGTTTGCTTTTTTTGGGGGGAGGGAGGGAATACATATCTTTACATTGTTTTGAAAAAAAGAAGAAATGTAAAAATGCATGATTTAATATTTATCAAAGAAGAACTGAAGAATTATTTTGAAACCTGCGATTGAGATTGAGATTTACTGAGATTGAGACATAATTCATATTTCTTGAATTATAGGCAATATCATACACTGTTGACAAGTTAACATCTAAAACTTGAAAAGATTATATTTATGCATTATAAATTTTGCATACAATGTGTTTACATGGTCACATGCAATATTGTTATGATTTAGTGACTTGCAAGTACCTGCAAACTAACTTTTCATGCCAAGTGGTATATAGGTGTCGCTATAACTGTAGCATTTCATCATAGTACATTGTTCTGAGGCAGATAAGATTGAACAGAAAGTATTTTCCATAAGAGATAGGAGCTTGGAATTTGGCACAAATTTTGCCACTGTGTAATATTTAGCAATAAAAATAGTATCCACACAAAATTCAAGATGGCGGTAATTAATCAAGGTTGTCGTTCAAGGCATTATTTACCATTAGTGCACGTAAAACAAAAACCCAGCTTTACTTATAATGCCTCAAACTAGTTCTAAACTGTGACTTAGGGATAGAACAACTAATGTACAAACTTAAATCAGTATAATTAATGCTAAATATTGTTAGATATACTAAATAGATCTGATAAGAATGTTTTTTTTTTTTATATACTAAATTGTTAACAGTTATCATGGTTATGGTTTCTTGAAAAGAAATGGTGTTATCTCCGTATGGTTTAGGCTTTATTATATTTTTTTACACGGTAGAATGTTTTGTGATACAACTAACCTGCACATATAAATCGAATGTGATATTTCTCCCAATGGAATACCTTTAGTGTGTTGCGTGAAAGTTAAATCTCAACTTATACACTGTAACTTATAATTTAATATATTTTTTTAATCTTCTTATATTGCTGTCTATTACATGTTTCTATACATCCGAACGATATTGTACGAGTGTAAACCATATTGAGGGTCTTTTTTTTGGGGGGGGGGGGGGGGGGGGGGGAGGGGATGGAGCTCATTCCAGTGTTTGGATAAGGCCCAATCTTTGATAAAAAAGAAATGCTTCTGTATCAAAGATATGCTTTTTTGCTTGTATGTTACTCTGCTGTTGTAGAAACGTGAATGATGATGGTATATGTGTAATTATGTCTCATCCGCAGATGTCCTTGAAAGCCCTTCTGATCCGAACCCCCCCCCCCCCAAAAAAAAAAAAAAAAAAAAAAAAATCCGACATGGCGGCAATTTCTCAACTTTGCTCTTAAATGTGTTTTGCGAAATTACTTTTCAGTACATTGTTCGAATGAAATTGTCCAAATTTATTATTCGTGCTGTATATTCACATTTACAAATAAGCATGCTGAAACTGTATTTACTGCTATCAGATGTTCTTACAATGTTTTTAGGCTGATTTCATGTGGGTTATAGTATCACAATTGATCTGAACTTATGCCATTGGTATGTCTAGATGCTTTCCCATATTAGATATAAGGATCACTCGAGAGTGAAAATGTTCATCTTCATTCATTTTAGAGTGACCTCGTGGATCACTCGAAGAGTGACGAGTGATCCCTAAGGCAGGGCTCGACACTAACGGTGGTCGGTGGCCCAGGGCCACCAAAAACGCGCGTCGGGCCACCAAAATGTCAGAAATGAAGAATTTGGTGGCCTGATCGGGCCAACGAAAAAGGTCGGATATTTGCCTTTGGGCCACCAAAAATAAAAGTTGGTGTGGGGCCCTGCCTAAGGTCACTCTAAAATGAGTGAAAATGAACATTTTCGCTCAAAAGTCACTCCAATTTCAATCTAAATTCACCGTTTTCTGTTATTCACTCCTCACATCAAAAGTAAAAACTTCCACTCGATTTGTTTTTTTTTTCTTTTTCGGAGAGTAGAATATCACTGGTTTTAAAAATATGTCCATAAAAACCTAAGACGGTTTAAGATAGCGCAACAGACAAAATTGTATCAAAATCGAAATAATACATTTAATTTGGCGCAATACACTATGTCAACTTTGATGGCTGTCATTTTGATTTTTTTTTTTTGAGCGGTTGATCTAAATTCTGTCTTAAACTATCTACAACAAGATTGGTGCCAAGTTTCAAGCTATTACCTGTGTTTGACTTTTTTGGGGGGCTTCATCTCATCTGCTTCAGAACAATCTACTTTGAAATAATAGCGATCAGTATCACCTGAGGTACCACTTGGTATGAAAAGTTAGTTAGCAGGCACAAACCCTTGTTTGTCAAAGAAAAAGTCTGCATTTGCTAAGACTACTACACGCACCACTGGCACTGTTACAAGCGCCAGCGCCAGTGGTGCGTGTAGTAGTCTTGGCGCGCGCAGACTTTTTTATGACCAACAAGGTCTCGGTCACAACTAAAGTGGCCATTTTTACGTAGTGAGTTTTCAAGTTTGAGACATTATAACTCCTGAACCGAAAATGGTACTGTCTCTTAATTTTCTCTGAATATCAATTATATGTCAAACAAAATTCTTGAAACGTTTCAAGATGATCCTTTAGTCTTTCTTTGATTTATGCTGAATCAAGCATTTTCATGATTTTCCTTTTTTCAGAAAAATATCAAAAAATGAGTGTTTTTTCCTTAAAATCTCAATCTTGTTTTCACAATAACCCACAATAATGGTATCAACTTGTAGATAATTTTATTCTCTTTCATATGAAATCAAATTTGTTGAAGTCTGATGTTTCAATCAAATTCTATCTTGCAAATAACAAATTCAGAAAATATGGCGGCCATCTTGGACGCCATCTTGGATTTGGAGGCTTTCGCAACAAATTTTTTGAGGTAGACCAGTGGAATGTTGTTTGTTACAATAAAAACTTGAAAATAAGCATGGTCTACTTAGTTTGTAGAGAGAGTGCAACTCGACCTCTGTTTTTAGCTTTTGGCCCCCCGGTTATATGCGCTTACGCGCTTTCAAGTCCCTGGTCGAAACGGTCGCGGAGTGGTTGAAATCAAAGCGCGTTATGCGTGAACCATTGACACCATTGACACTGCGCCTCATTTGCGCGATACCATTGTGCCTTTTACGCATACGAATTGTTAATGTTTTACCTGAACTGTTGATTTTGTGTACGTGTGCGTAGTGTGTATGCGTAGGATAGGAAGCGTCTTTGATAGGAAGCTTCATCAGTTTCGTCTAGGGGATCTACTGGAGTGTATTACTAGGCCTAGAATCGTCGTTTCACCAATTAATACTGCTTGCCAAAAGGAAACCGATGCATCATCGTCAACCTGATTCTGGCCTTCAGATCATTCCATATTGAAATCATGTCTGTCAGTCTTCCAAAGGTTAATTGCGTTGATAAATGTCCCGTGAACGGAAACACCTTCCCAGGGAAACTCTGGAAACTCGTGAATGACGTGAACTACCCGTCAATACGATGGAGCAGCTGTGGAACTACGGTCATCATCGATTCTTACGATTTTAAGGAGGAGGTACTCCGAACAGGAGAATACAGTGTCTTTAAAACGCAGAATTTCTCGAGTTTTGTTCGACAGTTAAATCTGTACGGATTCCGCAAACTTGCGACAACCGCGAACACAAAGTTTTCGGACATGAAAAATGGAAGCTACTCTCGCTCTCATGCCCTGCACTGCTTTGCTCACCAATATTTCGTGCAGCATCGCCCCGACATTCTGTCAAAAGTTCGAAGAACAGCTACCTCTGCAGCTAAGCGTCGTTCTTCATTTGGTAGCGACAACACTTACTATTACAGGCAGTATGGCAACACATTTAGAATCTTGAGTAGATATGGACAGAGTGCATCGACTCCATACTACACTCGACCGTCCACGCAATCGCCGGTGGCGACCCCATCATTCTTTTGCCCACCAATATCCTTTGACTCACAAACGCCCTCCTCCTCCCAGACGGCCGTGCTTAGGGATTCGAAAACTGGCTCTGCATCCCCGTCGCCTTCACCTACTAGGTCTACCTACTTGTCAGATGACACTGACAGTGACACGGCACACCTGGATGCCCTAGCAAAACCATCAAGTGCCGATATTTTGTGGGGATCAGCATTTGTTGAGTCACCATCAAGCGAAGAAGAAAGTCCTCCGTCCTCTCCTCAACTCACCCTCATCGCAAAGGCAGACAAGGGTTCAGTGAAAGCAACAAGAATCAATGACGAGGTGGTTGCATTTCCCTCCTGTCTCTACGACACGCAAGGACGCCTCCAGAAGTTCGTCGTTATTCAGCAGAACCCCAACCCGGAAGATAGTCTCCCTACTCTAAATCATGTGGCTGGTAAAGTTATATTTCTAACATTACTTCTACTTTGTGTTTAAGGCTTTTAAATTGAGGATAGGGTTTGGACCTTTAATGTTTTCAGATGTGTTTGTTTGTTTTGTTTGTTTGTTTGTTTGTTTGTTTTATAGTGCATGACATTTGTTCAGTATAACCAGAGAAAACTGAATTTATTTCAAACACAGGTACTAGTAACTGATAGTGCCCGGTTAGTTGGACTATGCATTTGATGAGGGATCGTAGACTTGCGGAGTTGTGCATTCTCACTGTAATTAGCTCAAGGGTCAAATCATTTATTGAGTGCTTTTAAAATATTGCTGACTCTACAAAACAAACAAACAATAAGACCTATTTCCATCCATGATATAGCCTATAGGCTTGAATGTTAGCTTTTGAGTCAAGTCTGTTTCATATTTCCTGATCAACGCTGATTTATATTTCAGATCACATGAATGCTGGTTCTGCAATCACCTCTGCCGTCTGGCCTGCTTCCAAGTCTTCAAGCCACTCTGTTGCTCCTATTGTCAGTGCTGATTCATATGGATACCAGTTGCTGGATTTCTCTGGTGCTCAGTACCCCTGCACAGCTTTTGGCTACCCTGCTTCATATCTGCAAGATTTTATGTACCTCCCATCCATTTACCCTGAGAGTTCTTCACATGGTAATGACAAACTCCAATATAGACACAGCTAAAAAAAAAGCCAAACAAAAAAACAAAAAAGAAAAACCACACATGTTAGAAGAAGATGTAAACCCATGAAATGTTAAGTGATTCTATGTCCGACATATCACCTGTGTGACCTTTTCATATACGTATTATAAATAGCAGGGGTTAAATGTCATGATTAGAGTCTGAAAAGTCAGTTTCAGTATTCAGTAGTCTCAGGGTAATTACCATTAATTCAGTTTCAGCATTCAGTAGTCTCAAGGTAATTAATAGGCCTAACAATAATTGCATTAAATTTGGTTCTCACACATGTATGTGGCATTATGTTGCAGTGGACTGTTTATGATGATTGAGATGGATATTTACCAAAACAGTTTGGGTCAGATCTGCATTGAGCAGGTATACCTGTTGACTGTTGTGATATGGCTCTTAATTGTTAATGTTGAGCCCCTGAACTACCCATGGCTACCCCTCTCAAATACATGTACTAGTATGGAAATTGTGCTGGGACTGTGCTTGTATGTGTGTGGATGTGTGTGTGTGTGTGGGGGGGGGGGGCATGTGTGTGATGTATATCTGTATCATCCTGTTCTGCAATTTGATCTCCATACATTTACTGTTAGTTCAGTGGGTTGAGGTACTTGACATTGCAAGAACTTTGTAAAGGTCAGAGACTCCAACTCTCCCGCTTTCGACGGGAGATTTCCCGCCAAAAGCCCATTTTTGCAGAATCTCCCATTCTCCTGCTTGAGATTTAATTTCTCCCACTTGAAATGATTTCTTACTTAATTTCATTGTATGTTGAAAAATAAGCCTTTAGATAGCACGAGAGAGCATCTAAAACCTTGGACCGCAAGGGACTTCGCGCTCGTGATGTGCACTTCGCGCACATCAAGTTGGAGTCTCCCGTTTGCTAGGGGTTTCAGGCAGGAGAATATCCAGATCAGAAGGTGCTTGGGGTTGGAGTCTCTGAAAGGTGCATTCGTGTTATCTCAATGTCTCATGGAGAAAGCTACTCTTCAAGAACATGGTTTTATAACAATAGGCTCTTAGTGTTTCAATTTGAAGTAGCTTCACAAACTCAAATGAGTCTTTTAAACTTCTCATCTGCATCATTTCTTGTCTCACCATGTTGATTTCGGACACAGGTGCATACTATGCCTCAGATGCTGCATGCACAGATTCAAACTCTCAGCCGGTAGCATCCGCCACAGGTGGACTGGACTTTCAGGATCTTCACGACAGCAGTCCTTGCCAGCCGTGTTCCCATGATGGGGGCACCGAGACTAAGGAGGACAGCCACACCGAAGCTGAGCCCTCTTCACCATTCAAGAAAGTTGTTGTGGAGCATAAGGTGGGAAACAGCTCTGTAGTGCTGTCTGCTGTCAACCATATTGGCAGAGGAGATGGTTGCCACAGCCCATACCCTATTGGGATTTCCACCACCGAGCTGTACACCATGGCGGACGATCTGGAGTGAACGACGGATGAGACATGGCAGCATATCATTACACTGACTGCTAGCGTTCACCGCCACATGTCCCATGCAGTCCATCACAGTCGGGTTGCTGCGCTTTATATTTTTGAATTCTTCATTGGAATACTATAAAGTAGTCAAAGTTTCCCAGAGGTGTTACTGTGGGTATAGCAATCATCCTGTACATCTCTAATAATAATGTTAGTAATGAGAATGTGGGAAAGGGCGAGTTGCTGATCAAAACCTCAAAAACAGTTCCAATTTCCCTTACCCTGCATCTCAGGAAGAAAAATGTTAACTTCCACAGCAGTTCTGAGATTTCCAGTCTACTTGGTATGAAATATAAGATTCTTTGTGCTGAGGGTAATATACACATATGCAGAAATTGTTCACTTTCTCAAATTACATTCACATTGATATGAACTTGGTTCAAACCCAACAGTTTGTGCTGAAGTGGTGTAATCATTTTGAAGTTGAAGTCACTGAAAAGATGTTTTAACATCAGGCAGTTTTGAGATCTGTGATAAATTGATGTTCATTCAGAAATATGCATGGTATGAGCACTTGTAATAAGTAAGGAATTACTGTATGTCACTTCTAAGATATCCAGTGTCTAAATCCATTATGATGGTATATGCACTCATGTAGTGTTACAATGCAGTATTAAAAATATACCATACACAACTATAGTACATTCTACCTCTTCATATATGAGGCAATATAGGCAAGTATCTATTTGTTCTTTTTCTTTTTTTAAATGGGATTTATTGCTTGGCTATTTACAATATACCTTCAAAAAACAATGCATTGAATAGTATATCTATGTATACCTGACAAGTTTACAAGAAGTTCGTGTCACTTGTGTTGGAACAAAAATCAGTTGATTTGTAAATTGTTTCTTGAATGAAAAGAAGATAAAAATGATTTTTTGTTGTTGTATATTTTGAAATATGTCTGTTAACAATATTCTCTTGGTCTGAATGTTAATTGTACTGTTAAAGATAAATTGAAAAGCTATGTTAAACTGAAGCATATATCTTTATGCAGTCATCATTTGTCATTGTTAGAAAAGGTGGAGAAATATACAGGGGACAAAAAAAAAAGACTACAAGTGTATTTTTATTGAGATTATCAAGCTGTACATAGGTATTTCACAGAATTAATATTGAATATATTTTCTCTTTAAAGTATATTTCTTTGAACAATATCTATGATTACAGTATATAACAAAAAAGAAATAAATGTCGTTATTTTTCAAACACTGTTCATATACATTTGTACTTCCTAGAATGTGGTGTACATGATTGTATCTATGCTTGTCAAATAAATATTGATGTTGTCTGTACATGGATACAAGTTTTACAGTTTGTTATATCTTGTTTGCTGTGGCAGAGAAGGAAAATGAAAAATTGAATAAACAAATATGAATAAGTGTACAGTTAAACTGATAAAGTCTTCTGTCGAGCTGTTTTTATTGCAACTGATTAACAAATTGCCCTACATCAACATCGATGTAGGCCAGTTTGTTAGTCAGTTGCAATAAAGATAGTTATATTTAGGCCTACAGATATGTGCAATAGAAGATGTTGCTCATCCCCCTCCCCCCATTACACATGTATGTGTATGTATATACACTGTATGTGAGTGTGTGTTTATATATATACATTCATGTACTGAAATACGAATCGTAATCTAAATTACCTTTTCTCCCCCATAAGTTCTTTATGCAACACACCTTCTTTTCCTAATTTTCCTTAAACAACTTCTAGTCCTATCACCAGATAGGGAGGTATGTACCGGCACCATCAGGAATATTGATTGCTTAGGCAATGTAATCATTACACCAGCAGCCTCATGGGTTAAACACAATTTTATACAGAGCTGTTTGATATGCACAATTTCATAGTTGGGTGCTGTTTGGTATGCATAATGTAACTTCATAGTTACCTTGTGCACATAATTCCTACTGACACACTCGGACCTGCGCATCATTTGTATGTTACAGGGGTTTGGCAGCAGCTATGACAGTCCTCACAAGTACATCATGTTTGTATCACTGCTAGTCAGCCTATTACTCTCTTGCAATACACACCAGTCCAACCAGCTGGCAGCATACGCATACAAACAATATTTGCGAAGCTTTGTGTGGAAGTAACAATATCCTCGGCGAATATTTTGGCACAATGTATATCACTGCACAACAAATCGCAGATTCATAATGCCATCGACACATATTAAGAAAATGCATGTTATGGTATCTGGTGGCTGCGGTACACAAATTACATTAAATTTTTATGTGATGCAATTACAATCTAAGTGATGAGAGTTTCATAAAATCCCGCACATCAAATAACTTGTAATTTTGAGATGAGAAAAGCAATGCTGAGCATGCCCTGAATTTGCCCAACACCTGCTTGTTTCCATAAATGATACATGGTTTTGCCCCTCCCCCTTCAATGATATCTTAAAAATAAATAAATTAAAAAAAAAAGTTATACACATGCCATACATGTATCAAAAGGCTCAAACTCTCAAGGCGAGATGTATGCCTGGTGCAGGCTAACTCAATGCCAACAGTATGGACTACAATCCACACATCTAGTGTGGAAATTAACCAAGTCCAGTAGTTTTGTGACTATCCAAGACATAATCAGCTTGCCCTTATGCATTATTAAGACTGTCCCGTTCATCCCAAGTGGGTTATCAAAACCTACACTGTATGTCCTCACTGGTTGTGCACTGTACCAGTATATCACTTTATAGAACTCTGCACTCTCACTTTCTAACAAAGAAGGAAACATGCTCAAGCATTTTTTTTTTTTTTAACATAACTGGTTGGTGAACAATATGTTTTTATTTTTCCATGCCACATGTCATTATGATTGAAGATCAGATATACAGAAGTACATAGAATGAATCAGCAGACAATTCTAACCTACTTGTCCCTATGATGGCTTGATATCGGAGCCTGTGTTAACCGCTCCAGCACATTTGGATCTGTGTCGGGTGCACTTTCAATTCGCTGGAATCACAAGTATAGAGGAACGGAGTATATGGAGATGGACAATTGGAATAATATAAAATAAAGGCATTACACAGTTCATAATACTTGAAGCACTTTATCAACTTCTGAATAGTTCATCAGTCTAACAAACTGCACTGGCATTGCCAATTTCATTTAAAAGTGACAGCTCGAATAAATGGGAAACTTGCAAGAAGTTACATCAGTTACAGACAAAGTGCATTTCAAAAATGATATACAGGTTTTTACACAAGTTTGTGCAAAAGCAGATACATGAAGTTTATTTCCTGGTTGCTGCATAGTGCTGCGTGCCTCGACAAGTAAAATATGAATTTTTGCTTCTCTGTGAAATTGCACTTCACATTATCTAAAACACAGTTGTTACAGATACCTGCTAGGATATGGATTATCACAGCGACTACAATGTTATTCCTTCTCTGATTGCACCTTAAAGTTACTTTGTCGCAACATACGTCAGTTTGAACTCATAATAATACTTGGGTCTCACAGCAAGAATCTCAGTTCCATGGGTGCGTGAATTGACTACTTCTAACATCACAGTCTAAAATGTGTTGTGTCAAAGGTAAATGTACGAGTGGTGGTCATAAACAGGTAGCAGGCTTCCTTTGATGATGCTTGGTATTCCACAGGACCATTTTTCCCCCCTAAACAGAGAAAGTGAGAATTTTCTTTCTGTTTCGTGGGTGGAAGAAAACTATGAAGACTAGTGGAGCCTTTGTACACGTGACTGAAAAATTTACACTAGAAAGAAAAGCAATCTAAATGATCATTTCCAAATATGCTCTTACATTGCATTGTTTTAAAGCACATTTTTACAAATATACACACCACCACATGACCCCAACTCTCTTCACAGAGTGAGACTTCCTTCACAAAAAGGAGTAATGCCTCTAGCATCCTTTTAGAGGCATCCTTTGGGGAGGAGGCATAACAAAAATATGTCAAATGTGTCTCTTTGCATGACAAAAATTCGTCTTTCATCAAACCCACTCCCACAACTCATGGGAACACCGAGGAGAATTAAAGAGAAGTGCACAAATCAACTGTCCAACGTGGTGCTGTATACAGATTTTAGCTAAGTTCTTACAATACATGAATGACACAGTACATACTTGAGCATCTCCATCTGTGAATTCTGCTAAAGTGGACTTGGAGACAAAGTAAAGGTGGTAGTAATGAATTTGGAAATGGATACACCTGCCATACTTGACCTTAGGACTTAAACCAGTCCTAACACAGGACAAGACAAACACGCTCATTTCATCCTTGGCATGAAATCATTCGACAAATTGTAAACTATGAAAAGAAAAAAACAAGCAGCTGGAATAAATGAAAAAGATGAAGGCCCTTCCTGCATTTCATCTCCAACACATTAGAATCATATGATAATCCTACAAACCAACTGTCCATCATCCATGTGAGCTACTGGGTATTTTAGATTTCTTGATGATTATTGTTTCTGAACACCAGATAACACAGAGAAAGTGCAAGTAATTAGTATTTATCAACATACACGTTGCAATATTCATTTTGCATTTTATTTGTGAAGAGACAGTGCCTACGAACAGGAAACAATGCACAATAGTTGTCAACTTCATTTTACTCATGTTAAGTTCCATTTTCGGCACTGGATCTCTTGACAGCCAATTAAATTTGCTTTTTTGAGGAACTAAGATAACCTGCCAATGTTCATAAAAATTATGACTTTGTTGTGGTTCTTGCTTGAGATGCCTGCTTTGCACAACTGAATGATGGAGACAAAAATGTTGCATATATGACGCAGTACAAGAGAGTGAGAAACACAGAGGCTCAAACAGTTGAACACACATGTACTTGTATATGCCCAACACAAAAGTAAAAGTAACAAAAGGCAAACACAGCTTCTTCAGACACTGTTCAGTCAGAAAAAAATCAGAACTCGTGTTGAAGACTGGGAAATTGTCGAAGATCGACGCCCAAACTTGTAAAAAGCGCAAGCAACATGAAGATGCAACCATCTGCACAATCTTCATGATTGGCAGCACATTTTTACATACAACTCATGAACATCAGAGCTAATCCAACGTTGTACTGAAATTTCTGGGGGCACAAAATCTAATGGGCCTTCCCGATATCAAATTTGTTAATATATTTACCATCTGGTTACAGTTTTGCCATTGAAATGAAATTTTGGCTGTCAAAAAAAGACATTGCGATGTGGCAATGGAAGTGAAGACTTTGATCCTATTTTGAGATCTTCACATTACCGTGAACACTGATGCGCATTTCATATCCATTCTATATATCATAATTCAATAAATAGAACACAAATACATCCAGGCACTACACCTACTGTGGATACCCTAACTTTAAAACTTTACAAACTGATGCCATTCTCTGCTATTTCGATTCTTGAGCACAGAACACCGTTGCTCTTGACAAGTACTCGTAGAAACAATAAAAACAAACTAAATAAGCACACCTATATATCAGAAAAGCAATCACCAAGAAAGTGAGAGAAAAAACAAACACTGAGAATAAAACAAGAAGAAAAATATCTGATATACAGAGTACATGAGAAAGCATAAATGGAATGCATCATCATGAATAGACTCTTTATCTCTGTAAAATTAAAGTCAAAGAATTCTGAAATCATTGCCATTAGCCCAGAGTAATAACCTATACCTCCTTGTATTTCCCTTGCTTTTCTCATACAGACACGTTACACTAATAGCTACCCGCACCTGCGTGCAAGGCTCAGCAGATGCTACTCCACATGACACTTGTACATTTAAAACAAAGTCCTATGCTTGGTTGGCTTAATACTAAATCACTGTTTTTTCTTATACACAAAGTCACATACCATTAACTTCTTTTCAACAACTGCTGAGTTTACCAGCTCAATGACTGGCAATACTGTGTATCTTGCAGTTGACCTATAATGCCATAAAAGAGCAGAGTATATAGTGTACTCTAGTGCAGTGAGACTTTCAGTTGAGTTCTGAGAGAAGAGAGAAAAAAAAACAATAACAAAAGCTTCCTACTTGCTATAAAAGTTACAGTACATACTCAAATGTACGGGTCCAACCTACACTTATAGCTTGTTTGATTAATACTAATGACAGACAAATACACAGAAATCTATGTGAAAAAATCTACTGCCTTTAGTCATCAAAGCATTTCCTCACAGGCCACACTGCTTCTCATCTAGAATTAGGCATATGAATACAGAAGATATCAATTACCATGGTAACTAGTTGGCTTTTAAAGAGACAAAAGGGATTGCCTGTAATAGAAAATTTGTAGAAGAAATCCTTGGCAGAATCGGCAAGACTTGTGAACTTCCTGTCACGCAACTAGTCACTCATATCTTATTTTTAATCTTAATCATCGTCAAAATCATAGCTTCCAACTGATTCTCAATTTTCCAGGGGAGGTTTTGTGCTCACTCTATATGTATGCAAACTGCTCTTTACTTTTCACAAAATGCACCAGAGAAATGGCATACATAAGGACAATAATTCCTAGAAAATGTTCTCTTCAAAAACATCACATTATTACAAGACCACTCGACTACACCCACTTAGTACACATTTATTTACAGTAGTTTGAACTAGGCCCCAATATACGCAAGCTTATTCACAGCTTTTAGAGAATTGTCTTTAAGTAACCTACAAGGGAAATGCTGGGACTGTAAACCTATACCGACTCAATTCCCATCACATACTGTGACACATTTTGCGCACATTTAAAACTCTCTCTTTCAGAAATGTCCTGACAAGTCATAATCTCTTTATATCATCCTAGACAGGAAGGAAGGGGTGATAGATGCACGGGATGAGGCAAGGGGGGTAAAGCGTGATGAGAGGAGAGAAAAACGACCTCATTACTTTGCGAAATTCTCAGTAAGTACATCTCACGGATACATATGTCGAGGGTCATTAAACAGCAACATGACCCTCGGTGGATAGCTCTAAATGAAGGGAATAAGAGCTAAGTGTGACAGCTTGCTGTGGGGGCTATGCTATTACTCAGCAGCTACGAAGTGTGACGAAAAAATCAGAAGGGGTCAAAGGGCAGGGACCAAGGGAATGGGGAGTTACAGGGGCTCCTTTCTCCAACCCCCGGAGGAAGGGAGAGGACTATCTGTCGGATGTGACGTCACAGGAACAGGAGTTAGCAGCAGCCCTGGCCGCCTTGCTGCCCTCTATCACCCGACGGCTGTGCAGGATTGACGGTTGAATGCTGTGGGCCGAGCTTAATTCCATTAGCCTACCAGGCAAAGTAAGGAAATACACGGGGTGAAGAAAAAACAAAGAGATAAGAAAACAAGGAGTAGAAATTATGCAGAATAATGCTTTTTGACATACATGTATTCATAGGTGTAGCATCTACAGGCACAACCAAGAAGTGTGGAAATGCTACATCCATTAAGAACACATACATTTGCAAAGGTATTCATATGATTTTACTGACTGGCAAAACTTTATGATAACTGGCTTAATTCACAAATGAAAAAGTAGAAAATTTTTGTATATGTTTTCCCTAGGACAGTCACTGAAAATAATATGAATGAGAAGCAAATGTATTTGCTCTTTCTTTCTTTGTTTGTTGTTGCTTTTTTCCACAGTAAGGGAATGCAGGAAAGCTGATGTTATTACTTTGTAGATGGTTCATGTACATACTAACTCGACTCAGCCCAGTCATTGTAAAAAAGCGACAGGGCTGCACCAGGGTGGTGCACAACAACAAAGCCAACACAAAGCGAATATGACGATCGCCTTGAGTTATGATCATTTTTCTCACCTGAAACTCTTTAAAGACAATCTTCATTAATTAGACTTCATTTCTATGTTATCGATATTGACATACATAATTCACAACTTACCAAAAACGAAGATTATATGCAGCATGTGCAAACAGTACATTGTCTTTCACTGACGGCCATTTTGAATAATCGGTAGTTCATGCAGTCGAAGCTGCACTTTATTCAAAAGGGCTGTCAGTGAAAGATGATGTACTGTTCACATACGCTGCATATAACCTACATTTTCGGTAAGTTGTAAATTGTTTATGTCAATATCAATAACATAGAAATGAAGTCTGATAAATGAAGATTGTCTTTAATGAGTTTGAGGTGACAAAAATGATGTAAAGTATCAAAACTCAACGTGATCGCCATGTTCGCTTTGTGTTTGCTTTGTTGTTGTGCACCACCCTGGTATAGCCCTGTCTCATTTTTACAGCAACTGGACTGTATATATTTAATGTACATACATACAATTACTATGCATTAATCATATTTTTTTTTTTAAATTAAAAAAAAATGTGTATGCCATTTTGTGAACAATCAAGTAAACTGTGTACATGGTCATACAACCAGGAAAGACTTTACCTCATTGTTGATGTCAAAGACACCCTCTTGGATCTTCTGGTAGATCTCCTTGGCAGTGTTGATGAAGGCCTCTTCCACGTTGGCCGCAGTCTTGGCCGACGTCTCCATGAAGATCAGGCCGTGTTCCCTGGCGAAGGCTTCGCCTTCCTCCTTCTTCACATCGCGCCTCGCTTCCAGGTCACTGTCAAGACAAAGCATGTCAACGTAAAGGAGTTTGCACAACCTCTGGCCCATAGAGTATGAGAGGTATTGACCAACTGCAGATGCATTTACATATGCTGGACTCTGTGTTTGCTCTTCAAAGGTCAGCATGTCAAGGAGTCAACTACTCTCTGCACTCCTTCATTTTCTTCAATTAAATTTATGTGAAACGACCGACTCTTTCTTATATGTGTGATTCTTCAAGATACTCACTTTGCTAACTCTTATCTAAGTATTATTCGGATCTCCCATACTCTGACAAGATGTTCTGATGTACCCTTCATATTGGAGATTTGAGTAACATTCCATACAACTAAACAAATTCTGCAGTTACCATACAGCCAGACATTGAGGCTCGGGGGAGGAGCTTCAGTTGGTAATAATGGAGTAACTTTAAGGAGTCAATGCATCATTTAGATGGAAGATGCATTGCTAATGTTAAATGTGGATGTCGAGTACACAACTATCTAACAGAAGTCACAATCAGAGCAATACTTCATCTCTACCCACTGAATACCCGTTTACTACACATAGCTGGCTTTTGTCCAGTGCTTTGGGTGCCATTTCATGACCTGATTCAAAGAAGTGCATGATAAGGGTTCTAATACAAAATATCCTTCCAAATCTAGAGCTTGGGCAAAATAAGAGCTATACAAATTATTGACAAGTCAGTTGAAAGCATGCCATTCCAACTTCAAAGTTAACATAAGTCTATATGTTGTTACAGTTCACATGGACTGGCTGGAGAATGATTACAATATCAACTACAAATGTCACTACAGCGACTGGTTATACCCCCGCCAAACAACATTTCATAAGATTTGGTCAAAACAACATTTGATAAGCTTTGGTCAAAAAACTGAGGAAGTAGTTAAATCCGCAAGATCTTTCCTTGATCTTCTGCCATTAATATGCCGTTACCATGGCAACGTACTTTCGGGTACTGTCGAAAAATGCGTCTTGCACATCTACAACCAAAGGCACACATCTGTACCAAGTTTCATGGAAATTGGGCAAAAACTGAGGAAGTAGTTTGCAACACAAAATTTTCCATCATTTTGGCTCATAATATGTGAGCTGTTACCATGGCAACATACTTTTTGTCACTGTCAAGAAATGTGTCATGCTGACCTATATCCTAAGACAAACATTCAATATGAATTCCATGAGAATTGGAAGAACACTGATGAAGCAGTTTTGCCATGAAGCATTTTGCCCTATATTTTACCAATAACATGCCGTTACCATGGCAACGCACTTTTTGCCACTGCGAAAATATGTGTCTTGCACATTAACATATTCAGATGAACATCTGTACCTAATTTCATAAAAATTGATCAAAAACTGTGGGAGGAGTTCGCGACGCAAGATTTGTACCCATTTTTGCCCATAATATGCCATTACCATGGCAACGTACTTTTGGGTACTGTCAAAAAATACGTCTTGCACATCTACAACCCAAGGCACACATCTGTGCCAAGTTTTATGGGAATCGGTTGAAAACTGAGGAAGTAGTTCGCGACGCAAGATTTGTACCCATTTTTGCCCATAATATGCCGTTACCATGGCAACGTACTTTTGGGTACTGTCAAAAACTACGTCTTGCACATCTACAACCCAAGGCACACATCTGTGCCAAGTTTTATGGGAATCGGTTGAAAACTGAGGAAGTAGTTCGCGACGCAAGATTTGTACCCATTTTTGCCCATAATATGCCGTTACCATGGCAACGTAATTTTGGGTACTGTCAAAAAATACGTCTTGCACATCTACAACCCAAGGCACACATCTGTGCCAAGTTTTATGGGAATCGGTTGAAAACTGAGGAAGTAGTTCGCGACGCAAGATTTGCAACGGACCGACCGCCCGACCGACCGTCCGCTGATTCCTATATACCCCCTTCAAACTTCGTTTGGCGGGGGTATAAAAATCAATATATTTTCCGACGCGTGTCAAAGTAACAATGTGTACCTACCTATGCTGCCAAGTATAATAAGATTTTTCAAAGACCAGGCTGCTACGAGGTATACATGCAGAGCACTTAAAGATTCTCACTCACCTCTTGTTACCAATCAGCATAATGACCATGTTTGAACTTGAATGTTGGCGCGCATCTTCTAGCCATGTTGTGAGATGGTTGAAGGTATCTCGCCTATTGATCAAAAGACAATTCAGAAGTGATATAACAAACAATGTAATTACTGTTACTATTATATTGTAAGTTCGGATATGCACTTTCATGGTAATGTATGGCCAGACAAGCCTTTACTGCACATATGATTTCATGTGAACTTGTTATCGCAACAATTGTAATTTTTATATGATTTATTTTATCTGAGATATGAGAGCATAAGTGTGTTGTGTTTACAACATATGCAAGACAAACGGGCTATTCAGAGTGTTAAAAGTTAGATCATGAGGCACACAAATAAGACACAGACAAAAATTGCTCACTTGTGCATGTCCCAATGTTGCGTCAAACTTGAACACACAATACAACACCAGAGATATTTTGTGTCAATGCATGTGCAGGATGCTAAAAACCAACTTGCCTGTGGCAACTAAAACTCACCAATGGGAAAGTGATATCACATGAATAGGCATTTGCCAGTTGGGGCAAGTAGGTGACTTATCTTTAGTAATGCCGTGTGTCTGTGTGTCAAGATGACAAGGTGGTATTTAGTGTCTAGAGCTCTCCAGATAAGTCAATTCTAAATCTATTCAATTCAAATGAAGATTTCACCTGACAGGTCTGTGATGTAAATTTCCCTTCATAGTAAAACACACTAACAGCATATCACAACACTCAAAAGAATATTTGATACACATCGACACAAAGGGAAAATCCATTAGCTCCCTGAATGTGAAACACAGAGTATCAGCCTCACATTCATAGGCATATGAAATTTACAAGGGAAGTCCCTTTATTATGTTGCTTTGTACTAAAACAACAAAATCAGTGAAAGTTTTCCAAGAAATAAAAAAAAAAACATGTAATAACAAATGTAAGAATTACAGAATTTTAGAAAGTAAGACAAATTGCTGACTCTTTGGATGTCTGTCCGGGTTTAAGTATTGGAGAAAAATGAAAATTTGTGAAATTTTGTGTAAAAAACAAATGGAGAGCTGGTCAAAGGCATATCATACAGAGCTGCCAATTGTGTCTGATTTTCCTTAATACTTCACTGATTTGCTTCTCTGATATGTCTGCTTTCATGCCAATCAACACAATATTAGGTTAAGACAGACAAACCCACTCTAAGGATCCACAGGTGCATGAAAGCAGTGCTTTGGTTTTTATGTACGTGCACTTCCCGTGTCCGATAATCCACATTCAAAAGAGAAGGGCATCTTTTCAAGTATGACAAGAAGTTCAGCTACTTCTTTTGTTACCTTTGAGAATTGCAATGCTGCAAGTAAAAGTGACAAATAACAAATCAAAGATCCTTTCAAGTGGATCGTTAACCACAAACCACCACGGCCTGTTGCAGTTCATTTCATCGTAGATTTACTCGTCACTATTGATGCACAGTTGCTTTTCACAGAGGGCTACTTTCACACTTCATGACAGACTGAAAAACACACAAATGAAGATGGATCTCCTAGCTGTAGGGAGTAGTGTATAAGCTATGAAGTGCATTAGTATCCTTAAAGGGATTGTATAGTTTTGGTTGAGACCAAATTTCAGGTTTCTAACATTTTTTTGGTGAGATAATGAGAAACCTCTTATGAAGTATGAAAGAGCATGTAATTCTATGAGGAATTCAATGTTTATTTGATGAAAATTGATTTGAAATGGCTGAGATATCTAAAAAAAGAGCGATTCTAATAAGGTGTGCGACCCACACTTTATTACGATCGCTTTGTTTTACTTTGTTTTTAGATGTTACAGTAATTCCAAACCCGATTTTCATCAAATAAACTGTGAATTCCTCTTAAAATGATATGTTTTGTACTATATCATAAGTGTTTTCTCATCTCCAATACTGTACCATCCCTTTATTAAGCAGTAGGATGGGGCAACTAAATGAATGAGATAGCTGGTGTTAGGAGTGACTGTTCTCCACACATCAATTCAACACAAAGCATGTCAATGTGCCAATGCTTTATTGCATAAATGGCGAATCCTGACAGGTACTATTTCTTGGTCACAGGGACACCCCCCTTGGAAGGGGACCAGTGTATAATACAGAATCAGATTGTACCTTACTGAGAATGTCAATATTGTTTGATGGTTTGACCATGCCCTCAGGCTCTTACACTGATAAAATAATACAGCAAAACTTGCCTTAATTTCAAGCAATTGCTCCATAGAATAAAGAAAATCATTATGCATTATATACTTGACAATTTTCTGCTAAGTTTGTTGCAAAATGATTCTTGGAATTTAAAAGTCCTTTAAGTAACCTTAAGTCCCAGAAGCCACAGCATGATTTTGCTGATTCATTAAATATATACATTCAACTTTAATGCTTTATAACTTATACACAATATTATTAACGAAAGAGGTAAATATCGTGATAAAACCTAGTTTGTTTGTTTTGTTTTGTTTTTGCTAAATGACATTTGCAGAACAAGAGCTATTGTATCTGAAATATGATACAAGTATCTAAATGTGAAATGATAAGTATTTATGAACACCTCCATAAATAGCTTTTCGGTCGTTTGGTGGTATGTTTTAAATGTTCAGCATACCTCCGTACAAATGTTGGTTTTGCAATCTAAATCATCGCGCCATTCATACTGCCTTCGAAAATTGCAACATTCAGAAAATCTCAACATTTGGGTGAGAGTTATTTGGCAACTATACCATATGACTTTTGAAAAATCCAACAGAACAATCACAGACCAATGTGTGGTTTTCCTAGCTTTGCATGAGGTTTGTGTGACATTTTGCAGCCAGAATGCTAAATGCAGAAAACACTCTGAATACTTGCCATAGGTCTGCCACTCCCACATCCTGCCAACAGATGAGAAATGTGGAAATGGCCTGCCAGGCCATTGTCACAGTTAAATGCAGCAGACTCTCAAGCTAATCGCACCGGAGGGCAAAAAGCATGTGACACTTCAGGCTGAGAATGGGCCTTGCACCATTTCTAATGACAACTTGCAAAGTCACATCCACCAATTAGACAAAACAGAAAAAAAGTACCACAGTGGCGGATCCAAGGGGGAGCACACTGGGCGCATGCCCCCCTTTAATTTTTCATTGAAACAAAAGAAATAACAAGAAAAAAATGAGGGGTGCCTGCGCCCTGCTTTAATTTTGCAAAGGTGCCCCCTCTTTATGGAATTCCTGAATCCGCCCCTGTACCACGTGTATTTTACACAGTTACTATGGTAGTATGTGTTTTGAAATGATGAATGAATGAATATATGTCATATACCTGGTGATGTCATAAACCAAGAGGGCCCCAGCAGCTCCTCGGTAATATGATCTTGTGATGGAACGGAACGACTCCTGCCCAGCCTGGCCAGAGAGTAAAAGAAAAGCATTTTCCACTCTTTACTGATATCATAAATATATCCAGGCTTTTTTTTCACCCTTTACTGAAATCTATGTTCAAATGGTCTAATAAATGCTGCAAGACTTAATACTGTACCAATGGCAATACAAGTGCAGACAAAAGTATGCTTTCGTACAATCAATATCAAAATCTGAACTTTCAAACTTTCGTCCACTACGTCACACTTATTTTCTTCAATTGCTCCCTCCATGTATGTTGTTCATTTAATAGCCTTTTGTAATCCGACATCCCAGATCAATCTCTCTCTCTCTCTTTATAAGTTCCATTTTGAATATAAAGCACATTGCTCTAGCTATCACAGATTAAATGAGAAATCTATAATATAAAATGCTTGAACCAAGAAATCATTTCACACTTCTAAGTCATTCATGGGTAGTAATATGACAGAAACAAAACACTGATAGTTAAAGTGATTACCATCTCATTCATGGTAACACCATGAGCCTCGTTATTTCCCCTTTTACTCTTCCTTATAGGGGATGAACTGGCAGAGGAAGACTTTTGTTTATCTGGTTTTTGCTTTAGAAACACATGGCAATGAAATACCTATAGCATGTATGATTTCTGTGAAGAGAAAACCATGATATGGTTACTGCGATGAAACTTTCCCCCTGCTTGTGCATTGCTTGCTTTTTACTTGCTGAAGACTGTGCTTGCTATTTCTAAATTACTGGGTCCACTGCATCAATAATACATGTAGCAGACCACTGGCTACATGCATGCACATACAGTAGGCACAGACTAGCTGTATTGTCACAGATGAACCCATGGCAGTTGTGACAGGGTGAACACAGGGACCAGCTACATGTGTATATACTGCCCTCTGTTACACCAATTGCGTCGAATGATATAGCGTTAGAGAGAGCGTCAGCCCCACAAAAGATTGCACAAATTTTGTCCTTTTGTGTAGTCAGTAGCAATATTTTAAATGAAAAAGTAGTTTATTGGTCATATAGCAAAGACAAAGTCCTATGTTTAACCCAGTAGTACCCTTTAAACTTCCATCTAATGATCCCTCCAAAACAACAACAACAGCAGTGCTTGATACATTGAATGATCTTCTAACTACAAGGTACAGTCAAGGAAGCCACTTACCGTATCCCAGATCTGCAGTTTAATTTGTTTGCCATCAATATTTATCATCCGTGCACCAAATTCAACACCTGCAGCCATGAGATATACACAAGAATAAAAATGTATACATATCATTGATCCAGTCATGTTTAATTTTCATCACTTCCAAACTGTGCTATGTGCCTTCTACACCACGTATAATACAGATTTTTGGTCACAGTGATTAAAGGGACTGTACAGCACTGGTTGAGGTGGGGATTCATGTTTTTAACATTCCTTAGTGAGATAATGAAAAACCTCTCATGAAATATGAAAGAGCATGTAATTTTAAGAAGGATTCAACGTTTATTTGATGAAAATTGGTTTCCAAATGGCCGAGATATCCAAAAAAGTGCTAATAATAAAAAGCAACATGCCACAAATTTATTAGGATCTCTTTGTTTCACCTTGTTTTTTGATATCTCAGCCATTTCAAAACCGATTTTCATCAAATAAACTTTTGATACCCCTTAGAACTGCATGCTCTTTGACATCTCATAGAGTGGTTTCTGAATATCTCGCAAAACGTTAAAAGCTAAATCCTCACCTCGACCAGAACTGTACACACCCTTTAAACATTTGGAGTTACAAAGCAAATATCAGCATTTCAATTCAATACATAAGTCAGGTGAATGGAATTTTATATAGGTATAAATGCTTCTGTTCTTAAAGGATACTTTTACTCAAACTCTATTTCAACCTAAAAAAAAAAAAGGCCAAGTTCTAATATTAAAAGCAATGACTGGTAAAAGCTCTGCTACCAAAATATGTCACAAGAATTACTGCTACGTCAGGGGAGAAAGGTAGGAAAAGTGAAAGTGGAAGTACTCGGCAGCAGTGCCGACATTTTAACTTCGCTGAAAAACATGGCTGAAATTCGAAACTGGTAGCATCCACAGAGCTCTAGAGTTCCGTGGTAGCATCCCTTCCAAGTTCAACTCACTTCCTCCATAAGGACAGAGGCATAATAGTAGAATCTGGCACGACAGACATAAACTAGCACATCATAGGGGGAGTTGGGCGAGTGGCCCAGACTAGCACACAGGGACACGAGTCTTACACAGACAGAGAAAGAAAAAATGTTCATGAGAATGGTATCTAAAGATCATATTTACTCAGGGCAGATGATAGGAAGGTCAGCATCACAATGTACTTCCTACAAAGTACATGTCTCTTAAATTCTTTTTAAAGGACAAGTCCACTTTCATAGACAAGTGGATTGAGTGAATGCAGCAATATTGGTAGAATGCATCAGTGAGAATTTGAGGAAAATTGGACAATCCGTTCAAAAGTTATGAATTTTTTAAGTTTCTGTTAAGTCAATGCTGGATGGGAAGACTACTACAGCTTGTGATATCACATGTGTACAACTATATAAAGAAAATTCACTATATTTTCACTTTTCTCCCATTATGAAAGAACACCTGACTTGCCTCCTTCAGAAGACAGGGGAAATAATATTACCCTTAACATACATCACTGACAAGTCAAGGAAATGTACACTTTCTTCAAAAAATTAAATTTTGTGAAATTCTCTTTGTTTTCCTTATATTGTTCTACGCATGTCACATCTTAGACTGTAGTAGTCTTCTCATCCAGTGGTGACTGTGCAGATACTTTTAAAAATCCATAACTTTTGAATGGATAGTCAGATGTTCCCAAAACTTTTCGTGATGTGTTCTACGAATATTGCTGCACTCACTCAATCAACATAAAGGTGGACTTGTCCTTTAAGGTTAGCAATTGATACAAATTTCATTTCATAGTATCCTTCCATTTCGTTAAAAAAAAACAAAACAAAACAAAACAAAAGCAAAGGAATGAAAAGGAGTTAGACAGATTTGATGCAGTGTAGGGGGTCTTCTTCCCAGCCCTTTTGATGCGACATTCATGTGGCTTGGTGAACCCAGTGCTTACAGCGTAAATGCGGAATGGAACTTCACTGTAATGTACCACATTCTGTACACGGATGGAAACTACATTATCATAAAACTTGTGGCAGGATTTTTTTTTTTTTTTGAGCTAGTCATACATATAGCTTCAAAATGTGATATCATCCATCTCTCAAATGTAATTTGGTTTAGTAAGTTCTCCATTAAACATGACGACACCATCCTACAGTAACAAAGTGACTGTTAGTGTTCATGTTTTTAAAGAAATTAACACTGGCTTTATACCAGCAAAAATGTATGAAGTTCAGAAGTGGGCAACATACATTGTAGACACTAATTAAATGCAAAGCAAAGTTTTTGCTACTATCATTATTATTATTATTATTTTATTTTATTTTTTTTTTTTTTTTTTGGGGGGGGCCTATACATTGTATGTGTTGGGAGGTTCTATGGTTGCAAGAATATTCATTGATAAGATGGACTAAAGCCACATGGAATCTACCCATAAATTCTGATATCATGTCACTCCCTCCTGTGGGCAACACACACTGCACTTTTCTTTGCAATTCTTTGCAGAATTAGGATGCAAGAAACTTGCAACATGAAGGCCTTGTGAATAATCTGAATCTTTCACAATTATTTCACTACATGCACTGTCTTAAATCAAACTTGATTTTGCTGGACACACTATCTGGCCTGGTACAAGACACATTTAAGCTTTACTGATTATTTATGTCCTCTGCAGAGCACAAACATTGAATGAAATAAAGGAGAACTAGAAAAGCACTCTGAAAACGCAGACCTCCGCCAAGCAGCTACTTTCCACCGATGATCTTGCTCTTCCCAAAGAGATTCTTCTCCTCTCCACCACTGGGGAAAAGCTCTTTGGGCTCTTCCATAGAGATCAGTGATTTCCACCCATAGGTATACATGCTGAAAAATAGCCCGATTTCCCAATATAGAAGCCTTTGTTACGTCATAAACCCTCAGCTGTGCGGCGCACCTCGCCCTACCAGACACTAGAGCACGCGCTTTGGTGCGCGTTTGAAAACCTCAAAAATGCGCAGCTTGAACTCCCAAGTTCATTGACCCTACCTGTCAAAATACCAAAAATCCTTCATAAATTCCCCCAAAATTCTCGGATCACTACCAAAATTTAATCATTTGTTACTTGTGTGAGTTGTGTCATTCTCAACCTTTCCTGCACGTTTCATCTAAATCCGTCAACTACTTTTTGAGTTATTTTGCAAACAGACAAAGAAACAAACAAACAAACAAACCAACCAACGGTAACGAAAACATAACCTCCTCCCTTGGCGGAGGTAATAAACCTACCTATTGTGAGGTCATGGACAGGCTGGAATCGTTTGTCTGTGAACTGTAGGAGGAGGCAGGACTTGCCAACGCCTGTGGAGTACAAGAAAAGAATGCACATTGCTGTTAATTCACTCATTAGCACATCCGGGCATTACCATCACACAAAACCTCATACGAGAATGAAACCATATTCACATAAAAACATACACCATTTACAAGAGAGGTTCATATTATGTACTGAATACCATTTCTGGAGACTAATGGTTTCGGTCCTATCTACAGCACATGCTGTTGATGGGACAGTAATTTACATCCTAAAGCAATTGAGGTCAACTATGACATACTCTGGATTATCAGGAGTCTCTCTAGCCTATCAGTTTGTGAAGAGGAATACTTCCATCACTCCTGGTGTATACACGCATGTATGACACTTCTGCAAACTAGTAATCTCACGAGTTAACATTTTTGTCCTCGAGGGTGTGGGTGAGGTTAAGTGAGGAGTTCACCATCATTATTTTCTGTCACTGGAAATCAATGTGTCATAGTCACAGGCATTAAACTCTCCAAAAACTGGGCATAATATACCATTATCGTTGGAAAAACAATGCTCAATAACATGCAATTCGGCAACAAACTACAACGTCCCAATGAAGTTTGTTTAAAATGGGACAGGCTTCGTAGAAATAATTTTTTACATGAAGTCACTGCAGCTGCCTTGTCAATGGATCATAGAATGCATGTCTGTGGACCATGTAATATGTGAGGGAACTGGTAATAGAGTCATTCTGATGTTAATATCAAATCATTCATATCAATATTTGGGTCGAGAGTAATTACCACCTGGGCAATTACCCCGGACCCTTCCCCTTCCCCTAACCCTAATCCTAATCCTGAACCTAATCCTAACCCAAACCCAAACTCTCACCCTAAATCTAACCCTAACCCTGATCTTTACTCTAACCTAATCACTAACCAGTATTTAGTTGGGGGGAGGGGGGGGGGGGGGAGGGGGCAGGGTAGGGTAATTGCCCTGCAATACACAATATTTTGTTTACTAAACCTTCTCCACATTGATTTATACTATAACTATTCACATATCAACAGTCAGTACTTAATCAAACACACAAAGTCCAAGTCCAAAAATCTCCATTTTATGGTGTGGTGAAGACTATGTTAGTACCCTCCCTGCACACCTTACTTTTCTCCTCCCCAATAACGTCACAAAGTCAAAGGTGAGAGTAATGTGATTAACATCTGCCAAGGTGAAACATAGTCACCTTTTTCTATCCTTTGATTATCATATAACAAGCGGGATCGTCTGGAAAGAAGGTAATTATGTGAAAGTATCCTTCTGCGAAGGAAATGAAATATATTAATATGTTCATAAATTCTAAATGAAATAATTCCATGCACCACTTCTCTTAAAGGGAAGGTATAGTATTGGTGGAGATGAGGATTGGGCTTTTAACCTGTTGAGGACGAGTCTCGAGTACACTCGGGTAATTGTCCAGAAATTTGTGTTGTATATAGCAAAATCAGCCCGTCCTCAACAGGTTAACTTATTGCGAGATACCAAGAAACCACTTATGAAATAATACAAAGCATACCATTCTAAGAGGAATTCAAAGTTTGTTAGATGAAAATCAGGTTTGGAATGGCCGAGACATTCAAAAACAAAGTAAAACAAAGTGATCCAAATAAGAGGTGGGCCCCACCTTTATCAGGATTGCTCTGTTTTGAATATCTCAGCCATTTCAAAACCAATTTTCATCAAATAAATGTTGAATCCCTCTTGGAACTACTATGCTCTTTCATATTTCAAAAGAGGTTTTTCATCCCACAAAAAAATGTTAGAAACCTAAAGTTAGGTCTCGACTACAACTATACAATCCCTTTAATATCTGCTATTACGCCTACTCTCTTGCTGCCAGTAACTTCAACTGTACCTTCACTAAAGCCCAGAGTGCATCCATAAATGAGATTTATTACTCTAGGGCAGTACTACAAGTTTTGCTGATATGGCCACAAAGAGAGAAAGAGAGACATAAAGATAGACAGATTTAAAAAGAAAAATCCCACTTGCTGCTTTCTCTCCACTTTACTCTGAGACAATATGTATTGAATTGAATTCTTCTGCAACCCCCACCCCCCCCCCCACACACACACACACACAAACACAGAGCAGTTGGCTTCTGTTGCACAACTGCCTAAAATAAAAATAAAAAAATACTTGTACTGGATTTCCCAATTACAGATAAGCATCCTGTCTATTCTGCAGGAAGGATTTGCTGCAGCTTTACCGAGTTCAAACAGTCAGGTAATGATATAATTTCCAAAACATTACCAAAATAACAATGTGTTAATATCATGTACACTTTTGTACGTAAAACTAATGCTCTTCTCTTGGGCAAGTCAAGTCTCATCTTAAACCTTACTCGTCTGTACGTGCATTTCAGTTGTTTTCATTCTTTTCATAGCATCTACTGAATTTATATGAATTAGTTGTGTGCTCTAATCTACACACTTTCTGTACTCTGCAGCTTTCATTTCCTTACATCACTTTACTTATTATACAGTGCTTGCCAACTAATTATACTTTGTGTTTTGCACTTATGGCATTATCATAATTACATGTACCCAATAAACAACTTAACTCTTACAGGCACATAATCACTGTACAGCAAGAAACAGATTTTCAAGATTGAAAAGTAGGTGCTAACTTGCTGACAATCATGCATCAATTAATGCTTGCACCGTCTAATGATTTTCATGATTATTCCTTATCATCAAACCACTTCTATTTGTTGAAAGCCAAAGTCTGAATCTGCAATTTAGATTTTACAATGGTAGGTATCAGAATATCATGCAGCACTTCGACATAATGATGAAACGGGAGTGAATTCTGTGATAAAAAGATCCCTTCACAACATGACTATCAGCAATGGGTGAGGCCAACTCTTCATTAGAGACATGCCAATTACAGCGACACTGTCAGCACTTGGAACAAGATATGTAGCTAATGTACACTAAAACACGGTGCAGAGCATTCATCCATCCACCACCCGTAGATGGGCGTATAATGCACCCAGCAGGTGCATCAATGATGTAAAAGACTGCAGGAAGGGGCCGCAGACAGATGGCTGAAAGGAAACCTTCACTAATGTGGGCAGAATTTCCCTATTACATGACAAAGGCAGAGTCAAGTACATGATATCTGATTCCACCATGCCATTTCTGTGTATGGGGTGGGGCATCCCTTGTATGACACTGCCGTAGCAGGCAATCATGCATTCACAACACACATCACGGCAAAGGGCACTACTACCACTACTACACCAGATGTTACGATAAAGTGTCACCCGACTGACCTGGGGCTGATTTCCCTGCAGAAATGTACATCACTACTAAACCAACATTTATCTATTATTCATGTACTCTCATTTTCCACAGACAAAAGCTGCTTCTCCAAGGTCATTTCTACACAGATGTATTGTAAATGTGGTCAGCAACCCCTACAATACAAGGACAAAAGACAATTCAGCTTTAACCAGAAAATACAGCAAAATCCCTCACCAACCACAAAATGAAAGAGAAATGGAAGAGATAAAAACCCCTCATTCGAGACTTGACATAACATGCACTCGCAAACTAGTAAAACACACACACACACATACATGTACACATATCGACGACATCGTTATTACCTGTGCTACAGTAAAATTGGGTGTACTTTTTGTTATTATCACTTCTAATATGTCATAACAATACCACAAGGGACAAAGTACATGTATTGTCAAGGTCAATTCAAAGTGAAAAACAAATGCAGGACAGGAAAGAAAAAAAGAAATAAAACATTGAATGAAAAATGTTAAACAACTCGCTCATCCCACGGAGGTGGTCCCTGCTCATACAACACATTACAGAGAAGGATAGTGATAAAGCAAGATACACAAACAAAAAGTGTTTCATTTCCTGACTACTATGAGAAGAGAGAGCGGGGAAGAAGAGAAAACATGGATCATCAGACTTAAAAAAAAAAATGCCAATGATACATCTAAATCAAATAGTCAAAGACCAGACACAGGGAAGGGGAAGGGGGGGGGGGGGTGGAGAAAGACAGTACAAGAAGAAACTACAGTAAAAACATACACAAAAAAAAAAACCCAGCAATTAACATCTAGCAAAGGAAATCTAATTCTGTTCCTGCACTAAATCAGGGATGCCAACCTTGTGAACAGCACTGAATCAACTTGAGGCCTGAAAGAATGCATATCTAGTAGAAAAATCTACCTTTCCTGCAACAGATATATCAATGTGCAATAATATTCAGTAGAAACATGGTACAATTGTACATTGTACAATGTTTACCTTTTCTGCAATAGATATGTGTAGTATTAATTTGTGAATGACAGTATTTTGGCCGAAAGCTTCTGTATTTCTGGCTATAAAAAAAAAAAGAAAGAAAGTACAAAATACTGAAAAAAAGTCACAGTTGGTATCTCTGTTACATTTTATGTTATGACCTCACAGTGCTAAAAGCCCACTCACCTCCTTGCCATTTAAGGCGACGAAATGCAGTGTACAGTGTAGGTGAGTTATCATGCATGGGTATTTGCTTGCTAAAAGCAAGAGGCCCTTGCCTTGTAACCTATTTAGGCAAGTGGTTATTTATTCATTTATTTATCTACAGTATCTATTAATCTATCCATTTATTTATTTATCTATTTTGCATGGATCTCACCCACAATCAGCCTCTACTGCTTGTATGACATTTGTATGTATTTTTCCCCCACATACTACTAGTATAGTACTAGTTTAGAAAACATTTATAAACCTGCTCTCTTCATTCACTTAAGTTGTTTGAAGATAAAATACATTGAGTGTTATTCTCCTTTCGTAAGTATTCTAAAATCCTAAAGCCTAGAATAAAAAAAAGGAGGGAAAAAATGACCTTCAGAAAAAAGCTAAATGCATGAATAATGACAGCATATTAAGGTCATCAAATATAAATAAATACAAAAAAGAAGTTCATAAGCAAATACATACAATTGAAAAATTGTGTAAAAACCTTACAGTATTCAGTATCTCTTTCTTTTCTACATTCTGTGTCAAGTTAAAGCATGCACCAGATACTTAGTACCCACACACACTGAATGCTTCATCTTCTTGGATGTTTCTGGCGCTACTGATTATTTCATCACACAGCCATTGTTTCCTTTGTAGCAGTAATTATTGTTGTTTTTTTTTTCTGCAGTGTGACTTGTGGCACAGTGAAGATGTTACTTTGTGTAGGTAAGGTATGTCTTGGGCTGACCAACCTTGGGCAAGCTCTCGAGATAAACAGGGACAAAAATAATACACAGAAATTGAATGCTGTGGCACGCGGGCTACCAGTGCACCTCAAGTTTAACCCGTTGAGGATGGACTGATTGAGCTACAACACACATTTCCCATAGACACTTGCCCGAGTATACTCGGGACTCGTCCTCAACGGGTTAAGTTTGTGGAAGTGATCAAAGTTACTGTGTCTCTCACACAAGTACATGTACCCACTATTTCTGAATCTCTTTACAACAACCAATCTCCATCTTGACCTTGTTCCCTTCTTGATTCACAACTACACCAGAATATGTTCACTCTCATCGATGCAGGGCCTCAGCTATCATTACCATGAAGGAATTTAAAATCTAAGTGAGAATAAATTGGTTTCACAAGCATAAATCTGTAAATTGGCATGACAGAAGTCCATGTATACAATTTAGGGGGAAAAAATGGAAAAGTAGAACCCCCCCCCCCAGTCCACAATACCAATGTCACATGAACTCAGGCTAGAGGTCAAAAAAATCCCAGATGAATGTTATTCAGCAGAAATTTGAGTATCAATGCACGGCTCCACTGAAAGATACTATGCACTGCATGAAGTGGTCAGCAACGCCCTGAATAAATTGATGTTTTAATACTTCAAACACGATTCTGCTGTTTCCAAGTAGCACTCCACAACTGTGAATGTGTGTGCTACGCTTCTTTTTCAGCAATAAACTACCTGGTAATGAGCGTGGTGTCATGAAGTTTGCTGCTTCTGATTTGCCATTTCTTGTGCTCATAATGAGACCTGTATTGAATCCCAGCACAAGTTAGCCTGTGAGGTGCAGTATTTTGATCAGATTTTATCACAACCATAATAATCAAGATACAAGTACATAACTTAAAAGGAAGACGGTCATCACATAGTGAGATACTACAATTCTTCGATAGAACTGGTCTTAATTCACTGCTCATAGCGGCACACATGGAAATCATGCCTAGTGCTGGACTGCTCGTCGGCAAATATGCCCACTGAAGCATACATTCATCAGTAACACTCGACTCTGGTTGGGTGTGATTCTTTGGTTTCATGGGTGCTGTGTTACAGGGCATACATGTATGAACTCAACGCAACTATACACAATCGTGTGGTAGCAGCCATGGCCCAATTCGCTGGATGCAGCCTGTGGCTGGATGGTAAACTTCAAAACGACACATGTATACAAGGGGTATGCATACTAATTACTATGTGGTTGTATTCACTGCCATTTTTTTTTTAACCCTCTGTGTAGTCTAGACCTAAACAGAGTAGGCCTATCAGTGATGCAGGTACCCTAGAGTACCAAATACAAATTTGCCATTTTGTTGAATTATTCATAGTTTTTTTTTTTTTTTTTTTTTTTTTTTTTTTTTTTTTTTTTTTTAGCACTGCACCCTGGGTTACTAAAAGATATGTAAAAATAATTCTTAATATTGTTATGCACAAAAATGTTTTCTTGTTTCAAATGCAAATTAATGCATGCAAATAATAAATTGCAAATTTACATGCTCAGTTGTAATTTTCACTATTTAATATTATTGTACAGGTATGTTATTGTAAGTACTGATTTGAAAATCAGCATTGGGATCATTATTGCCACACTGATCAATGCCGGAGCTGATGATGAGAAAATAGTCGCCATGACAACATTGCACAACTGTATGACAATGAACACGAGTTGGCGCTACACAATGCCGTACCCCGGTGTACAGCCAGCCAAATCATATCAAGACAAACCCTTTGAGTTTTGGCACATAATAAATCTATTCGGTCCGACCTCTCCTATCCGGACGTGTCGGGACCTGTGCTCATCTGGATAAGGGATTTGGCCAGATATAGGAGACTCAATGTTTGAAATACACGCAGCTGCCTATCCATTATCAATTTTGCATGAACATGTCAGGTCCTCGTTAGCTGGTCTGCTTTCAGAATTTTCTGATAATTTGCTTAATGAATGATTGCCTGTACCGTGCCCCGATTTACCCCAAAAAATAAAAAAATAAAAAAATAAATTGTCAATGTTCTCGCTGTGATTTGGGGATAGTGATTATCTGAATGGGTGTTATTTGGATGAAAATTTGATGTGAATGTACATTAATTATGTTGGGAATAACATGTAATTCATGTGAGTTTGTGCAGGAATTTTGTCTGGAATTCCCCTTTTCCCCGTAATCATTAGATTAAAAAAACAAAAACAAAAACAAAATCATGGCGAGATTGTGTCCGGATGATAGTAGTAGTACATTTTATCAGTAATAATAATTAGCGAGATCTGGATAAAGGGAGGCCAGATAAATAGGAGAGGTTGGACTGTAGTTCTGGGCTGGGGCCCCATTTCATAAAAGATGTTAGGATGGCAACTCTTGCTGGAATGGCAACTTCCAATACTTGAATGGCAACTCAGCCAATCAGGAAGCTGGATTCTTGTCATTACTAGGACAATTGCCATTCCAGCAAGAGTTGTTTGAATGTTATCATATCAACTTTTTATGAAATGGGCCCTGCCTATTAAACGTAGAGCTTGTAGGGTCTACTAATATAGAGTCTAGATTCTAAGTAGGCCTACCCTCTGCGAACTCCAATGTTACAATTACTCAAACTCAAGTACTACAAACTTTAGAATTAATTCAGATCTTTACCTAATCTCACCGGCGTGATTCGTGATAGCTCCCCGGGCCGGGGTTAATCTTTACCCTGAAAAGAGTACCAGGTCTTCTTTAGACACCATCATATCATTGCATTACTTAGATTCTACACCATTGTCAGGCATTGACATAACTATACAAGGAGCGCCCCGCTAGCCCAAGGCAGGGTTAGATAATCATATGAATGACAAGGCAATGTCTATTCCTTGATAAAAAAGTAGAATGTGGTCTGGTCTGCCTGAAGTATGAGGTTGTACATAGAGATCTACGTGGTTACTTGTACAGTCACATGCACACAAACTGAACACTCACTGGCATGTTTACAAGAAGGCAATGTTCCCACACACGTTACGTTCTAATTCAGCAATAGGTCTAACGTTAGACAGCCAGGTTAGGTTTTCCCCCATGCATTTCTACACGCAAAACCCATTCGTACATGACTCCGCAGTGTGGACGTAGTGAGAATACCGACTGCAACACTCAACAACGCACATACGCAACTTACAATCACATACACTGGGTCTAATCATAAGAAAATGAAAAGATCGATTATTCTCACCTGTGTCTCCTATAATAATGTACTTGAATAAATATGCATACGACATTTTGATGTGAAAATCGTCAAATTCTGTTCACGTTTCAGGCTGTGTCCATACACCTTACTTATGACGTCATCACTTGGTTAAACGTGAGGATAGTGCAACACGCATGCGCACAATAATCACGTTGATTATGGATACTTGAAGTGTAAATCGATGTTTGTTTCTATCTCTTTGATGAAAGCTGATGAACTCCAGATGGCCATCTGGAGTGCATCAAAGAAAAGAAAATAGTACTGTCGATAGACATTGTATTGTGCTCTAGATCAGCTGATGGAAGAAGGTTAATGTGAGAACAATGCATTAAAATGGAATTCCAGACCAGTCCAAGTTAATACATGTACAATGTAGTACAATGTACTAAACAGTGTATTTATGCTAGAACTAGCTGATGGAAGAAAATAGTGTAAGAACAAGGCATTAAAATGGAATTCCAGACCTGTCAAAAATTAGTCTGATAAGAAAGAGTGAAGTTTATTGTACTGTCAAATCAAATAATGTATTTAATGTTGCAACTGTAGGCCTATGTGATCTTTTGTAAAGAGCTCGAAACTTCTGCTAGCAAAGCTGATATAGATCGAAGGAATGTACGTATAGTGCATTGCAGGGAATTCAGGACCAGTTAAAAGTCAATCTAAAAAGAAAGAGTAAAGTTTATTGTACTGTAAAATCAAATGTATTTGATATAGCAGCTGTATGCGTTTATGTATCTTTTGTTAAACACTAAGAAACTTCTGTAGGATCAGCTGATTAAAGAAATCAAGGGCCTATCTGATTTGGGTCAAATTTTAATCGTTGTGCTTGCAATTTTTCTTTCAGACTAACCTTTTAAGTGGTATGAAATTCTCCTTTTCGTCATCGCTGTGTGTTCATCGACCAACTATAAGGTCCGCTATCCCGAAGGGTCTTTACTCCGAAACGCACAAATTCCGGATAGGCCCTACCTATTTTATTTTCGTTGACCCGAAAATAAAATAGGATTTGTTTAGTCCGAAGGTTCATTCTGAAAGTAATAATAATGTTCTTTATTCCGAAGGTTCGTTAAACCGAAATTAAATAAGGTCCTTTATTCCGAAGGTTCGTCAAGAAGAAACGAAGGAAAAAAGTGCGTACTTTTAAGAACCCTCAGAATCACGAACCTATATTTCGTTTTAGGATTTGCCGAACCCTTAATTCGGAATAACAAACCTTTATTTTCATTATTGGACATTTGGTGGACATCAAATTGGACATTAAATTTTAGTGGCCCGGGCCACCGGACCACTGCTAATATCGAGATTTTGTCCGCAGAGATTCCTAGGAAGGTCCCAGGACAAGCCGACACTTTTTTCCCCCCGCGTTTGACAAGGAAAGAATGTCGAAATGACAGAATTTGCTTCCGCAACCCTTAGGCTTTCTGGGCCCGAGTGGACGTCAACCCTTATAGGGCAAATGTCATATTATTCGTGAATTCAAAAGTGCTTAATCGATGTCATATACAATTTTTTTAATGAAATTCCTTTTAGATTTATACATACATACATACATACATACATACATACACACATACATACATACATACATACACACATACATATACATACATACATACAATAATCAGGGCTCCACACTAACTTTTATTTTTGGTGGCCCGATCAGGCCACCAAATTCTTCATTTCTGAAATTTTGGTGGCCCGACGTGCATTTTTGGTGGCCCCAGGCCACCGGGCCACCGTTAGTGTCGAGCCCTGCATACGTACATACATTATGCATGTATAGACCTATACCGAATTACTTAGCTTCTTTGTTTGTTTGTTTGTGTTTTTTTTTTTCGACCAGTTGTGTGTATGCATGCTCCTTTCAGTTTCTGTTTTTATCTGAGGGCATAATGTTGGGGCTCATGCTACAATGATGACTGCATGCTGATACTGAAATAACCCTCGTTTTCAAAATTGTGAGGATACATAATGTCATCGTAACTCTTTATGCTCATGCACTGCTCATGGTTATTTTATGACTTTTTTCAAAGGATGTCAGTGTCACTGAAAATTATCTCTCTCTTTAACTCTCACGTGTTTCTTTATTTCACTCGAGCGTTGCCAGGTACCCATTTATACACCTGGATCGAGAGGGACATTGTGGGTTAGAACGTATTATCCAAGGACGTGAATCGAACTCGGGTCCTCCGATTGATATTTATAGTTGGGAGTCTTATCCACTATGCCACAGCGCCCCACCTGCCCACAAGGGAGTTATATGTATCTTCTTTTTCTTAAAGTAGACATTCAAAGAAATTTGGAAGCAATTAAACTAACTATTCATTGTGTAATGAAGGTATTAAATCATGTATCAGGAGAAAAAAAAAGTGTTTTGCTACGTCATATTCGCTATTAATGTCGGTCCTTGCAGGGTTTTGAAAGACCCCGCTGAAATAGAGTGCAGAAATTACACTTTAATGTATACAGTAAACGAAATTCATGAGATTGCAAAATATTTCGAGTATATAGGCCTACCAAGAATACGGAAATACAGGAAATGGGGAGGAATACCAAATAAGCAATGCCTGTAGGGTGTATTGCCTCCACATCACGTGATACAACAAATCACATGATTGATAAATAGCTGTACATAAAAGGCGGAACTACAAAACAAAATATAAAGACATGGAAACCTAAATAACCCTAAACATATGGAGCTACAGTAGCTCCATACCCCAAACAAAAACCCTGGACAACTTCCTATACTAGGAGATCATTATACTGGAGTCGCTGTAGTAGAGAAGGGGGGGGGGGAGATAAACTATTGTACGTGATGTAAAGCTAAAAAGTAGACGACCATGACAAGACAAGATTTAATGGATGGTCGGCGTCGCTGAGCAATTGCCTGATTTTAAAAGAAAATAAAGTCGGATGTTAATGTTATTTTGAAACCATTAAAGAATAAGCATTTTTTTTCGATTTCATATAATATTGATATATACGATATGTATAAAACATTACAGATTTGATGATGAGACCCAGTTTTTGTGGATAATCAGAGATTGACGTAGTGATACAGTAATATCATGCACTTTTAAAATATAATATTCTGCAGACTAACTTTCTTTCCTTTACATTTTACGATTTATAAACGTATGCATTTAATTTACCATTCATATGAGCATTGGCAGAATTATGTTCTAAAGCTTTTGTGTTTGATTCACATTGTAATCGTTATGGTGGTTTCCCGCATGCACCTTACTTGTAAAACAAACCCTTCACCATTTTCAAGCTATTTTGTTCTTACACAGATCTAATACATTGAATACAAACATTGAACAGCAACAATGAAAAAATCAATATGGATAAATCGGTAACAAAGAGCTAGAACTTCCCCCACTCTGATCAAACAGCAGTAACTTCCGTTTTCTTGAAAAGAGAGCCAAAAACAAACACGACAATGCGGCAAGCTAATATTTAAATACTGGAAGATCAATGATATTGGGAATTGGAAAGATACATTTAGAAATAACTTTTGTGCCGTAAAAATACAGACACCCGAAATACAGAAAAAGTATAGTTTAGAGCATGTGGGGCCGAAGGACTTTTTTAATGTGTGTGTGTGTGTGTGTGTGTGTGCGTGTGTGAGTGAGTAGTTTGTTTCTGTGTCTGTGTGGGTGAGGGGTGTCTGGGGCAGCAGATGTAGTGCTCGTGATTGGGTCAAGGGTCATGCTTGTCTCATGTCTTACTGTAATTGCATTTTTGTCGGAAATGAATAAATGAAATGAAATGAAATAAAGGGAAATGTCACATTAAAGATGGTACCTCCTTACACTCTTTTAAGAGATAATATCTGATGGTCTTCACTTTGAATACATATCGAGTACTGTTGCTTATAAATGTCAGGTGTTATATATTGCATGCTCATCATGTCTTTTGAATCTTAACATTTTTTAAACAAAATCAAAGAGACTGACCGAATCTCGAAAATACTTTGTAAAACATGTTACTATGTCTTATTAAATTTATGTCTTATTAGATTTATTTAATACGATTTGAAAAAAAGTTCAATAGAATTCAGCCATCAATTATTGTATATCATCACGCAGAGTACATTTTCGGAAGAGTTAGTAATTATATATCCAATACCAAATCTCAAGGAAAACATATACCCTTTTGGCAGAAGGTTGGCTCGAATTGAAGCTATGACAAGTCTAAGTGTGATTGCGCATTATAAAATCAATGAAAGATAAACAAAGAGTGGATATTCGACATGTCAATAGGTCGTGCACGTTTTATAAAATGTTATCATTCATCACACACTGGAAAATGATCCATGATTCCTCAGGTGACATTACTCATACACTTACAACTTTTTAAGTTTTAGCACAGTAAAATGTTATTATCCATTACACACCAGTGCAGGAATCAGTAATTCCGCAACTAAAGTTACACTTACATGCAAATATCATTGCTATCAAGACATTCATGTACTATCAAGACATTCATGTACTTCTTTTTATTAAAGGAATTTACTTATTTTTTAATGTGGTTTTAAGGGCTCCCCGATGAGACATTGTTAGCAGACAACAACGTTTGATCAAGTTGCTTGATTTGATATCAGTTTATTGCCTGAGCAAATCATTTTTTTAAATAGAGTCTCATTTATTTTCCCATAACCAACAACGATGAATCTGATATGAATGTAGCGTGAAAATGAAGCAACACTTGGTTTTGTTACTGATTTGAATAATCATTTACAATCATAGAAGTTTTACCCGCTCACATATTATTATCATGCAGACTCTCGCTACTTTGCTTTCACAAACACACGTGGTGGACCTTCAAGCTATGTGAAGTACGTCTTCTCTCTTTCATCCACCTCCCTTGATTACTTTGTCAGGGCACAAGAAGGGTCTATATACCTGACCTACTTGTGCATACGATTTACATAAGTGTCAGTCCACCGTGTACTCAATCAGGCTCACCACATGGTGTCCGGTCCATCTCTGTGTCCCGACACAAAAGACTCCGAGACGAATGCATGATTGGCAGTCGGCTATTGTTCCACGAACAATGGCCTCGACTCGGGGCTCCATTCATTCCCGTCTCGTCAACGAGCACATGGGGCCTCATTAGCGCTTCTCTAGTATTGGTCAAGAAAACAAACTCGGAGGGAAGGGAGAGAAGGAAACATCATCAGCCGCCTCTTCAGCGCTTGACCATTCTCTCGCGTCGTACTCGGCCACTCTCCTCCCATCCGCTTCTTTCATTCTCTGTCCACACTCGCTCAGTCTCTTGAAAGAGATCAGCAGGGCACTAGACAGAGAATAAAGCGGACTCCCCACTCATCCTCAACAATCGACTCTTCTCTGACCCCCTGTGTTATACTCCCTCTCGACGCCCTCACGTCTCTATAAGAATACGCCCGATCCACAAGCTATTCCATTCCTTGTTTCAGCGCTCGGCGGACTTGTATTAACCTTACCGTTTGCTGCGCTGCTCGTCCTGTATCACTTTTTATGTGTACTGCAGTTAGTATACATCTGATTATATCGCAGATGATTTCTTGTTGACTTCACATGTTGCTGTAGTTTCATTGATTCCTTCGAAAATGGAAAGTTTGCGTCCAATTTTCAGACGGATCGACATCTTTTGGGGTATTGTCTGTATGATACTTGCCGCCAGTTCGCCATCTCTCGGTATCAATGCAAGTAAGTATAATAATTATTATACATAATTCCCATCTTCCTGTTTTAATGTGTATAAAATCACATCTATAGTATAGCGTTCATACAATGTGTTTAGCAGGATTATGTTCTTTAATGTTAATTCTATCATCATGATGCTTGAATTTTAATGGTTGTTTTTTTAATCACTTTTATCACCATGCGTAAACAAAGTACAAACACTGTATCAATAAAAATGCATAGTTATGAGTGGGGGAAAAGATTTTTTTCCCAACTATATAGTCTTACATTGGTGCTGCGAAATGACAGATCTGTATAGAATTTGGGATGTTGATCCTTTTGCTTGGCTGCCGCGAAGAGTGGAGGTTTAATCATCAAAATATAATGTAAATTTCAGATATGATCGTAAAAGAGCCTTTGTTTTCAACAAAAATAACATACTAACTCTGTCTGTCTGTCAGGATGTCTTTTGTTACATCTTTTCATTATGTTTAACATTCATAGATGTATGTTCAGGACTTTGTCTTTATTCTGTTAGGAAG
The DNA here is from genome assembly GCF_964275005.1 of Diadema setosum. Lineage (NCBI taxonomy): Eukaryota > Metazoa > Echinodermata > Echinoidea > Diadematoida > Diadematidae > Diadema > Diadema setosum. The sequence continues at coordinate 15,722,785 of NC_092693.1, read as the reverse complement.
AAGTACACAATTGATTATCATTGCTAGTCTGCACCATTGCCAAAAAACAAACAAACAAACTTTTAGTTACTGTACATTATTCAACATTCAATCTAGGGAAGACTAATACATTTACGAGACACTAACATGAAATTTCCAAAATATGACTTAAGGCAACTCAACGCTGTGCGAAAAGTAACGCAATGATAAAGTGTGCATGTAAGTTTTTCGAAAAAAAAAAACAACAACAAAGGAAAAGATAATGCGTTCGGGATGTGACGTGCCTTCCTCATAATTATAGCATCATGTATGTTTGTTCCTTTCTGTTAAGTGGTGTTTCTTTGTGCATGGTTGTACACATCGATAATTATCATTGATATACTCACGTCACAACACGGAGAACTCGTCTCACTGAAATTACGTAGGAACAGCTAGTCTGTATATCTCACGGTCATGGGGTATAACAAAAAGGCAACATTCAGGAGCGCAAAACAATTTCATCTCGTGCCAGCAAACTTTCATACTCTTAATGAGACCATTTGGCCAGCGCAGTTCGTAACAGTGATTAGGGATGAAAGGGCATTGTCCGATTAATCGCCTCTTGTGTGTCCGGACAATCCTAATCCCCTGTCAGTTCCCGTGGAAGAAGACCAACCATTTTCTATTTTCTTATGCGTCCTAATTGTTCTTAATGACCTCGTTCTCAAGATGTTGTTACATCCGTCAATCTTGTCTTCGTCTATTCATCTACTACACCTTCGGTGCTCGTGACAATGCAGATGATTTGGTCTTTCACACGTTCGCCTTGCACTTCTTTTTCCTCCCCCCCCCCCCCTCACTGTCTTCAGTTTATCACCAATTGTCATGCATTACACAATGAACGTTTGTTGCCACTCAGAGTGATTGGCACCCTCTTGACATCACTATTATAGGAACCTGCACCGGGCGGGGATTCTCCTGTCTATTAATCCGGCTTAAAGAGACTTCAGTGAAGGTGCAAGGTGCTCGCACTCCCCGGTCAAGATGGACGCACACAGCAACATAGCTATCACTGCATGTATTTGGACTACCTTCTCACTTAGAAATTACGCGTTGACTGTAATTATATGAGAATCAAATCGCTGTTGTCCATGTTCTGACAAAATGATGGTGCTGCCGACATCAGAAATATAACAGACTGACATCTTGTTGTCTATTACTGACAATGATGGCAATGTAAGATTCTATCAAAACTGTGAAGCGCAGAAGTTTGACCGCAAGCGCTTATAATATAACACGCGATTTAACCGGACAGGATAGGACTACTGTAATAATGGATACGCTGGATAGGTATACCCGTTGAAATAAAGTGAACATTTTATCGTTGAGCTACCCCCACTAGGCTATAATGTTCTTATTAGACACAATTACACCTTAATACGGTCCGAGTAATCCCTTCCTATTTGACTGGCGGAAATTTTTGAGGTGATATTTGATGACATCCGTGTTTCCTATACGAATTGGGATTCATTTTGATTATGAAGACGCGTTTTACAATTTTACCATCCTCATGGTGCCTTAGTGGTTAAACATGGCGTATTCTGCCATCTTACATTATCTTATCACTAAATTGCTCCTATAGGAAATAGGACGCGCAGCTGCAACTATACAACAGACTATTAAAATGTCGATTCTTTGGAAATCAGGCCAGTCAGTGACACAGTTGCGCTTGTGAATCACAATGAAATCTATTTTTTTTTTGTAATTGAACAGGTTTTATTAGAAATCATGTCTGGCAGCCGAAGGCTGAATTGCACATGTTTTACAATCATAGTTATAGGCAGATTATTTCGGTGCTCTGTACAAACAATGATATAAGGACATGACATAAAAAAGAACAAATATTACAGTGGTCACATGTGGTAAATCACAAGAAGTGATCAATCTATGAGGGTACCAGCCCAATCAATTCTGAAATTGCTTTTACAAAAACGAGAAGAAAAAGGAGATAAAAAATATCATGTCAACATGGCAACACTGCTCAACACTGAATAAAAAAAAAAATCATTACTACTACAACTGATAATAAAATCAGTGAGGGTACCAGCCCATCAATACTCGGATTACTTTTTCAAAAAGAAAAGAAGAACGAAAAAAGAAGAAATGAGGAAAAGGGAAAAATTCACTGTCAACATATCATTACACAACTAATCATTAAAAAAATTCCATTACTATTTCATCTACATATATTGATCTTAATTTTTAAAAAAAATCACACCTACACATCACATTAATCACGTGTGCCAAATTTCAATAAAATAAACAGTATTTCTTTCTTTTCTTTTAAACAATTATTATCATCATGACAGCTCATCCTTCAACATAAATAAAACATATCTTTTAGGCCTACATATCAAAAAACTACATCCATTAGAAAAAAAAGAAACTATATCTCAAATCAAAATCTGAAATGAAAAAGAGATCAACTCAATCCACACTCATTGTTTTTCTTAATAACAAAACAATATCCGAAATTAAAAAAAAAGAAAAGCGAAATCTACCCGTCTCTGCTATAACAATCATAAAAAATTATGGCTCAAAAACTGATAAGATCAATTAAATTCTCACTATTACTTCATATGTACCAAATATCCGGTCATTTACTCAAATCCGCAATATATTTTTCTATTACAAATAATACCATATCAAAAGCAACACAGGCAAATAAACTGATGAACATACAGCCGGAAAACATCATACTTGAAATGCTACTTTATATACAAATGCATAAAAACTTCTAATCTTTATTATTCAGTAGATTAATGAAATATGGAATTGCACTGTCCTGAAACCGTTTTGTTTTACATTTGTATTGCTGGTACCTTGTGTTCGAACGCAATGTGTATTGATGCCCTTGGTGTTTAGCAGGTAGCCAGTGGGATACGAGCGGGTTTTTAACCATCCGACAAGCAAATTCTATACTCAGCTGTCTTCTCCTTTCAGCTAAAGTGCCCAACTTGCAGGTTTCAAGAGCTGTAATGTACGATGTGTAGTTTTTGCCTAATATTATTCTGCAGGCTCTTTTCTGAATCATTTCCAACTGACTTTCAAGTTTCTTTGTGAGGGAGCCACTGAACACTGGGCAGCCATACTCAATAACAGGACGTATGTATCCTGAGTATACAGTAACTAAATCAGCTGTGGGGAGGTGGAAACGTTTGAGGGAGCGAAGCATGTATAACTTTTTGTTGCACTTTTTTAGAACCTCAGTAACATGACCATCCCATTTCAAGTTTGATTGAATCACAACACCTAATATCCTTGTCTGGGTAACAGTACCTAGTTCAACGTCTGCAATGAACAAAGCATTATGCAGAGGAGGGTTTTTACAAAAAGTTATTGTCATTGATACACACTTTGAGGGGTTCAATTTCATATTGTTGTGTCTGGTCCACTGGTTGATTTCATCCAAAGCATGCTGCATGTTGGATGGTTGAGTCATTTTCCTACTCTCAATCAAAGTCATATCATCCACATACTTTAAATGCTGGACTGGAACATTTGAACATACATCATTGGTCATTATCAGAAATAAAATTGGCCCAAGTTTAGTGCCCTGGGGGACACCTGCATTTATGTTTTTCCAGTCAGATAGCTTTCCATGGTACTTAACACACTGAGGACGAAATTCAAGAAAACTCACGATCCAAGAAACAAGGCAGGGTCTTACATTCATGTCAAGCATCTTCTGTACGAGGATGTTATGGTCTATGTTATCGAATGCTTTAGAAAAATCGGTCAAAACAATCGTTGATATCGCCTTTGAATTTTCAGCATTTGTCAGTATTTGGTGAAGCAACTGGATGAGGTAGTGATTTGTTGACAGGCCTTTCCGATTTCCGTACTGGTTGGGATCAGTATGCTGAGCTATGTCTTCAACTAACCATTTAGCAATGAACGATTCCGCAGTTTTTGCAAAATAACTCGTGAGAGCTATCGGGCGCAAATCCTGTACAGTGGGGGATACACACTTGGGGATCGGAACTATTTCAGCACATTTCCACTGATGTGGTACTACACCCTTTCGGAAAGAAGCATTCAAAATATCAGCAAGGGGAGAAGCTAATTCACAAGCGAATTCTCTCAGGATCCGTACAGGTAGGTCTCCTGTAATGCTCGCCTTTCCCTGGTTTAATGTGCTCAAGATTTTATACACCTCCCAAGGCCGTACTATAGGACACTGATGTTGGGCTGGAAGGAAGGCTGGTAACCTGCTTCTGTCCAGTGAAGGTAAGTCAGCTGCTATCGAACAGAAATATTCATTGATATAATTGGCAATTGACACGTCATCAGCTGTATCATTGTCTGGAATGTGGATGGTAGTATCATCTTGCGCACCATGTGTGATGAGTTTTATTTGTCTATACCATGATGCAGGATCTCTTGCCTTCAGATCGCGAATTCTGGTGTTGTAATAACGATTTTTTGCTTTTGTTATTTCTCGTAGTGTTTTGTTTCTTAGATGGCGCCACAGAGATAATTGTTTACTAGCAAAAGCTATCTGCCTGCGACGTATAAAAGTTTTGACTTTAGCGGTAACCCATGGTTTATCTGATTTGTGCAGCCGGATGGTCTTTGTTGGAAGGTAAGTGTCAAGACGAGAGCGAATGTTTTCCAAGAGCACATCACACTTTTTGGAAGGATCAACAATCTGCGCAAGTTCTTCCCAAGTATGGTGAGCAATCCAATCTCCAAAAGACCTCAATCCACTATCTTTTAGGGGACGTACGACTCTTTTCTTTGTTGTATTTTGTGGACGTGATCGGTTGGCTGGGATCCAAAGAACACAATTATGATCGCTGGCAGCAATAGGAGAGATAACTTGAACATGAGAGTAAAGATTGGCATGATTGGTCACGATCTTATCCAAAACATTGTTTCCTCTGGTGGGTTCCATCACTACTTGGGTAAATTTGTTATTAGCGAGGATCATTTCAAGATTCAAATCGTTGAAATCCCCCATGAATGATATTCCCGCTTCAGGATACTGTAACATCAGTGCATCACTTGTAGATATCAAATGATCAATATATTGTTCAGCATATGGGTGGCGAGGGGGGTAGTATACGACACAGACGATGAGACTAGATAACTGCCGAGGTAAACGTGGCGGTCTCAGATGTAACCATATAGTTTCAATGTTATCTGGTATTTTGACAGACAGAAGACTTGGTTTAAGATGGTGCTTAGCGTATATTGCTACTCCACCTCCAGGTCGTCCACTCCGGTGATTAGAGAAGAGAGAGCAGTCAGGTAAGGAATATTGCTCCAGAGGTGTCAGTGGGTCAAACCATGTCTCTGTCAGGGCGATAACATCTGCATTATTATATGTGGCCACAATCGTGAGATCATCCAACTTATTATGTAGAGACCGCACATTTGACAGTAACACTGTAGGCAGATCATATCCTTTTACACAAAACTGATGATGAGAGTGGTGAGTATCAATGTTAGTGAGGAATTGTTTCCTTCTGCGGTATTGTTGAGGGGGATAGCTCTTTCCTCCTCTCGGTCTATGGATCACTGGAATCTTTTGGCCAACATCGAGACTTGTGCACGAGATTTCAGGGGAGGAGGACATTTTTGTTGATTTACCACCACGCTTCCCCCTGTGTGATTTAGGTTTAGAATTGATTACTAGATCTGTTATGACCTTCCATGTTTGAGGCGATACCTTCATATCACTACATTGATCTCGTTTGCTACGTAGGTACTCACATGAATATTTCAGTCTATCCTTAGATGTTTCAGGCAAAGGACCGGGGTTGGGATTGACATCGCCACACTGGAGAAGTAATGAGCGGAAAGTGGCGGTAGAGTTGGCGGTGTAGAGGACCCTTTTCCCCACATATTTGCTGGGAACAAGTATACATGTCCGTTTGTGTAGTAATGCATCCAAGGGTTTGTAGAGAGTCACAGAAATCCTTGTTGTATTCACACAAATTCCAATGGAGAGAAGGGGCAACAGGAACAATAGCGCTGCTTTCATTGTTGGGTAAGTTTCTCATTCAAGTTGACACTGAAAATCCTCACTCACGAGTGTGAGCTCCAACAGGTGCAAACGGGATTCAGAAGGGGGTGCTTGATGAGTCCCCGGGCTCATTGACCTTCTTCTGAGCTGCTCTCGGTTGATTGAACATGCTCGGTATACAGCAAGATGTCTGCCAGTCCTTCTGCACTTACAAGTGAGGAAATTTCCTCCACATTTACAGGTACGTTGCTGGAGTTGATGCTTTCAAAATTGTCCAGCAAATGCTCCAAACATTCTTCTGGTGGATTGTAACAAATGCAGACTGAAACCAACAGTTAGTAATGAGAAAATGACATAGAAATCAGAGCACCAAAATGAGTGTGTCAGCCGTGGAGGCGAGCACATACCTATATTTAGGAGTGCCCATACTCGCAATAGATTTTACGTACCTCTCCTCCGTAAGAAAAACGATGCTCGTCGGATTTCACAGTTGCAGTTATTATGTTTATAATTTCAAACTTGCCATGTGTTGATGACTCTGAGAGAGTTAAAAAACAAGCAAACTAAAACTCATAGTAATTACCCTGTTTCCGAAATGGGTATATATAGAGAGACTAAAACGACCACTTTATCATCCTAATAACTAATTATACTGGTTTTTTTCTTTCTTTCTTATACTATTTGATTTTATATAATAAAATTGTTTACATTAAAGTTTCACTTGTCGAAATGTCTACTAAAACATGTACATTTGCCACGTAAACTGTAAACTTATATAACATGATATATGATAATATTACGTCCTCCCTCCTATGATATGAACGATTATGGCGATATCTCTTCCTGGCCATCATACAATGTAATTATCTTACTCTATCTCTGGTAATGTCGATCAGGTATTGCCGATAGCGATAATTATCGTCTCAAACAGTTTCCCGCCATGTGCTGCCTCAGCAGAAGATAATTTCATCTGTGTCCTTGTGATGCAAGATGCGTCGTCATGGCGATGCATCCCGAGTGTAGTACTCATTGTAACCATACCCTAATGAGATGAGGCGAAATGTGTTGTGTAAAAATGATGACAATTAGATAACAGTCAATGTCCACCATCTCTGCATGGCAGCGTAGGCGTGCTCTCCAATGTTTTATCATTGTCTCGTGGGCGTTTATTTCCTGAAATACCTCTTCTCCTTCCTGAAACCGAAATTATTCTCGCTGTCTTTGGCCACGTTTTGCGTTGGTCAATATTCTCACTGGAATTCGAATTTACGATATTTTGTTCTCCACTGCATACGATAAATGTCAAAGTTGTCAAAGTTGTGACGATGAGGATCATAGCATTCTTTTTTTTTTAAATCACAGCAATTGCAACAATTCTATTTTCTTTCCTCCAGAATGAGTGCATGCGTGGAGGGGAGGTAGGAATTCAAAGGTTATCGGATTTACCAACAATGATTATGTTCAAGATCTTCACGAATGAGATTGCAATGAATTCATGTTTTGCTTTCGTTTGTTTGTCACTTTCCTTTGTTCGTCCACTACTTTTGCCGTTTTTTAAGTTCATGCTTCATTCTCTTTGCCATTATATTCCCCCTCTCCAGCTTTCATCCAGCGCGAGATCCAGGGTCAATGCAAGCATGTCATTCACTACAGCAACGGTCGAATCATCTCTCACGTGGGTACGGGCCAGTACAGGGACGACGCCGACTGCCAGGTGACTATCGGCGTGGAGGCGGGAAAACGAATCTTTCTTCGTTTCGATCGCTTCGACGTGGCCGGATCAACTAACTGCTTTCAGGTAATAAAATCATGCCCACTCCCTTTTCATTGTGAATCTCATTTCGTCTGATAAAATCAATGTTTGCCTTTCATCATCAACAAAAATGATCAAGACTCTCTATCATTAATATACACAGAAAAAGTAGCAATAAAACATCATAGCGGTTTTCAGAAAGGTGTACTAGACCATGTGTACAGATCGAAGAAAAACATACGCAAACTTATGTTTCTAATCAAGAAGCAAGGAAGAGAAATGTTTCGGCTTGTCGATGGCTGTTATCACATAAATATACAAAAATGCAACAAGAATACGATGAAGAAGGTACATGCTCAAAAAGGGGAACGGAAAATCCGCACAACGGATATCATTGTTGGTTGGCGTCCATATTTACTTTCGACAATGGCGTTTGTTTGTTGCATAGGGACATGTTTGCAGAGAAAAGAATCGGAAATGCTTCTGACAAGGTCAAGATTCAAACTCGTGACTGCTTCAATAGACACGTTGCATTCGTTGAAAAGAGGTGAATTCTTCGAGTGCATTACCCATCAGTGCCCATTGTTTCCGTTTTTTCACATATTTGGACAATCTCGGGTTTCTAACACAAGTCGAATTTGTGCACGGGAGAGAGTCCGACGCTCGTCCCGCTCCGCGAGTTGTATCGTTACAGCGCCATCTCTTGTCGGGATTGTTACAAGTACCGACAATACACTGTACTTCGGAGTTCGAAGACACATTCCCGAAACCCGGGATCCCGAGATAAAGGCTCACAATGAAGAGACTGTTTACAATCTCTTTGGTTTTGCACAGACAGATGATTTTTTTTTTCTCGTATGTTACATTTTCTTCTCAACAAATTCAGATCAGTTTGACGAAATATTTTACTAATAATTCAATTATTGTACCAAAGCAAGAAATAGAATTGCTATCGACATTTTTGTGAATCGTCTTCTTGCTTCTTTTGAGAATATCAGTTATATTTTTGTTCACGTTTAAATATGATGTGTACCATTTCTCGCAGGACGAAGTTTTGGTGTATGACGGTACTGGCGTAACCAGCCCCATGCTCACTGGTCGACTTTATGGGCTGTGTGGCTCCCTCCCGCGACAGTATCGTGCCATGCACTCCAGCGGCAACCAAGTCACCGTTCGCTTCATCACCGATGGCGTCACCACGGATAATAGTGGGTTCGCCATCTCTTACGTCAGCTACTTTCCTACCGGATCCTCTGCATCTCGTAAGTATTGGTGGCCATGATTGGTTTCCATCGTATTGCCTTTTAAATCACAAGAGTGAGCCAGGTCTTCCAGTCAAGTTTGCTATACATGTATCGTCATCCCTTTGATTCTTGTGTGACAATTAAAAGGTCGCTAGTATGAAATCCAACATTAATTCAGGGAAATTTCAAGTACGCAGCCGCATATAAGAGTCACAATTAACGCTGATGCAAAGGCATCTTCAGTTCTGCGACGTTTAAAGAATCAGAACCACTGTTTTGAACTTACATTTGATTTAGGGGTGAAAATATCTCACGTAAATGGCTTTTTGTACATCAGGTCACGCTATTTGTTTTAAACTTACTTCGGATTACTCTAAAAAACAACAGCAATGATTCTGTTCGAAATAACATGAAAGTCTGATTAAGTCAGTTTCAACATTCTATTCAGCTCTTCCAAACGCCCACCAAATTTATGAACGCCTTCTTCTTCACCTCCGATGTCACGTCACTGCGGTAGAATCACAACGTCAGCATGTCTTGGCCTTAACATAATGGAAATTTCCAAGAAAATCTTCCTCTTTGAAACATGACATATCATTATGTACTGTGATGCACCAACTTGTAATTACCCTACTATACTCCTATAAAGTGTGATGACTATGATACACGAGCTTACCAAGGTATTTCAGTCTAATTAGCATGGTGTGACAATTTAACGCTCTTTTTCCGATTAGATCTGGCATTATACCCTCTGGCAACTAAGTAATGAAATTTCCTCAGATGCTAATCGCGCTAATGACACATTGTCCCTTAGATGGTTGCATGGATACCAGGTATCGTTGGTATCTTAATACAGGAAATGTTACTTTAAGCGCGAAGGATTACGATGTAAAATCCTTTTGTGTCCTACAACTTATACTGCAAGCTGCAAGACCCTCAAAGAATCAGCTGGTCACAATCATATCGAGTTTCACTCTGAAGTAGGTTACCCCAGAACGCACAGGTCAAAAGTGATAAGGAAGTGGTGTACAAAATCTCGTGGTAACACATTGTGCCGACGAAAATCATTTTTCAAATATTTGTTTTTGTCGGAACCGGCTCGTCATTTTTAACCTTGTCCAGTAAACAAACGTGTTCGTTAAATCATAATTTGCCAGAAGCAGATAGAATGATTGGACGTCCAAAAAGGCTAATATTTGTCTAGGTCTCACGGGTAGAGAGTGTCAAGTCCACCATTCCAGTGTGCAAAGTTCAAACCTCGTGTTGGTTGAAATGCAGGATCTTTTTTTTTTTTTGCGATTTTGTGAGAAAGACCTGTGTCTACTGAATATTACGACATGGGAATGTCTCGCACCTTCGATATTTGCAGTTGCCATTATTTACCTAAGTTCCGTCGTGCAAACATAAACCAAAGATTACATTGTCCCGCATCACTTTTGTACGCGTTCATCAGTTTTTCTACAATTTATAGATAATAACGTACTTTACTTCCGACTCTAAGCAATGGTTTTGTTCAGTCTATTTAAAAATTGATATTTCGTCTATGAACGTTGGGAAAACAGAATTGTAATGCAACGGTATGAATATTTGTGTACATCATTACATATCATGAGTATATTAATGACCTATAAGTCAAGAAGATGAATTGAGATTAATAATATAATAGTCGTGACAGAAGAAGAAGGACTGCTAGCAGAAATTTGTAGTAGTTCACTTATTACCTTTTACTGATGCCAAGCTTTCCACTTTTTCACAGGTCTTCTTCAGGGGTAATTGGGACGTACATGATATAAGCTAATATGATATACCGATGCATACATAACTATCATAATCCTATATGTACCAAATACCCAGTGGTAGGGTACCTAATGGATGGGATTATTATGCTTTAGGTATGAGAGCAATGACAAAAAGGGCATATCTTTATCATTCAATCTTTATCTTCTATCGATTGATTTCTGTTTTGTTTTGTGTTGGCTCTCGTTGATACAGAATCGAGTGACTGTTTCCCGTGCCAGGAGAGTGCAATGTGTATCGACCGTCATCTGATGTGTGACAACCTGTGGCACTGTCCGGAAGGGAGTGACGAGACCTTTGACCTCTGCTATGGTAAGTCAAATGTATATGGAGGGGGGGGGGGATAACTAAATGCTACATAAAAATATATATACACAAAGACATAAAAGGAGGTATGAGAGAAATGCATGGTAGTGCGTTGTAAGTAGCCTCTGGAAATTTTCTGACTAAACAGTGTTTTCTGTGTCCTCGGAATACAAAAACTAGTTGCTATTCTCGGGAATAGCTTCCTTTTCTATGCATATATTAAGAGTTTCTTTTTTTTTTACTTGATTCTAATTGAAACGCTTCAAAAATGTGACTGATGGTATCACCTCATTATTCTAAAGCGATGAAATGTCAAATTATAGGGAGACACACAGCATCCTTGACCGCACTATTTCCTATCAGAGCAAGGCTTTTCAATTAAAATGGAAGTGCCACAGCTCTCTCGGATCGAAGGTTCGTATTCACGAACTGCAGTGCAAAGTAATAAGGATATCACAAATACTTAAAATCTAACGCGATGAATGTTCATTTTTTTTATATATATATTTCAGATCCAAATGAGCCTGGAGACGATAGTTCAGACGATCATGGGTGGTTGTCATGGACGGGTACGCACCTCGCCATGGCATTCGCCGGAGCCGCGGTTCTCTTCATCATCGTCTCGCTGATTTTCTGCTGCTGCTGTCATCGGCCGTCTCCGGAAAACTTCGGCGACGCTTCGGGTTCGCAGGTCATCGCCGATGCCAACATGTATTACGTCCAGCAAGCAAAATCTGATGTCAACTCGATGAATACTGCGGTGGACAGACACAAAGTTCACATCCAGAGACCATACAGCAGCCATCTCAGCGAGGGTCGCTATGAAATCGTCAACGCCGATGTGTCGGATGCCGTGATTGGCTGTCATCCAACCAGCGCGGCCAGCGCCTTAAGCACCGACTCTCCTGGTTGGTGGGAGTCTCGTCGCAGTTCAGGCGACGGCTGTCAAGCAGGATTTTCGAACCAGGAGGCCTATGACAACCGCCAAAATTATAAGTACCCCAACGGCGTCGACTACCACGCGGAAATGGCCTCTATGACGAGACAAGATTGTTACGTAACGAACATGTCCTTCATTGAGCAGCAGGAACTGAGATGGCAGTACCTCACAGGACAGCATCAGACTCGTGTCTCGCTTCCTCCAGAACACGCCTGAAACAAAGACTACTTGGTATAGCGATGACTCTTCGTTGTCGTGTGTAAATACAGATTATAGTTATTTATTGTAGCATCATTACCTTAACCGAAAGAGGACAACTGTTCATGATCTATATATGAGGATGATTTGCAATCCAGCAGACTCTATTATGTGATTAAGTCTTCGAGGTGCTTTTCTCTGTTTGGCAGATCACAATCACAAATATAACCCTAAAAAATCTCATAAAATAGATCCACCAAAAATATCCTTTCTGAGGCTTTCACTGTGCTGTAATCCAATATCTGGAAGGAAACGATGCCCTTAGCGAAAGTTACCGGATGCTTCAGGTGTCTTTATTGAACCTATTTATATAGCACTCTCACTTCATGCTATTATCATCTTTAATATCAGTCGTCTAAGTAAATCATTGGATATTGATACTTAGTATGTGCTCAATTGAACGTACACACATTGGTAATACAGTCACGTCACACTATGTTATGTAAGTGACACGCATGCAATTTGTGACTTATTATTTGACATTTATTTTTGTCGTATTAAAAAAATGTCTGGAATGACATCATGCACGGAACTATTATACACTGTCGCTTGTCTCATGTTATTTTGTCCACATCATGGCACATTTTGGGGAAATAATTTAGAGATCAGAACCCGGCATAGGTAGGCTATATAATTATTGCAATGACATCGCATCTCTTCAATGGTTTGATGAGAAAGCATATTGGGTTATTAAGCCCACGTCAGTAAGAGACAAAAGACAAGCGATGACTGCTGCATATTCGAATTCTAGTTCATCTCACTAGATGCTATACAATAGTCCATCACGCATTTAATGTTAGTCGAACACCTGACTATTAAACTCTGATGTATGGTGTTCTCTACCGGAAATGACGCGTCACCTCCAAACCAAGGAGTTATAAAACTGTGATCGCTCCTTGTCCAGACTAGCATCCAAAGTAACACAACCAACGCTGAGAGGCAGGTTATTGCGTAGATCCGATATGTCAAAGCTGGATAGGATATGGACTCAAATGTTAGTCGCATGTATAGAGCAGAATGTTCCATCATAAACATTTATGACTGGAGCTAAACGAACATCAATGTTAAGAAACTCGTGCTAAGTACTTGATAGCAAAATAATTAATAAACCATCATTAATGCACCAAATCAACTTTTACCATTCGAAGTGATACCTCATAAACCTTAGAAATTAATAAACTACAACAATATGCTTTTCAATTGCTTTAATACGCAAATCTTGAGAGACGATTGTGTTGAATTTCTGATGAATACAAAAGAGGGATCTTTGTAATTAGCTGTTTTCGAGTTTTGTCACACCCACGAAAACAATCACGCGTCTTTCCCAGTAGCAAAGTCAGAATGTTGCCCCAAGTTGTTACTTATTTTTGTTTTCTGCTTTACTATTGAGTTTGCATTTACATGCTTAATTGTCATTGTTGCATTTTTTTTCATTTCATGTTGTTATCAGCATGTATAAAGTTATAAAACCTGAAACACAGAAATCCCTATCTCGGGACATCATTCAAACAAATCCACCGATAACTATGATAACAGAATTAAAATGCATAAATAGAGCAAGAGATTTCATGAAAAGGTGACTGAGACTTTCGTCACCTTTTCATGAAATTTCATGAAATTTCTCCGACATTATAAAACTCCAGCAATCAGCTCACAGGACATCGCGAAACTTCATTGTCTTAAGGGGCTTTGCAAGAAAGTCTAGTTGAATCAACCGCAAATATCTATTGCAAATTTTGCAATTGACAGATCGATAACCCAACTTGCAATCAATCGCAAGTTTCCGTTGCAAGAAGCAGTTCGCAGTCAATATTGCAAGTTGCACTTGATTTGGATAGCAACTTTTTTTTTTTTTTTTGCGAAAGAATCGATCGTAACTTGCAATCAATTGCAAATTTGCAGTTAGTTAAAAGACTTGCAATTGATTGCAACTGCCTTGCAGCGCCCCTAAGACATTTCACTGTGCTCGGGGGAAAAAAAGTGACAGGATAAAGGATATTATACATAAAGGAAGAATGGTTTGCTCGAGCGATACTAGTATGCGGCAGAGCACACTGCTGAGCCCATAAATGCTTACCAGTATGTATATCATGTATGTATGTGTGTATGTGTGTGTAAGTGCGAGAGATCGATCCTGCCCGAAATATGTATATGTATATATATATATATATATATATATATATATATATATATATATATATATATATATATATCTACATATATATATATATATATATATATATATATATATATATATATATATATATATATATATAAATATAAATATATATATATATATATATATATATATATATATTTATATATATATATATATCTACATATATATATATATATATATATATATGAAATATATTATATAATATAAAATCTTTTTACAGATATGTATATGTTTCCACGTGCAAAGAAGACTTCCAGGGGAAAAACGTTATGGCTTTCATCATAATGACTATTTCTCTAACATCTATCTAAAAACAGTTATTCAATATAGAAGTTGTCAATCAATCCAAAAAGTCTCAGTCTGGACATTTTGTCTATTACTAATGTTCGTTTCGTTTCATTGATTTCATTTTTTTTTTTTCTGGAATCTGATGAAAACGATATGCCATAAAGCAGAAACCTGGAGACTGACCTGTAGGTTACAAGGAAAAGACCGGAAACATGTATTTACGAAAACATCTCATAGAGTTGAAGAATCAGCAAATACCTGTAAGGGGGTCTTTGTAAGTTTAATGACAAGCAGTAATAACATAGAATGATTTAATGGACATTGAAACAAAATCATACGTGATTGTAAACTTGACGCAATAAAATATGCAAGAAGAGAAAATTGAATACTTAGGGACTCTGCATGGTATTAAGAGAATCATCAATTTTCAAAAGTAAAAATATACCTCTAGCTATATGAGACACTTATTCGACTAGTCAACCCCCACTATATCCTCTACACCATTTGTATGAACTTGTATATAATAAAGAAGACAGACCGACTGTGTAGACATGTATAAAGTGAATATTATACAGTCTGTGAGTGCATAGTCAATACTGAAGTCCTGAAGAAAAAACAATAACAAACCATGCTGTGTGCATGGCATAAACTTGTATATAAAGAACACAGACCGACTATGTAGACCTGTATAAACTGACTATACGGTCGTTGAGTACAGAGTCAATATTCAACACCTGAATAAAAAACAATAACAAACGAGTTGTGTGCATGGACTTACACCTCGCTATGACGAGAGGAGATCTGACAGTGATGAACGGGGCCATGAAGTCGGGATTATGGCAGACAAAAATGTCAGCGCCCCATCGGGGGACCTTAATTCAATACAATCTGCCCTTTCAAATCGGTTTCGATTGATCTATTGAAAAGGAAAGATCAAGAAAATTCCCTTTATGAAAAGTCGTTCTTATTATTATTATTCAAAATGGAATTACGATTGTTGGCGAACAGAATCCTCCCTCTATACCTCTGATACGAGGGGAAATATGCAAGTTCAGCGATAAAAGCATCCGTAGATGCAATCCTGTAACCTTTTGTAGAAACCAAGGAGAAGTTTGCAAGATTTTCTTATTACTTTCTTCTTCTTCTTCTTCTTTTTTTTTTTTTTATATGGAGAGACATCTTTGACAGATTAAACCTAACGTCCGCAGAGTTTCGGTATTCATTTTGCTTGTGGACCTGCGTCCTTCTTCCTCGAACCATTACAACTTCGAGTCCTATAACCGCTGCCTTATGCTGGCGTAGATGTTTAGCTAACTGCTTTGCTGTTCCTGCTTGTGATGGTGATGATTGAAGAAAACTTGAACCCTGATGCCAGTGACAATGAAATGCATTATGGTATTCCAATCGCGACTAAATGAAAATCATCGTACCAAAGGTGCATGTGCACTGATGAGTCTAAACAGGCAATGCTCATGGTGGACCATTTACTAAAAACTGCCACAATATTATATTTGATATGATTAGTGGCATTGTATTACAATCATGATTAGTTACATGATGTTAGACCCAAATAGGCGTTCACCTTTCCCCGAATAATTGTCACAAGGAGCATTACAATTCGGACATTATAGTTGTATATTGACATTATAGCACATGATATCTGCATAAAAAAACCCACCTAATTTGAACTCTTACCTTTCCTTAAATAATTGTCACTGGAAGAAGACATCTAAACACATCCAACTTTGTCAAAGGTTATTATACAAAATGATGGCTCAAGAAACATAAGATGGGAATATTTTCAATATTCTTAACTAACAAATTGCAATAAATTCCAGAAAGAACAACAAGAAACTATAGTACTGCAGAAATGATTTCTAACATGAATTTACAAGTAGGTATCGAATTAAAGTTGTACCTTCAATTTGTCATCAGTTCTAGTAGAATCTAACCTTTCTGGTGCATATGTATTTGGAAGTATTATAAGAGAATGTTACACCATTAAATCACCCTCATTATAGTCGATCACATGATATATATATTATATATTATATATTATATATATATATATATATATATATATATATATATATATATATATATATATATATATATATATATATATATATATATATATATATATATATATATATATATATATATATATATATATATATATATATATATATATATATTGTTTCCTTCCGCCCTATAAATCAATAATCAATTGATAATACAAATTATATCTGAAAAAAAAAGATGACGACGGTAATCTTATCTATCAAAATCATTGTAAAGTAAATGCAATGTCCAATTGTGCAGAGTGTTATGATGAACCGTTTATACAAGTATATTTGATAAGAAAATCTACATAATCTTTTCGCAGTTTTAATTCGTCTAAAAAATATAGTTGTTATTGTTGTTACGAACTAGACAAAATCAGTTGACACCGAACGTGTACGTATAGATGCATGTGTGTTCACATATTGCACACACTTTCTGTATGCATACCCATGTATTATATTAACGACCAATAACAAAATATTTTGATGGATGACAGGCACTGAACTACAATTGTCATTACTTTGACACAAGTGTCTCACAACAATGACAAAAATTGGGTTTGTTGATCGCCCGATCGGGAATTATTGACATTATTCAGTGAGATGCTATACAATGTGTTTACTTTCTGCATCACCTATGCATATTCCAGAGCTTGTGTCATAACACCATTGTGTGTCCGAAATCTATTGTTACTGTATACCTTTGCATCTGCTTGCGTGCTCGCGTTGGAAAATAACCACCAAGGAAATTGGGTCACGGTGGTCAACATTACACGCCGACTGGAAACCAAATTATGTTTGGATATTTACTCAAACGAGTGCAATCACCTGTTTATAATTGATAGTAGTAGGTAGTAGTAGTAGTTTATTCTTTAAAAATCACACCCGTCACACGGACGGCCGGCCTAAAAAGGCCTATGAGTGATACATGTGTACATCAAACATTATATATAATACAAAATATACAAATGAATCATGTAGGACATACAGATATGTCAGAAAGTATCTGTTAACTCCGACGCTTTTTGATAATGGTTTGATTACACATCTTAGAATAATAAGTTCATATTTTTTTGATAAACCCTTTAGATGGAATATATTTATTTGAAAGTAAGCATAACAAGAGCGGAAATTACAACAATGATACCCTAGCGATAAGATTAATAGTAAAATTAATACAAACATAGGGCCTATATGGAATAAAAATAAGAAGAATAATGAACAAGGTAGAGAGAAAGAAAACATAAAGGAAAGAAACGTTTATATAACCGCAGGCGAAACTATAGACGTGGTTTATTTACCTGCATTCGGACAAATTTCACAAGCCATTATCTTTATCTCCTTTTCATTTTGAACAATATTGCGTTTGGATTGGACTCACGGACTTTCAGGCACCAGCCTTCAATTCCTCGTTTCAGCAGAAAGTTGTAAAAAAATCAGAAAACGCCATCTGCGGCAAGCAATAAGAAGAGGACTGCTTTCAATGACGAATTTCGGAATTCTGAGGAGAGCGTCATGTTAGTTACTATATAATTATTCATAATAGTAACAGTGGTGAAAATAATAAATCAGAGATGGAAGGTTATAGAGAATCGAGGCGAGAAATTATGAATGCACCTCCCACCCCCCCCCCCCCCCCTTCCCGGGTAAGGAGCTTTAGCACTTATAAAATGTGAATCGTGAGATCTGGTACATAAATACATTATGATATTTGACTTGTTCTGATTTTCTTTCAAAAAATCTCAAAATATGACTTTCTGGTGATTGAAAATCAAAGTCTTAGAGGTTACGGTTCGTTATTTCGAAGGTTCGTTATTCCGAAGTTTCGTTAATCCAAAAATGAAATAAGGTTTGAAGTTCCGAAGGCTTTTGCATGTTTGTTTGTTTATTTAGGCTTTCAATGACGAATTTCAGAATACTGAGGAGAGCGTCATGTTAGTTACTATTGATAATAGTAACAGTGGTGAAAATAATAAATCAGAGATGGAAGGTTATAGAGCATCGAGGCGTGAAATTATGAATGCACCTCCAACCTCCCCCCCCCCCCCTTCCCGGGTAAGGAGCTTTAGCACTTATAAAATGTGAATCGTGAGATCTGGTACATAAATACATTATGATATTTGACTTGTTCTGATTTTCTTTCAAAAAATCTCAAAATATGACTTTCTGGTGATTGAAAATCAAAGTCTTAGAGGTTACGGTTCGTTATTTCGAAGGTTCGTTATTCCGAAGTTTCGTTAATCCAAAAATGAAATAGGGTTTGAAGTTCCGAAGGCTTTTGCTTGTTTGTTTGTTTATTTAGGATTAACATTTAATAGTAAACTTTATATCATTTTCGGAGCTAACGAACCGTCAGAATAATGATTTTTTTTTTTTTTTTTTTTTTTTTTTTTTTTTTTTTAATTCAGACAAACGAACCTCCGGAAAAACGACACAATGAATGTTCGGATAACGAACCTTATTTAATTTCGCATTAGCGAACAATTATTAATTGTAATAATGAGGAATTCATGTGTTTCGGAATAACGAATCTTCGAAATAACGATCTTCACCTGCAGAAGCGCGGTGAGGGGAGGGGGTTGAGGTCGAAGAAGAGAGGTGAGCGTGCGGAGTTGCAGCCCTCACTAGCCGAAGGTTCACTGGGATGTGGTCTGCAGGTTGTTATCAAGTTGAAGTGCCTCGAAATACCATTTCCAAATTATTTTTCATAATTATAAAGTAAAGTCAGACGAACAGTCAGACAGAGACAGAAGGACAAAAATATTGATTTTTATAATATTTCTGTGTGCATCCTACTATTCTTCATAAGTGCTTATGATCTATATCATTTTCTGTGAAAACTAACCCTTGCAAAACTGCTATTCATATTTGGTTTTAATTCATTATTGAACAAAAAGTTTTCCATACTATTTGACTCAAGTGCAATATCATGTCGAATTAAGGGTACCAAACAGTGTTGAGGTAATGATTGGGAATTCAGTGCCTACTCTAAAAAGAAAAAAGAAAACGAAAAAGAGGCTACCCTGGGCATAATAGGGTCTTAATTATCATGATCTGAAAGAGTCAACATTCTGGTCCGGGACAGGACGCTAAATTGAGGTCAGGTAAGTAGAGATTCCCACTTAACAAGCGTTGCAGAAGATGTGGAAGTCAACTGAGGTCATTTGAACACACACGTGTACATTACAGGAAACCGGATGTGGATACATGCCCCTTGTTATTGCTTGTTGGGCCTGCGTGACTGAAGGGACTAACTTAAAGGTACTGTTTACCATTGGAAGCAGTGATTTAAAAATGTTAGAGTTATCTCATTTAATGCATATGTGTATGTCAGTTGTATCACAAAACATCCTTCCATATAAAAATTTTGCAAAAAAGCCTAAAATATAAAGAGATATCACTATTTTTTCTCAATGAACCATAACTGTAGACGGTTTATTCTAGAAACAATTTTATTATAACTACTGTTCACATTTTGTATATTCAACAATATTTAACATTGATTATACTGATTAACACTTTTACATGTGTTGTTTCTACCCCTAACTTGCATTTTAGAACTAGTTTGAAACAATGAAGCTGGGTTTTTGCTTTATCTGCAAATGGTAAATAATGCCTTTAAAGGTACTAGCCCACATTTGCAAACCCACGAAAATCAAAACTGCATAAAACAGGTCCAATATGACTTCAAGTACAAGTTATAACAGTAACATACCTCACCTGTCGCTCTTTGTCTATACCATTCGATAAAAGAGAGAAAATCATCGTTTTAAAATCAATTTTCAAACCGGGTCAACCCGACCCAAAATCGAATTACGAGCGCGGGATATAGCTACGTACATTGTACGTGTAACACGTACGTGGACCGGAGCTAGCGAGCGTTAATACGCATGCATACGGATTACGGTGCATTTTCATTTATTTTTATGAAAGTAATGGACTAATTGGAACGAAATTTTGCACAGGTGTTACTGCAATCATACCCAAACTCCATGCTAACTATGAGACCAATTGCTGCAGGTTTACAAATGTGGGCTAATACCTTTAAGTTGATATTAGCTGTCAGCTACAGGTATGTAAACGCTAAGGGTGAAAATGATATTAGGCCCTCCCAGAATTCGATGAGAGTATAAATGACCGGTATTATAGACATCAAAGTTCTTCGTGACTTCATAGTTTTATCTTTATCTAAAATAACTAATTGAAATAAACATTCTTAAACTTTTCGCTTGTCACAGCAAACTACCGTTTCCTCATTGTTAGTGATGTCATATTCGATAAAATTGGAGCATCGATTAATTTAGATGTTGGAAAGTTAAACGAAATAGTATAACTTCTAAGATATCATTCTTCCTTTAAATAGGTAAAAAGGTATCATTAATTTCACGTACTGGAATGCTACCAAAAATTTGACTAAAAGACAGAGCATATTTTGAATACTACAGTGATAACGTATCAAAGAAACTACAATGGTAGTTTTTGCATTCATTCTAATTCATCGTCGTTTTTTTTTTGTCTTTAATCATCATTATTTTCATAAGTACACCCATGATATCATATCCTTTCTTAGTGATATCAGTATTATAATTTCTGCAATCGTTACTCCCCTTCAAACATTTCATAAGAAATCACATACGCTATGGAAAAATTCACTATATTTTGTGAAACGTTTGTTGAATGCTAGAAAAGACCTTTTTTCTAAGGGGGTGCGCTATGAAATGCGAGGGTGCTGTAGGGGTGTTTTTGCTTTGATGTATGTATCTGTGTCTAAGTTCGCATATCTTCGTTATTATCTCAGTCCTAGATTGAGAAACTCAGTAGAGAAAATAATAACTTAATCCTACTGTTGGCCGCTGGTTCATTTTCAGCGATAAATACACAAATATTCGCGAATACTGAACAGTGGACAATAGCGTGGGTTGATTTTTCAGAACTTGTTATTCAAGTCTTTTTGATTTCCAGTTTGGCAGCTGTACCTTGTTATAGAAGGACAATCGCTCCATAGTCAAAATAGGTGTATTTTAGCAGAAAACAAGATTAGAGCAAATCTCGCATTCCTTTCGGTCGTGACCCACTTTAATGCTCTTAATTCTCTCAATTTCTCTCGCAGGATTCTGGACGTCATATGACAGATTATAATACTATTACAGCAGAAGTAGTGACGCATGGAATCCTAACTGGATTAGTATATACGTATATAATCAGACTGTTTATCTATGGTTGCCTGCAGTATACATCTGGATGGATGTTTGAATCAGCTAGATACATGTATATGCTATGCGGAATCTAAAACGTGCTTTCATAATAATTTCATTTTTAACATAGTAAGTTGCAAAATTCGTCAGCCTATGATGTGAACTCATTGCATTGTGTGAATAAGCCGATAGTATACTCCAGAATGATTATATTCCTGTCACTACAAACTGCGACAGGAAATAAGAAAACAGAGTTATACTACTATTTATGTATCTAAAT
The DNA here is from genome assembly GCF_964275005.1 of Diadema setosum. NCBI lineage: Eukaryota > Metazoa > Echinodermata > Echinoidea > Diadematoida > Diadematidae > Diadema > Diadema setosum. The sequence continues at coordinate 15,700,493 of NC_092693.1, read as the reverse complement.
ATCAAACGAAACATCCATGCAATAACATGCCTCAGTTTTTAAATCTACATTACAGGGAAGTCGTCGACGAAGATCAAACACCCCATGGTATTTATTGTCACATCTTATCATACTGTTATATTTAAGAATATTTTTGTGAACGTCCAAATCATTGCACAGTTTTGTTTTAGCAATATGGAAACTGCACACTAACATGTGAGGCTTGTAACAAAGATTGAATTAAAAAAAAAAAACACTCGTAATTACTACAACCGCTCATGATGGATGACTTTGTATGCGAATATCAGTAATTTTCGTTTTGTATGGAAAAAAATATTACAAGAGTACCGTCTTTCAGAATCTGATTGTTCAATGAATACAAAATAGTATAGCAAGAAAGTTGATTATGTTCAGATTAACATGACTGAAAAAAAAAACAATCATTAAAGGACATGACTGTGGAAAGTGTATGTGAACATTTGCAAAAACATAGTTTGTAGCGAAATTTTAGGTCTCGATCTGTTGTCCTTCTTTCATCAAAATTTAGTACTACTTTCGTAATCATTTTGGAGATATACTTGACAGCTATAGAAAACTGAATTTTCTGCTCGTTGACCTTGGTCCAATCATTAAGTAGTTTAAAGGCAACCAAATGGGATACAAATTTGAGATGATGTGAACACCATTGTTTGCTGCAGTGTGCTTGGTGAAACAAGTTGATGAACCTTTGCCCGTGAGGTTTGTTGGAACCGGAAGGGTAGCTCAACAATGGCTGAATAGCCCATTGCTGTCTAAAACCAACATTGATTTTGGATGGCTGCGGATGTTCAAACGATGGTCAATGTCCTTTTTTTTTCTACAACCTTTGCGGCAGCAGAATCATTTCAAAGCGATCAAAGCTTTCAAAATATATTATGCTGAAATATCGGTTTGGGAATCCCAAATCTCAGCCCCTCGTTTTGTCAGAGGCACCGGCAAAGTTATTGTTCGCGATCGTACCCCGTGCTGCGATGGCACAATAAACTGCGCCGGACACCCTCCGTGGTAAGTGTAAATAGTTTCTTCACGAATATTACCATGAACGCATCCTTCAACAAACAGAACCGCGGAAGCGGCAGTGGAGATATAACGATGGTGATGATGATGATGATGAGGATGATGTGTGTAATGTGTAGGTCTGTGTATGTTGTCATAGGAAAGGCCGAGATGGCGTGTTAGCAGGATGGAGTAGTGAATAAATAGGAAAAATAGTTGGAAACAGTTTGATTTGGTGTGTTGTATTCAAAAGAGAGGAAATAGGAAAGGATGTTCTGAGACCTTTACATGTTATGAGCGATTTCGTCAAAAGAATAAGAGAGCTATTTTAAGGCGTTACATTGTACTATGCTCTGACTTTCTGACTTTTACAGTCCAAGGCTCTCTAAACAGGCATATCATCCTTTCAATATATATATATATATATACAATTCCTGGGGACGGAGTGGAAATTCATGCATGGAATTTAGCGTTATACTACACTACATCAGATGAATGGCGCCTATTGGCCACAGGGCTATGTCCAAGAGGGTCACGTGATGAATAGCGCCCCGCGAGGTGATGTGCAACCCAGTCAATTACATGATATTAAGATGTCACCATTGCAAAGTCAGCATATTTTTTTTTTTGTAATCATTGCAAGGTATGCATTGTTTCTCTCCATATTTGTCTGATTCATTGATTTGTACATAAAAGTTTATGTTTTGTATTATACTTTATGACTTGCACTTCTTACAAATTGTAGAACAATACTATCTGTCAAATGTATATTTTCTATCATTTATCAATGTTTGTTGGATGGAACTAAAGTATATAATGAAATCGAAAAGTTGAATTGAGAATCAGTTAAACATTTCATGTGAAGTTTGTGAGAAATACCAGGGATTTTTGAAGATAATTGGACTATGTGTATGAGGGCTTCATATTTGTTTTGATCTATTAATTTTCATCTTCAGTATTCACAACACTCTCTTCCCTTACCGATAATATACTTGGATGAAACATGAGTTTCTAGTTTATAACTACGTTTTAATGTCATGCAGTCATGACAAGACATGTCCATTTTAGATATGTCCATGCAGTTTCAATAATTAATTGAAATCATTCATTGATCAATGCTTAATATCCTTCAATAAAATACAACAAAATCTAAATTAATGTACAATTATGGATGTTCTTTTAGCATTGTTATATTTCTCTACCCTATTGCACTTATTCTTTCAGAGTCATTGGGTTACTTGGTACTTGGTTGGGATCCTCCTGAATACTCTCAATATAGTTTTAACTGGAGGTTAAAACTTTTCCTGACAAATCTCTTGATAAACCTAGATGTGATTTGAATTCGTTTCCATAAAGACCCGAAGACTGAAATATTTTAGAGTCATGCCCAATGAAAACATTGTTTTTCTCCATATCCCCATAACAATATTGCTGTTTCATCACCTATAGCATGCCTGAAAGAGGTTATATATTTACGTCACATTGCAAAAAGCCGCTGATTGATCAATGCGAATAGCATGCTAAATTGAGAAACTATAGCTCCCTCCTCTTTTTCTCTTTCTCTCCACCCCTCCCCCCCCCCCCCCCAACACCTCTCCTCTATTCCGTCCTCGGTAAATTTCCACAGCCCTTACAAAATACTACGCCATTCATCTGTGACCATATGGTCCCACCCACGCAGCTACAAATAATTCACATGAAATCGCACCGGATTCCCATGCTTCCTGTACGGTATCTCGGAGCCTTTCTTTTCGATATCATTCCTTAGAAGTTGTCATTATCTATTTTATCCAAGTTTCAAAACCGATTGGGTGTTTTTTTTTTTATTTCCTGGTTGAAAATAGTGCATACACACAGAGAAAAAAAAAATGTTTGGTAATGTCACCTCAGCCTAATTATTCACCTGAAGACTGAAGTATGTCACCTGTCGCTTTCAAAATGGGATGGCAAAGCCAGTATGTTATTAATGGAACGGAGGCTGAATCTTGCAAAGTGTTCACTTCCGCCACCACGTTCATGTTTCAAAGAACCTTTGCGAAAGAATTTATGACATAATCTTATAATATTTCCGACCAAACTATTACATACACACATTTTTGTCTTATATTTTTTTTCATTAATGGTAGCAAGTCTGCTCATGTAAAAATGCACAATACAAACATTGATTGCAATAACTTAGTATCTCAGTAAAGACGATTAACAACATTCATATTATAAAACCAAATGCAGTGACTACGCTACAAGGGATATATACCTGACACCCCCTTGAAAAGTTCTGATTATGAAAAAATAAAGGGCAGCCAGCGAGCTGTCGAGTAGAATTTCAAGTGTGTATATCAACGAAGAGAACTAAGTTGTGTAGAATAGTTATGATGAATTATATTTCATACCAGTACAAAGTTTGTCTGGCCAGGTCTTTGTCGCTGATTATTCCTCGCTCGTTATTGTGGCTGAGGTCATTTCTTCTTCTTCTTCTTTTCGCAAAATGATGGGCCTCGTTTGATGGCAACCTTTTATTGTACTATATTTTGAAGGACAAGGGCTGACATTGAAATAAGACCATTCCAGACCATTCGATCCGATTCGTTTATCTATAAATACAGAGGATTTTAAGCTTGCATGCATGTATGTGATTACACTGGTAAAAATCTAGTCTGATTAAAGCAGTTGAGGAAGTGTGTATTGACAATGCATTGTCACAGAAACGGTTTATTGTATGTGACTAAAAAAGCCATATTTCCTATAATAATGTTGAGCGTTAGTGCTCAATTTGTAAGTGGGTTGATTAAATATTTACACAGGACCTTTTCCAAAGGGTATAGAGAGCTTATACATAACAATAAGAACATCAGACATAAAGTACTTACAATATACAAACAGACAAAACTAACAGTGTGAAATATTACTGACATAGTTTGTTAATTGCTTCTTAAACAATAAATTGGATGGTATATTTACTAGTGAGGTGGAGGGGTAAAAAATTCCAAAGTTTTTGAGGCTGTGTACAAAATAGAACGATCTCTATGGCCCTTTTGTGGGCCTTTGGAATGACTAGGGAGATTCGCTTCGGAGATCGTAAGTAGATTAGAACGTAGTAGATTCATGGGTATGGAATAGTCGTTAATGTATTTATGGGGCCTCTTCATGAATGAACAGATGGCTGAACCAGCCATCAATTGCACTCCATCGCATTTCAGTGTCTTGTGTCGAATAAAACAAAGTATTATACATGATGGCTAATGATCTTGTCCTGCTGATCGTTGGGGTAGGCCATGTATGTCATGACTGTGTTGGTTGAGTGTCGTCGAGTGGCGTGGTCTAGACACTATTACCGCCGCTTCTCCTGACTGCGTCTCCCTCCTCCCAGTGCCCCCCCCCCCCCATAGCTCATTTGATTCTTTTAACCAGTGTTTGATACAATGTATTCAGCCATAGGTATATACATGAACTTTAACGGGATACTGAATGTGTTTAATACGATCTTGCCTTGCTGACGTCAGAAAGACGGTTATGACTGATTCTCATTTCGTTCATGATCTATAAACGTAACAGTTTCACTCTGTTTTTTTTTTTCATAAACAGACAGTGATTACGGGTACTCATACTGATAACATGGATAACATGCTGATTTATATTCCGCCTCGCCAAGATATCTATCGCAGACATTTTTTTTTTTTTTTGGGGGGGGGGTGGGGGAGGGAATCTTGAAATGTC